>NC_140182.1:49673637-50053637 GCF_963971535.1 Notolepis coatsorum
CACCCCACCTCGATTTCCCATCCATAAACAACTTCCTGTTAACAGTTTTTTTTCACTAATACTTACTTGTATTATTGGTTCAAGTTTATGTTTATGTTTATTTAGGATCCCCATTAGCTTTTGCACTTGACAAAAGCTATTCTTCCTGGGGTCCTGCACACACAACGATACAACAATATTCAATACATTACATCATTATCAACATCAACATCAATTACATCATCAATTACATCATTATCAAGTCAAGACGACTAGAGACACAAATAAAGATGATCTCGGCAAGTATTAGATTAGATTAGATTCAAATGTATTGTCATTATACAGCACAAGTACAGTGCAACGAAAAATAAGTTTGGCATCCAACCAGAGTGCAAATGTGCAAAACTGCAAATGTATTGAGTCTTATATGGGTTATAGGTGTGTTAAGACATGTCCAGACCCACACTTTGAAAAAACAACTGCTCTAGTTTATATTGGATTTTGTTCTCTAACTAAAGGATAATATGTGAGGGAAATGTTTCCTTAAGTTTACTTGATGGATTGTCTGTTTGCCGTACCTGTGACACGTTACATTAGTACATGGAGGGGAAATTAGGTAAATTACTCGGAAAAGAATAATGACTGTAATTAAGTCCTATATCTGTCTGCAAGGATGAGTCTTTCAGTGTTTCTCTTTTGGAGCAAGAAAACTAACCTTGTCTGTCTTAAGACAATCAGGTCTCGGCTTGAGGTCAGATTCCTGCAAGACCAATAATGGTTCAACTCTCATCACTGAACATTACAGAAGTCCTTCCTTATGTATCGACCTGCTCATCTTGCACAGCAATAACACACGAGACAAGACCTTGTAAGCACAAATATCTTGGCCTATAGGGCAATGGTTCTAAACCTCTTTGATTTCTGGCTCCTATAAATCAAATAAGATCAAATGTATTTGTAAATCCCGATATCCCACGGTAATGTCCCCATGGGCTGGACAAGTCTTCTTTAAAGTCAAGAAGAAACATCACAATAAATCAAGAGCAAATATCCACCATAAAATCCAAATATGCAACACTCCCAGACATTCCCCAGCGAAGGTAAGGAAAAACTCACTAAAAACCTAGCAATAGGAAAAAGCACCACATGCGATGTGGAGGAGAGAAACCTTAGAAGGGCCGTTCAAAGGGGGATCCCCCAACTTGGATGTCGGTGATAATATAGTGTTGCTATGGATGATTGATGAGTGGAGAATAAAACAGGCGAATAGTTGGTATGTATGTACATACGTGTAATAAAACACATATAGGTATGTACATGCAATAGCAACTGGGGTACATAAGAAAAATGTTGAAAGATTTCAATAGAATAGAGCTAAGAACAACAACAACAACAACAACAACAACAACAACAACAAAAGAAAAAGCATATAGGGAAACGAGCGCTAGTATGAAAATAGGATAAAGGCTAAATGTCAAGGCTCGGAGCTCAAAATATCAGAGTCATATTTCATTTGGATGAATGTATGCGTGTATGTATATTCCGCTCGGATCCATTTGAAGTATGGGAATGACGTAGAGAAGATCGCACCACCTTGGCCATCACCACGAGACGAGACATCCACCACCTTGGCCATCACCATGAGACATCCACTCACAGGGAGACAGGTAGGGGACAGGGGTTAGAGAGTTCCCGTGTTTGTAGTGGGCGGACATAGGAGCAATAGATAAGATAAGATAAAATAAGATATTCCTTTATTGATCCCCTTGGGGAAATTCGGTATCATAGCAGCTGGGGGAGGGGGAGGGGGGAGGGGAGGTACAGGTAGTAGAAGACATACAGGTACAGGTCACAGAATTATAGTACACTGGAGAAGTAAAAATTATGACGTAGTACCAGCTGGGGAGAGGCGGAGAAGACAGCCCAAAGCCGTGCTGGATGGAGAAGAGCCGTCGATGGCTTATGCTCCGCTTGGAGTTAAGGGGCCAAGGAGAAGATGCGCATTATGGGCAACAAGGTGCGAGATGAGGGTATGTATGACCTCTCAGTTATTTTGCCCTACAATAAATATAGTTACAATATATAATCTAATAATCTAAATCTAATCTAATAAAATAAAATAAAACGAAATGCTAGAATGCTAAATATTATGCAATATATAATAAAAAAAAATGCTAAATGCTAAAATGCTAAATGCTAAATATATGCTCTGATGAAGTACAGTATTCACATAAGGTAAGTATAGCGAGTTCCTGTGTTTGCAGTGGGCAGACATAGGGGCAATAGATACATGTAGTAAGCAATAGAAGTACTTAGCCCAGCAATGAAGTAGAACGGGCATGGTTTTTAGACGTTGTAGGTCGGACAGAAGACGGTATGAAGCTGATCCATGACCTCAGTGGTGCTCATAACCAATATGGGGTAGAACAGTCACTGCAACCTTGGCCATCACCACAAGACAACTCATTTGGAGGAGGGATTTAGACATCATATACTCATTATCTTACAAGAAAAACATATATACCAAAGATTATAAACATGATCATGTATTTGTATGTCTTATTGCAACCCCCAAAATCCTCTCCCAACCCCCAGGTTGAGAACCAATGGCCTAGGGAGACCCAACCCAATATGGCCAACAATAGCCATTGAGGTGGTTTCAGGAAAATGCAAACATTTCTAGGGAAATATGCAGTTTGTAATTAACTACCTAAATGACTTGAGCCAAAGTGGTTACCTACTGGGGAAAAAAACCTACTGAGGTTTGATTGTAGTTAAACTACCACCTGTAAACTTTGTAAAGTGTCATTAAACTAGAAACGGATGTAGTTAACTAGTCCCCAACACCACAGATAAGAGGGAGGTGGGTGTAGATAGACTTGTACAAGGGGTCTCTCCATTTTGTGAGGGGGACCAGGGATCATACCACGACCCAGCAGGCTACATTCACACTGCACGCCTTAGAGTTCAATTACATTTTTAGTTTGACTGGTCACATTATTTAAAAAATGTGGCCAATATCAGATTCCATTCCAGTGTGAAATGGTCACGCTCCTGAACTGACCTGCATGCGCAAATGAACAATGACAAAGATGGACATAAACATGGAGGACACAGTTTATGGTTTAATTTATAAGTTGATGTGCAGTGGAGCCATTTCTCCTTTCAATATCTTTCAACCGACCGGTTATGATACATCCCCTCAAGTTTTGCTTGTACAGAAGTATCATCTCCATCACAACTGTCCATGTTTGTATTGACAGAGAGAGACTCCCGTCAGTGCAGAATTGTGATGAATGTCAATCTAGATTCTAGAGTGATGCAAAAGTGACATGAATTCTGATATGACTGAGGTCGCATTGCAAAAGATCAGACCTGTATCTGATTTAGGACCACATATGAAAATAGCCCAAATCAGAATAGAAAAGATCAGATTCAGTGTGATTTGTGCTGTTCACACTATCATAAAAATCCCATATGAGCAATCCGATTTGGGCCACTTTTGCCTGTTCAGAACAGTAGTCTGAACAGCTCTACTGGCTTGCCAAAGATTATCGTTCAGTTTTTTATCCTTCCATTGGCTTATGATAGGACAAAGAAGATCATAGCATTAAGAGGATGTGAAGCTGGAACTTCCCAGCAGGATCGTAGAAATGATCATAACAGCCTGGAAAATGGGTACAAATCCTCTCTGCTGGACCCACAAGAAAATGAGGTCCAGTTCAACTACAATACTGTTGTTGGCTTTGATTTATTCTCCACACACACCAGTTACTTTAGGAATACTATAGTGATTACCATACACCACCATACATTTCTAATAATAATAATAATAATAATAATAATATATTAATAATAATAATAATAATAATAATAATAATAATAATAATAATAATAATAATAATAATAATATTCCACTACATACTATGGTGAACCACTACAATATTTTCAGTGTTGGGAAAGCTACTTTGAATATATAGTTTGCAAGCTACTAACTGGAAGAAGTTGAACTACAGCAAAGCTACCCCATCAATACAATATTATTACACAATATAATACAAACGGACATCACATGACTGCATAATATACCACTCAATTTTATTTATTGCAAAGGTTGTAGTGCACACTTAGTAGCTTTTAGTAGCTGCCTGCCAGTCGGACTTAAACCAACACTAAATAACCTGGTATGGAAACCTTGGGGCCAAGAATAAGAACAAATTGTCAAGGATTGTTAACATGGCCAGTAAAGTTATAGGGAAACCACAAAGACAATTGTCTGAGTTGTATGTATTTTGGAATAGGGACATGCATGGCTCAGTGAATATTGTAGGATCCTTTGCATCCCCTTCATGGTGAGTTTGACATGCTTCCATCTGGAAGGCGTTATAGAGTTCCTCTAGCCCCAAAACACATTTAAGAAGTCCTTCATCTCACATGCCATTGCTCTGATGAATTCTTAGATTTAAATTTTAGGTACCTGAAGCTCTGTCCCTGTTTTTGTTGTTGTTGTTTCTCCTTTTGTCTATGTATTGGGCTGTTTTGGGTCAATGTTGTTTGTGCCTGCTGTGATTGTGTTGTCTTGTTGATTGCAACCAGACAAATAAATGAATGGGCCTGGCAACTTCACTGTAAAATCTCTTATTTATATGACACATGTGCAATCTCTCAAAATTATTGTTCCTTTATTTGATAGACAAAGACATAGTTTGTAAAAGTAATTAACAACGTAGCAAATTTGAAATGAGTTGAACTACTAGCAAGCTTCTGTTTAATTACATGTAGTGAAGCTACTCCCCAACACTGAGTGTTTCTGGTTATAGGCCTATATTATGTATGAAAATAACACATGAATATTATAAATCACTACAATGTGTAAATCTCTATGTTGTGCAAGAAACTAAAAACAGGAATACAAATAGGTTTTACCATAGTTAATTTTCGGGTGAGACCATTTAAAATCTGCTTGACACTCAGGATTATGGTTGGACAAAGGTTTTAGTTTCTACAAACGTTAACACATAGACCTGGGGAGGAGGTATTTCAGGTAGTTGCTTGTAATCCTGAAAAGGAACTACTATGTTTTGAACATTTATTCCAATTGAATCCGGATATATTGGTTTTTATGGATGTCTACCAACGACCAGTGATTTATTATTATTAATATTATTATTATTATTATTATTATTATTATTATTATTATTATTATTATTATTATTATTATTATTATTATTATTATTATTATTATTATTATTATTATTAATATTAGCAACACCTTGAGGGATTATATGAAATAGCTTTCAATATAGTTATCTGGTTAAATTAGTAATCTTGTTAACAAATAAACGTATAATATATCGGAATGTCAAATGCATGGCGTAAGAAACATATTCAGTAATGATTCCATCGCACAGGAGGGAGCCCAACCACTTAGCCCAACCACTTGACGGAGCCTGTCGGTTTGAACCATGTTTTTTCTTTCTGGTTCCTTGAGCACTTCAGCACACAATGATACACTGCTATCGGAGGAACCACAATGTAGCTGGGTTTGAACTTGCAGCCTTTTAGATGATGAATGCGTTGTATCTAACCCAGTCAGTGAGCCACCTTTCCGACTAGTTTAACAGGTGTCGATTTGTTGCTGGGATTACCTTTATCCGGTTCATGATCGGTAACCTAAAATGTTAAATGTATGATGTACCTGGGTTGTCTAATCTATTCAATTCAATGTAATCAATGTGTTCAAACCGATCAGTAATGGTAATCCGTAATGGTCGCATGCCTAACTATAGCATGGCAGTACTATCAATTACCAGTAGAGGTAGTGCTTCTCCAGGCATAGCCATGCTGTCCGGAAAACGAATGTAAATATTTCGTGACGTACCATCCCAGATCTCCGTTACTCCGGGAGCAACACTTGGCAGCAGGGTTCGTTCCGGTTTAGCGATTTTCCCTTCAAATTAAAAGCGCGAGAAAAATGTTGGGTTTAATACTTATTTGACTTTGTAGTACCCAGATAATGCATAATAATCTGAAAAAATACTTTTTTGTATTTTATTTTTTTATAATTTTTTAAACAAACACATAAACAAACATGACAACACAAGATAAGATATACAAGCATTAATTAACAGTGCACATCCAATGAAGTCACCATTTAGTTAAATGTCTTATACAGGATATACCCCTAATACCTGCTATCTAATACCCTACACATATATGCTCTAGCTCGTACCCCCCCCCTCCCGGACCCCCCATTGGATAATCCATCCATTATCACTCGCTCCTAACCAGACACTACCATTATATGCTAGCTTTTATTCTCTCCACCACTTCTAACCACATTGTCATTTTGGATTCATTGAGACCCAAAATTCTTGCTGTAGATATTTCTTGATAAATCACATCGAGATATGTAATAATCCAGACCTTCCGGCACATTTTTTCCGGTTGAAACGGTGATGCTATCATCTTTTTAGCCACTGTGATACCAGATAAAACCAATCTCTTTAGCTGAAAAAATACTTGAATGGAAAGAGACCAATATAGCAAATGCTAAACAGAGAAAACAAGAGAGGAACCACAACCCCTCCCTGATGGTCATGGTTCAACTTCAAGTGGAAGGAGGAACAGCTTCAGGTCCTACCTCTAGCAAACATCAGCTTGTGTGAAAAACGCACAACATTGCCTTTGCATTCGTTTGCACAACCATTCCTCTGCACAACAACTCGTTTGCACAAACACTCATTTGCATAAATTATCTACTACTTTACTGTTGGTTTTTTTGCTCAAAAGCTGTTTTGATTGACGCTATAGCAAGTTTTTTTTAATTGAGTTCTATAACTTTTATTGAGTCTATTGAGTTATTTATTGCTATTGAAGCTTTTTGAAAAAAAATTATTGAAGAGTTTAATTTATTATTGAATCATTTATCCCATTATCTTATTATATTATGGTACATCTTTTATTTATTTTGTTAAACATCTGTGAGTGACATACTGGCATTAAGTCAAGGGTTCAACAGAGATAATCTATTCTGAAACATCAGTGGGAAGATGTAAATGTTGTGTTGGTGTCGTCCAGTTAACAGCTAGCTAACAAGCATTCAACTTGGCCATTTTCAAAGCTCTGTAAATTCACTCTTATTCCACACAACACGAACAACAAGAACCTTCATCTTCCATAATGTCAGACAATCTACTTCCAGTCAACATCTACATTATCATTATTTTAAAAAAACATCTTAGGACCTTAATTAGTAAATATTTGCAACACTTGTGAATGAATTGTGATGTCATAATTATTATTATTATTTGTTCTGTATGAATATTGATATTAAGGGACGGTATTGTTGTGGCTTGGTTGTCGTTGACACAGCAGGAGACGCTGTTTCCAATTTTAACAAGTAGGTAATTTATTTAAGAAAAGAAGTTTTAACAGAAGAGGCTATGGATCAGTAGACGGTCACCACAGTTGAAGAAAAACACTCTAACCTCTCAATCCCTCTGCTTGTCCCCTAAATCCCCTCTCAGTCCTGCCCCCACATGACAGATATGATGACGTGTCATATCATATCAGATATGACATGACGTACATTAAGATGACACGTATATTTAACATCGAAGAGAGATAAAAACATTAAGAACATCGAAGAGAGATAAAGACATTAAGAAGAACATAGATTTAGATAAAAACATTAAGAACATCGAAGAGAGATAAAAACATTAAGAACATCGAAGAGAGATAAAGACATTAAGAAGAACATAGATTTAACATCGAAGAGAGATGCAAGATTAGTGAGATGTGTGTGTGTATATGTGTATGTATGAAAGAGAGAAAAGATTAAAGAGAGAAAAGATTAAATGTGTGTGTGTATATGTATGTGTGTAAAAGAGAGAAAAGATTAAAGAGAGAAAAGACCAAGATATGATGTACACAAGATTAGAGCACACGATATGATGTACTGAAATGTCCATCTGCCTATCTCCAAGTTGTTTTAAGAACATCAGCCAGACCGTCTTTCAGTACTGTTTAGTTGACCCATATTAAACTAGTTCACCTCATATCCACATTTTCCCCAACAGTATATTCATAATCATTGTTCTTATTTATCCTGTATGACTATTGATATTAAGGGGAGGTACCTTCATAATCATTGTTCTTATTTATCCTGTATGACTATTGATATTAAGGCGAGGTAGAGTTAAATTAACTCTAAATAGAGTAAAAACGTAACACTCGCTAAGCTAACTAATTGTAGTTGGGAACAAATACACTCGGGAATAGTGTTAATTTGACACTGCAAGATTTACTGTGTATCTTCATATCTTCATAATCATTGTTCTTATTTATCCTGTATGAATATTGATGTATTCTTCATGGATATGCATTCAAACGTTATTTTCCTTGACAATTTAAGTCACGTGCAATAGCATGGTCTCAGTTTGTATGGCTGAAAATATATATTTTTATAAATAAAATAACTACTAATCTTTCTACTATATTTTACTATTGTGCACTCTGCTACTAAGGAAATACCTTGGCTATATTATTACCTACTATGCTAATTATGCACTAAACACTCAAGTTCGACACTGTTTGACGAACAATATTAGCTGCCAGAGTTGTACCCTTGCTGCTGACTTGTTGTACATAACTTGTAAGTCGCTTTGGATAAAAGCGTCAGCTAAATTTGTAGATGTAAATGCAAATGTATGGCATTACTCCAATTGTTTTTTATTTTGTACAGAGCTTTGACTCTGACAGAATTGTAGTGCTAAGTTTGTAGGGGCCAACTGTCTGGCTATGATTAAATAATGTAGACAGTGCCAATAGGTTTATCATTTTAAAATACAGTCTATACTTCACTGCAATACATCTGTGTACATTTAATTTGAAAAATTCTTACCGGAAGTATAAACGATTCTGCTGCTTGCTTGACGCTGGTCCATCCATCCCATCATCGTTCACTTCACATCCACCCATTAAGAAGAATATTGTGCTTTCTGTTACAAATTACAAGATTGATCGTGTCTTATGTTACGTTTGAATAGGCTGGCTTGTCTGCTATCAAGCCTCTGCGTGGGTCCTTTCTAGATTGTTCGCTGTCTTTGCGTTTACACCACATTATTACTTGTGTTCAACATGCAAAAGAGAAGGAAGCCTGAGCCGATCCAACTGAACCCGATTCCTGATGGAAACACTATAAACGGTACCGGTGCGACAGAGTGAGTACTGTAGGATTCGGAATAATATGAATCTGTGCTTTACAGACCGTCAGTCATATGAATACCATTCTGACTTGTAATTTAGGGCAGGGTAACATTAACATACTGTATGCTATGGCTTAATAAGGATACTTGCATTATTGAATAATATAATTTTGTATGTAAACGCGAAATGCTTCCCTATGTGTGTGTGTGTGTGTGTGTGTGTGTGTGTGTGTGTGTGTGTGTGTGAGTGTGTGTGTGTGTGTGTGTGTGTGTGTGTGTGTGCATGTGTGCGAGTGCGTGTGTGAGTGTGAGAGAGAGGGGGGAGTGTGTGGGCAGCTGAGCTCTGACACCTAGGATGGGGGCTTCTGACCTGGTCCCAAGAAAAGCAAAGCAAGTCGTTTTCAATAGAAAATCAATGGAAGGGCTCTTCCAACCTCAACAAGTCCATCATTAGCCACAGTTGTCTGTTGACCACCAAGTCATGTTTTCCCAAATTACGTTTGTACGAGTGCCAGAGCTGTCCCGAGTCCCGACTCCCAACTACACAGTAATGGCTCCTGTGGTTTGGCTTCATCAGTGCATAGTGGAAATCAGAGGGGGGATTGATTGATTGATTGATTGATTGATTGATTGATTGATTGATTGATTGATTGATTGATTGATTGATTGATTGAAAATTTTATTAACAGATTGCAGAATGGGTACAGTACAGTACAGCTCAATACATACAATTGTTAAGGGGATGCATCCTCTGGTCTGCATCCTCTTAACAATTGTATGTATTGAGCTGTACTGTACTGTACCCATTCTGCAATCTGTTAATAAACTTTCAATCAATCAATGCAGACCAGAGAAAGGCTTTCGTCTTGTTTACATCAGGGTCCCCCATTTTCAATTCATCATAACATATATGACATACAGATAGACAGTACTGCTACATCTATACATTTATGACATATCAGATTTGCAAATACAGTACTGTTTGTGATACAAAAGTGTCCAGAAAAAGAGTGTATATACATTTGACGTAGAAACTGTACATTGGAGGAGGTTGGGTGGGTGGAGTGGGCTTGGGTGGGTGGGTGGGGGGCTGGGGGCTGTACATTGGAGGGGGGGGGGGGGTTGGGTAGGGGGACACTGTACACTGTACATTGGAATACTGACAAAGCCATACTTGGTCATTTACTGTGCAACTGGGTTAGGACATTTGTAGGGGCCAGTTTCGAATTGCAGTCTCCCGTAGGTGTTTTTTGAGAGTGTTTTTGAAAGTGGGTAGTGATTCACATTCCTTTACAGCTTTGGGTAGGGCGTTCCACATTGATGTGGCATAATTGCGAAACGTGTTTAGTCCCTTGTTTGAGCCGAATCTGGGTTTAACATGATTTGCGGAGCTCCCTCTGGTGTTGTGATCGTGGTATTCACTGACCTTTGGGAAGTATTTTGACCTGTACATGGGTACCTTGATTGCGTAGTGTATCTTGTAGACCAGGCCCATTGCAAGTTGCTGTACTCTGTCGTCTACTCTAAGCCATCCTAGGTTGTCAAAGTGGGCAGGGGTGAGGTGGGTCTAGGAGTCAGGTCAAGCAGTAGTCTGACTAGCTTGTTTTGAGATGTTTGTAATTTGTTTTTTAGTGCCTTTGAGGTGCTTTCGTACCATGAGGTGCAAGCATAGTCGTAGTACCCTTGAATGAGTGCTCCTGCTAGAGTCTTCAGGGTATTCTTGTTTACCAGAGAGGAGATCCGGTACAAGAATCGAGTTCGTTGGTTGACTTTTTTTATTACATTGGATGCCATTTTGTCACAGAAAGATTAGCCTCTAGGATGGAACCCAGGTAGGTAATTTCATCTTTCCTTTGTGACAATATTGTCACCCACTGTAACCGAGAAGCCGTCGGTCTTGCTGAGTTTGGGGCTAGGGGGGTCTTAGCCCCCTGAATGACTCTTGAGCCCCCCCACCACCAACACGGTCACCACACACTCCTATGAAACACGGTAATGGAGAAGAAGAAGAAGGCCATGTAGGCCGAAACATGTCGGATTTTTTAAAAAGATTTTTCTAAATAATGTAAGCCACTAAATAAAGGCTTTTTAAAATTGTAGAGCTGCCTTGGATCTCAACCTTTCTTTTATACGGTAATGGAGATGTTGAATTGTTACGACACCACGCTCTACTTCTCAGATCCGTGACATTTCATTGGTTTCCTGGTGTGTTCATCTTGTCATAACCAGGGGCGTAACTATGGGGGGGACACATGGGACATGTCCCCGGCATGGTTTCAGAATGCAGTTATTGTCCCCCCCACGTTTTTACCGTCCAAAACAATGTTCCACCGACACGCGAAAGATGAGTAGCCAGATGGGGGTCGCATTCTTGGCCTGCACGGGCCAAGTACCCACTCGTTACTCGTCTTTGCATAATAATAGCTCGGTCGTCAGCCGAGGTGTGTGTGTTCAAATACGTCATCACATACACGGTATATAACAGACAAGACAGTGGACACACACCACATTCTCTCTCTCTCTCTCTCTCCTCTCTCTCTCTCTCTCTCTCTCTCTCTCTCTCTCTCTCTCTCTCTCTCTCTCTCTCTCTCTCTCTCTCTCTCTCTCTCTCTCTCTCCTCTCTCTCTCTCTCTCTCTCTCTCTCTCTCTCTCTCTCTCCTCTCTCTCTCTCTCCTCTCTCTCTCTCTCTCACACACACACACACACATAACACTTTACAGCCTGTGCTTGGGCGCACAGGGTATGATCTAATTCCTGTTTAACTTTAAATATCCCGTTTTAAAAGAGCAAATACTAGGTTTTCCCGGGATAAAGGTGAACCAAGTGCAGCCTAAATAATTCACCACCCAAATAACCATTGCCCCTCCGCCTCCCAGCCCGCAGGCGTCTTGATTCCAGAACATTCGCATAGTAGCAAAGACGCGCAGAAAGGATCTCCTCGGAATCTTTCCATTTATTGATCGCCCAGAATAAACGTACCAGGATCCAACTGCAGCACAACACTCCCTCACAAGATCTGGTGAAGCACCATATAATAAATGTTCTTTCACCTTAAACCTTTCAAATTTGTTTATTATTTGTCACAACAAAACTTACAAAGAACTTTATGATGAAATGCTTGTTTCTGTATGCCTAGTGTGTATGAGAACTAGGGGTGGGACGATACATCGATCCAGATCGATATATCGGTCTATTATCAATTATCAAATAGGATCGATGCAACGTAAAAAGATCGATTCATATTGCGATACTCTTATTTTGAAAATCCCCTGGTGAGCAATGCATATCCGCCCGGCCGCAACAACAACAATATCTCCGTGTGTGTAGACGTTAGACAGCATTGCTTCAGAGTCCGCCTATTTTGCGACCCGAAATAAGTGCCTGTAGTTTTTTTACCCACAACGGGTCAAATGCATCTAACATGCTTTGCATCCTCAAGTTCAAGTTCAAGTTCAAGTTCTTTAATAGTTGTCATACAGAAGTACAGAATACTTTCATACAAAATGCTTCTTACTGTTACGCTCCAGAGACTGTGCTAGACAAGATAGTATCAAATAACATAATAACATAATATAGCATGAATTTAGAAGAAGAATGAGGTCACAGTTGTTCGGTATAGACATATGTACAATGTTCTGAGTTACCATATAATATACAATACACAATACTATGCAGTGTACTAATGTACAGTACTATCTAGTGCAAAGCAGAAATGGGATGAGGTACAATTTTAGGTACAATTTACAGTAAGGTGTACGAGTTGTAGTGCAATCCTTCATCCATAAATATAAAGTGTGGGGAGTGGGTGCTACAGTGTGTTTGTTTAAAGTGGGTGTGTGCTATAAAGTGTGTGTAGTGGGTGCTACAGTGTGTTTGTTTAAAGTGAGTGTGTGCGTGTGGATGTGTGTGCTATGTGTGTTTGGTGGTTGTTGTTGTGTAGTGTTCATTCATTGTTCGTTTAGCAGCCTGATGGCCTGGGGATAGAAGCTACTTCTGAGTCTTTCTGTGCTCGCCTTGAGACTCCTGTGTCGCTTGCCTGACGGCAGCAGTTCAAAGAGGCAGTTGTTCGGGTGGCTCGAGTCCTTAATAATTCTCTTAGCCTTCCCCTTGCAACGCTTGTTGTAAATGTTCTGGAGAGTGGGGAGCCCCCCTCCAATTGTGCGTTCGGCTGAACGTGTCACTCTTTGTAGTCTGCTTTGGTCTTTTGCAGTGCTATTCCCAAACCAGGAGGTGATGTTGCCGGTCAAGATGCTCTCTATTGTACATGAGTAGAAGTTCTTAAGGATCTTCTGGCTGACTTGGAACTTCCTTAGGCGCCTGAGGAAGTAGAGGCGTTGTCGTGCCTTCTTCACCACACTGTTAATGTGTATGGTCCATTTCAAGTCCTCGGATATGTGGGCTCCTCGCCATTCCTTTATGCCCACGTCGCGTTAAATACCGAAATTAACGTTGCGTTAGCGTAAGCTAACTAAGCTAAGCTGATCAGAGCCATATAAAGAGAACAGCAGAGGTCCACTAGGGACTGGGAAGGAGGGGTTATTTTTTAATCTAGCCGCATTTTTCTGAGACGCTCTCTGATTGGCCGACGCCTGTTTCTACACTGGTTAAGCTTAGGCACTCTTTCGAAGTTGGTTAAGGTTAGAGTTTGTCTTAGAGCGTGACGGCAAGTTCTTTCGACGGTTAAGCTTAGGCACTCTTTCGACGCGATTGGGCAAACATGTCAGTGGCCAATCAGAGAGCGTCAGTCAGTGGCCAATCAGAGAGCGTCTCCGAAAAATGCGGCTAGGTTTAAAAATAACGCGGGAAGGAGGGGGGTTACTGCATTCTCGAGATAGCCCCACTACCAGGATCTGGCCGGTACTGCACCTTTGGACTCCCAATATGCCTTTTCCAGCCAAAATAAAGCTCTGACAGTGAAGAGGATATTAATATCGAGAGAAAAAAAGAAAAACGAACCAAAAACAGTGAACAGGAGATCTATTTGTATTAAAAACAATAGATTGTTTTTCATTTAAATGTCTGGAAGAGCTCAAAAATAAAAATGACAAATGATATTTCCATTGCCTTTTTTAATTTAAATGTTACTGATTGTGTTAAATGGGCATATAATATCGTCTCATATCGATCGCAGGCACCTGAATTGAATCGTATCATATCGTATCGTGGCAGACTTTGTGATATCGGAAAATATCGTATCGTTGTCCAAAGAATCTATATCGTATCGTATCGTGATGAAACTGGTGATTCCCACCCTTGAGAACAGTGGTCGTTTACATGGAGAAATGGCCACCGCCTGGGAAAATGCGGTATTGCACACCTGTTATTATAAAAAAAATCGAGCCCCCCCCCCCCCCCATCCTGCGACGTCACGGACCACGCCCCCAAATCTGTCCCCCGCACCACTATCAACAGAGTTACGCTACTGGTATGGTATGGTATTTATTTTAGACAACAAAACATATACAGATCATTACATCACATATTTGCTTTTGTCAAGGAGAGGAACGAAAAGCCAAAGACTTATTTCCATCGTTGTCCTTGGAAGTCAAGGATGCTTTAAGAAACAAACACATACAACTCATTACAGAAAATCATTCACAATTATTACATTTGCAAAGCAATAATGGCACAACCCTTAATTAATAGCAACATGTACATTTGTTGAAACAAGTTACTCTAGCCTTGAGTCTGTGAGTCTCTGAAGCACCCTGAGGGGAGGGGGTTGGTGGGGTGGGAGGGAGGACGGAAAGAGATTCCGGTTTTGACTGATTACATAACAGAATGTTTTGTCCCCCTTCGCTTGTCCATCACCTGCTCATCCAAGGGCAAGGCACCACAACAGCTACTTGTACCGAAGCCTTACTTGTAGTGACTATTTTACAAACAAATTAACTGAATGCTTGAAGCCTGAATTAAATAAACCCATTAGGAGTGGGAACATTAAAGGACTGTTGTGATGCCATCGTCCCGACAGAGCGCTGTTGACGGGGAGCTCTGATGTTATTAGCATTAGCTGAACAGCTAACCGAAAGCTAGCGTTAACTAACATTAAAGTTTTAGCTTTAACGTTACCTTGGCTAAAGTTGGGGCTATTCATAATCCAGCAATAATGGCTGCAGACCTGCAAGCAAAGTACAGCAAGTTGGCACAGGAGTATTCCACGGTAAATCACTTTTTCACCAGTAACGTCACATTCTTTCCATCTACCGGTAGCTCATGCTAGCTAACCTAGCTCACGTTAACGTTGTCACTGATCAACCTCTCGCACACAATTAATGACATAATGCAGACAGCCATATCGGTGACAATGTTTAGCTTTTAGTGCCAAATGATAAGAGTCTGAGGCAGAGTCTCAAAAGAGAATGTTGAATATTTATTGTGCAAAAATCACAACAGAGCCTCTGCTACTCCAGTAGCTAACCTAAACAGAGCCTTCTGGATAGGAGGAAGTGCGCAACAATGTATAATGTCCGTGTGGAACCAATGTGCCAACAACCTTTCCGTGGGTGAACTCATTGAGATAGTTTTCAATTACTGATACTAATACTAATCTATACAATCACCTGTTGTTGAATAAATACCATTACTTTATAGTTATTACTAAAAAACAGTATATATAAAACAGTAGCTGTATATAAAAAAAAAAAAAAAATTGAATTTATATAATTCTTTTTATATATTTTTTAATGTATGCACTGGTATCGGATCAGTATCGGTATCGGCCGATACCCAAAGCTTAGGTATCGGAATCGGATCAGGAAGGAAAAAATGGTATCGGAACATCTCTAATATTGTGCAAGTCTTTCTGGTTAGCTAGTCTTAGCAATGTGTAGAATTTATGAAGCTTAGCTAACGATTAGCTTCCAATATTGTACCCTTCCTGCTGAATTATTGTACAGAACTTGCTTTGGATAAAAGTGCCATTACTAAATATAAAATGTAAATGTAAAGGATTCATAATTTTTATCTTAGAAGATAGAATCTCCGGCGGCTGGGTGGCGCAGCGGAGATTGCGCTCGTCACCAATGCGAGAGACTCCGGTCTCGAATCCGGGTGTCGGCATTGCCTCCGGCTTGGTCCAGCCGTCATACTAACTCGTTTGGCTGAGTTAGCGGGAGGGAAGTCGATGGGGTGGTAATCTGGCGTTGTGGACAGCAACTCCTACAGGTCAGGTCAGGGCGCCTGCACAGCAAAAGACAGGAAGTGGTGAAGGCAGTGTGACCTCCCACGCGTTACACTTCACCAATGAGAGTCCACACTGTCAGGTGAAAAGAGAGCCGCTGGCTGTCTCCGCAAATGTGTCGGAGGAAGCATGTGGTAGACCTCAGGGCTCCCTTGACCGACCAGTAGGGGGCACATGCGCACAACGACCAGGTAGGGGAGGGGGGAATTGGCATAACTACTAAATTGGGATGGGAGGAAAAAGCACAGAAAATCAGGTGAAAAAATAAAAAAATTAAAAAAATTTAAATAAAGATAGAATCTCCAATGTCCCCCACCCCTAAAATCTGTACACGGTGTAGGCCTACCTGTCAAACTCTTGAACTTCATTGTCAAATTCAAAATCAGGCCCCCATTACATCCCACACTCGTGCATTTTTGTAGGAAGGCCAGCGTGAGGTTTGGTCTGAATGTTGGATATGTGTGTTTGGTCCCAGCTTTCACCCTATAGAAGGTCTGTCCTGTACGGCATAATAATGCATTCCTGTAGAACTACAGGGCAGGCTGTGGCGGGCAGAGCTGCAGAATGTTTGAGTGAAACACAGACCAGGAAACTCTGATTCAGGGCTTTGGAAGTCACTGGCACAGAGAGGGCTTTCTGGAATCCCTCTTCCCGACATGAGCACAAACTGGAAGTCACAACTGGTTGTGTGTGTGTGTGTGTGTGTGTGTGTGTGTGTGTGTGTGTGTGTGTGTGTGTGTGTGTGTGTGTGTGTGTGTGTGTGTGTGTGTGTGTGTGTGTGTGTGTGTGTGTGTGAGTGTGAGTGTGAGAGTGAGAGTGAGAGTGAATTGGGGGGTGGGGTTACTCTAATTCCTCTCTCCGGCTCAGTAATACTGTTATCCTGTGGTGTGGCAGCCAGCCGGTCAGAGTCAGGCTGACACATTGCTGACAGCATAGCCGTGGACTTAACCGCTAGTTAGACCTTGTTTCCATAAAAAGACACTTATACACGGGTGCATGTTTCCATTTTGGTGACAGTGTCCGAGGCTCTGAGACTCATTGGGCTTCATTCATGAAGCGTTATAAGAACAGATTTCGGTGTTAACTAGCATTTCCTCTTATTTTGTTCTTACCTGGGATTCAGCAATGTTTTCTTATTGTTGCTTTTCTCTCAGGCAAGACCAAATTCTAAGAGTGGTCGAGAGCACTCTTACCCAGATAAGAAACTCTTACCCAGATGAGAAACATTAAAAAAAGCCTACCATTCCTAATAATAAAAATACATCAGATTTATATAGCGCTATTATTATTTTCAATAATAATAATAATAATTATTATTATTATAACTTATTGCGTGCGTTCTTCTTCTGAAATGGATTATATATTGCTGTTAGATGCTGGCTGCCCAGGCCGTACGCATAGAACGCATATTTACAACATCTCCTCTTCCTCTCCTCTCTTCTCTGCTCGTACAAGTTCTGAGCGCATTCAGGGTTTTAGCCATAGGGACCTTTCAGAGAGAGATGACAGGTGTATATGTATAGGCGAAAGACTAGGGGGTCGCACTGACCAAAGCTTAGCTGCAAATAGGACTAGTAACCTGGTTAGCTCCACGCGTCGCCACGCTGTTTCCAGCCCTCGAAGCAGACGCCGCCGCCAGACGTCACGGGGCTCAACTCGCCTGCAGCCTTCACCTGTCTAACACCAGCCCAGCCAGCTCTCCTGTGTATCACGCAGGGCCGTTTGACGGCCAACCCACGCCACGAACGTTCGTTGTGGGGACGGAACGACACTCGGTTGGCATACCCACGGCAGGTACATTTAGCGCTCCAAGCGCCCTGGAATATTATCGGCGAACCTTTCCGTTTTCGGGAGGATGCTCGCTAAGAGTGAAGATAACAGGGTGCTTTGAACTTCCACGTGCACTAGAGACCAAGGGGCGCCCCAATCTTAATTATTTTGTTTATGCCGGCTTGATCAGGTATTTTGTTTCAGTGTGGGCCCACGCTAGTGTATTTGTTGTGTTGTGTTATTGTGTGGTGCATATGGCACAATTGTAAAAATAAGTTGTTTCCCATTGTGTGGCTCCCGGAGCGTCCTGCTAACCTCCTAGTTATTTGTACATGAAAAGCGTATTAACCCTTACAGGGACTTGTTCATGCAAATACCCAATTAACAGTAAAAGGAGAGGCGTATAAATGGGACCACTGTGTGTGTGTGAATTACTGTGCATTATTGTTTAAACCTTTTCTTCCCATTAATGTGCATTATCGTTTAACCCCTTCTTCCCTACGGTATATGTGCAATTGGGCAGGTGCTATGTACAGGTCTTCCCCAGTCAACAAGGAAAGGTACTGCTTTGGGGAGAAATTATATTATCTACCATCACTGCCACCGGGTGTGAGAGGGTGTGGGACGTATTAAGGGTAGTGTGGGTGTTTGAGGAAATACTACGGTCGCCCTGGAGGGCAAGAAGGACCAGCGTAGAACCCCTAGGTTAGTAAACCCTAGGCCCCATCTGCCCCTCTGCTAAATCCCAATTCTAATACTCTTACACTACAGTCGGGGCTCAGCCGGACCCAGATCTGCTGTGCTCCCACTACCTGATGACAGTTCATATCCACTCTCATAAAGTAGGGATAATCCACCATTCTACATTTAGCCTTAACTGGCGTGGTTTATTTCATATACATTTTCCACCACGAGACCTGCTCTCCGTGAGAGCTAGAGAGAGAGACAGTAAGAGATAGAAGGCGAGGGAACATTCCCTTATATGTGATACCTGACGTCAGCTACAATAGCTGCGTCTACTTACGCCTATAGCGCCCTCTTGTGGAACAGTTAAAGTGCAGTTACATACAATCATATTAACACTTACACTTACAAATACGTTAGTTTACCAATAGGTTAAAGTGTTATTAGATAGTTCTTTTCGTTTTCGTTTTACCATTGTTTTGGTTGCGAAAGCCGACCATTTTGAAAAAATTGAATGTCGGGAATTGTAGTTATTTTGCTGACATTTTGAAGAGGACACCGAGAGCTTTCGATGAGCGTTGGAATTTTTCCGAACGACACTTCCAAAAGGCCTCTATGGGGTTTCAAGCAAATTACTTCTGTATGAATCTTTTTAATATCTCTTATTACTCGGGATAATAAACCACAAAACCTAATGTTATTGGCATATATGGGAGCGCAGTTAGTTTGTCTCCCCTATTTATTAGAGGTTAACTTGTCTGACCACTAAGTGTGTCTGACTCTTACCACCAAACCTGCACGGACTACAACACATGACGTATATCATGCCAGTTAGGGTACCATGTCTATACTGCACCTGTGTATAATGTTTACTTTACTCATAGTACATATTCAGATTCAAATTCTTTATTGCCCATATTTATTGTAATGTATATATAACTGATAGGACATAAAGACCCTCACCTCAACCTTCGATTAGCCTACACTGTTTACTTTATCATATTCTTATATTCAGAGTTAATTATATTGTTTACACTATTTCTTTTTTTTCCTCATCTTCTTTTATATTCAGATCTAATTGTATTGCCTATAATTTCCCCAAGGGGATCAATAAAGGTATATCTTATCTTATCTTATCTGAACAATGTGGTGGATGACAGTATTATAACTGTAGTCAATATCATCAGCATTGGGACTGGTGAGTCATCTCTTTGAGGCTCTTATTAGCCATAGCTCTCTATACGGACGGACGGACGGACGGACGGACGGAAAGACAGACAGACAGACAGACAGACAGACAGACAGACAGACAGACAGACAGACAGACAGACAGACAGACAGACAGACAGACAGACAGACAGACAGACAGACAGACAGACAGACAGACAGACAGACAGACAGACAGACAGACAGACAGACAGACAGACAGACAGACAGACAGACAGACAGACAGACAGACAGACAGACAGACAGACAGACACCCACCCACCCACCCACCCTGGGGAGCAGCGGATAAATCACATGAATGATTAATCGCTACAGCAACCACAGCCTCTGCAGCCATTGGTTCTGTCTGTTACTGCATCTTATATTACCACAAAGGAATGTGCTCTTGTTTGTCATACTGATATATGGCATTTCAGTGATGTCTGTTGTTATTTGACTTGTCACGCTATGGTGAAAGACGTTCGAGTAGTTGGGGAACTGTGAAATGAATACTTTTGATCAGGGATGTCCGATATTATCGGCCTACCGATATTGGCATTCAAATGTGATATCGGAAATTATCGGTATCGGTTTTCAATTTTATTTTTTACTTTTATTTTTACATTATTATTATTTTTTATAATTTTTTATTTTTACATTTATTTAACCTTTATTTACCCAGGCAAGCAAGTAAGAACACATTCTGATTTTATTTATTGTCAAAAGTATGCATAATGTTGTGTTAATTCCATGACAAGAGATATGTAAGGGATAAATACGAGGTCATTGTCGCAAAATAATTGACGACACAGAGTTTAGAATACCGAGGCGCCTCGCCGAGGTGTTCTAAACGTAGTGAAGGTCAATTATTTTGCGACAATGACCGAGTATAGGCTATAGTACATTATCCCGCTTATTACATGGCTAACTTACTAACAATATACCTAATTCATTTTACACCATCGACAAGACGAGATCAAATGCAGACGCAGTTCTGTTCTGTCGCTCTGCGCTGTCATCGCCGGCAGCTTCGCCGGCAGCCGGCAGCTTCGCCGGCAGCCGGCAGGTGTGTCTGATTGCACTGATGCAGTGTGTGTCAGTGAGCTTGATTGCTTCAGCTGCGAACAGCGGTCATTATTGCTCGGCAGAGGTCCGTTATCGAGTAATAACGGACCTCTGCCGAGTGCTATTGACCAATCACAATCAAGCATTTCGGCGAATGTTAAAACGCCATGTAATAAGTAATGTTAATTACCTGAAATTATTCCGTTTTTTGGGGGGGGAAACCCTGCATATATCGGTTGATATCGGTATCGGAAATTAAGAGTTGGACAATATCGGTATAGGTAAAAAAGCCAATATCGAACATCCCTACTTTTGATGATGGCGGCAGGACAGAAGGTCGGCGTCGGTAATGATGTTGATGCCTATGCTTTACAGTTATTCACCAGATTTGCGCTTGTAGGCACGTCTAGCCATGTGGCACTTTTTCATAGTGTATATATCTACAGTATTTATCCATTGCTGGATTGGAGCACTGGACCTTATCATACTCGCTCTGGTGATTGGCTTATATACACTTAAGGTTCCCCAAGTTTGCACTGAATTAGGAAAATCTGCTTTTAGCTTCTGTGCCCCAGAAACATGGAATGTTTTGCAATGCACTTTAAAACTCAATTCATTAGTATCTATTGGCCAGTTTAATCTTTAATAGCAAACCACTTCACTACAGTCTGCAGTCGTTTTTAATTCGTTTAAATGTTTTATTGATTGACTTTCTGTTTCTATATATATATTTTTTTTTGTATTTACGATGTGTTGTATTTCTCAACGTCATTGTAAATGAGAGCTTGTTCTCAATGATCCTTGAACTGAGATTAAATAAAGATTTAATTCAATTGAATACAAACACACATGTGCACGTGCACACACACACAAACACTATACTATTTCACAACCCCAATGGTTCTTTTAAATCAGCAACGCAGCTCGTGCACAGCCACAGTCTCATCCTATGCCATCCCCAGGAGTTTGCAAAGCAAGGAGAGAGACGGTCTCTTGTTGTAAGGCCTACTGGATGTCCTTGGGCATTATGTGGATGGAACCAGAAAGGGCCAGAGTCGTGCTCACTTGGAAGGGGGCTGTGGAGCGCGGCTATTGTAGTCCCGCCCACGCGGCATGTGAAGTGTGCGCCAGGCAGCTTCCCTCCTCTTCCCTTTTTCACCTCCAGCTTTTCTGCAGACAGAACACCCACACGCCACCCACACCCCCCAACACACACACACACACACACACACACACACCCACACACACACACACACACGCACACTCACTATCCCGTCGCCATGGATATGCAGGCCTACTTTCAGAAATAACAACACTTATCCCTCTCCTCGCTGCGTGTGGATGAGCTGTGGAGAGAGCGGCACCCAGTCCTCCACAAAAGCACCAATGAGTCATGATGAGCTTGAGATTGAAAGACAGAGAGATGCATAATTACCACAGGGTTTGAACAAAGCAATAGTCTAATGACCAAATTAGCGTGTTATGATAAGAATGTATGCGCGACAGCAGCACTCAACGCTGATGGGAAAACAGGTTGCATGTAGTCTCATTTACTGGAGCTCTTTTAGACTTACATACACATACATACTGTACACATACGCATACACATACTATACACATACAGTACACATAAATCATACATAATATATCATATATCATACATTTCCAGGCATATGAAAATCCCCACACAAAGTAGCATCTCATGCATGCTTTTGTTTGGTCATTTGCAGTAGCAAGAGCTTTGGGGCTTTACGTCAACTAACAGCTCCTCACAAAAGTTCTGTCCCATTTTGGCTTCATATAAGCTCCACGAATCAGTGTTTTCCCCCTTGTTCTCAAACGACAGACATCTAAGATCTGTGAGATGTTTACAACATGAGATTGATACACCGATTAATGAACTGTTTGACCATGTAATCATTAGCTTGTGAAATGGCCTGGGGACACACTCATCTTCACGCCCAACAGCTCCTGTTAGAAGCCGGGACCGGTATTGGTGTTTTGACACGTTGGTATTGGTTTGCTGTGCGGGAGAACAGTGGGAGTAGAAGGACAAACAGAGGAGCAAGCAGGTCAGATGAGGTCATTCCGCAAATTACTTCTAAAGGAAATGCATCGCCATGACAACAGTGCCAGGGGAGAGGCATCGGTGCTCAGAGAACACACACACACACACACACACACACACACACACACACACACACACACACACACACACACACACACACACACACACACACACACACACACACACACACACACACACACACACACACACACACACACACACACACACACACACACACACACACACACACACACACACACACACACACACACACACACACACACACACACACACACACACACACACACACACACACACACACACACACACACACACACACACACACCCTGGCTGTCTCTGTATGGCTGCCAGCTAGGGCTGTCCATGACTTAAAAACACTCCACTTGGTTGACTAAGACCAAACCAACCAATTAATTGACTAATCGATGAAGAGGAGGCAGCCGTACCACCAGCCCTTAGGCCAATGTTTCTTAGGGAAACCATTCAATATTGATATTTGTTGACAGAGTCACCTGTGGAGTGACAATAACTTGGCCATGACGACAAGGTTCCTCTCTTTAGCCTTTGGCGTGGTTTATTATTCACACATCATTATGCACATGAGACCTTCTCTCGTGAGAGGCGACGGAGGAAGAGACAGAGGGGGAGGGAACAATCTTATATACCCTCTCACCTGACGTCAGCTCCAATAGCTACGTCTCCTTGCGCCTATAGTGCCCTCTTGTGGAAACAGTTAAGCAGTTACATGCAATCATATATAACACATAACCTCAACACTCCCACTTATGGCTGTCGTGTATACTGTACAACTTTTCCAAAAACATCTTTCAAAGAAAAGAATACAGTTCAGAACATCAAAAATAATATGGCAGTCAATATTACATAACAGGCAATATTTTACACACCAAACATGACCTCTGCAAATCTTCTCAATTTCAGTTTGGAGACAGGCTTTGTCATAGCATCTGCAACCATGTCGTCTGTAGGACAATAAACAAGTGTCATCCTTTCTTCCCTGATGACAGATCTGATGAAGTGATATTTTATATCCACATGTTTACACCTCTGTCGGCACACAGGGTTTCTAGCGATTGCAATGGTTCCCTGGTTGTCTTCATAAACAACAGTTTTCTTATATACATAGGTATCCATTCCTTCGAGCAGTTGTTCTAGATAAATACATTCCTGTATTGTCATAGCTAGAGCCATGTATTCGGCTTCACAAGTTGATAGTGCTACTGTGGGCTGTTTCTTTGTTTTCCATGAAACCAGTGAGCTGTCTTTTCCCAAACTCATACAATACCCTGTGGTACTTCTGTCTGTGGTGTCTGCCGCCCAATCTGCATCACTGTAGGCTTTAAGCCCTAAGCCCTCGCTGCTCTTTCTGAAACAAATCTGTTTATCTGCTGTGCCTTTGAGATAGCAAAAAACATGTTTTGCTGTAATCCAGTGCTCCTCTGTGGGATCAGCAAAATGCTGTGACAATTTACTCACTACAAAACATAGGTCAGGGCGAGTACATGTTGTCAAATAAATGAGGCTACCTACAGCTTCTCTGTACATTTTTACATCTGTCAATTTCTGAGCATCCTCTTGGTAGTCTAGTTTTTGATCACATGGTGTTTCCCTTGTTCTACATTCTTGCATGTCAAAACGTTTCAGGATCTTTTCCACATATCTTTTCTGGGATCTTTTTACACAACTGGCAGACTGTTCGAAGTCCATGCCTAGAAAATGCTTTAACCTACCTAGGTCCTTCATTTTGAATCTGGTGGAGAGCATACTTTTCACCTGCTCTAGGTTTCTAGTGGTGTCTGCTGCGATGATTAAATCAAGTTTCAAGTTTCAAGTTTCTTTAATAGTTGTCATACAGAAGTACAGAATACTTTCATACAAAATGCTTCTTACTGTTACGCTCCAGAGACTGTGCTAGACAAGATAGTATCAAATAACATAGTATAGCATGTCATTTAGAAGAAGAAAATGTGGTCACAGTGTTCGGTATAGACATATGTACAATGTTCTGAGTTACCATATAATACAATACTATGCAGTGTACTAATGTACAGTACTATATAGTGCAAAGCAGAAATGGGATGAGGTACAATTTAGGTACAATTTACAGTAAGGTGTACGAGTTGTAGTGCAATCCTTCATCAATAAATATAAAGTGTGGGGAGTGGGTGCTACAGTGTGTTTGTTTAAAGTGGGTGTGTGCTATAAAGTGTGTGGAGTGGGTGCTACAGTGTGTTTGTTTAAAGTGAGTGTGTGCGTGTGGATGTGTGTGCTATGTGCGTTTGGTGGTTGTTGTTGTGTAGTGTTCATTGTTCGTTTAGCAGCCTGATGGCCTGGGGATAGAAGCTTCTTCTGAGTCTTTCTGTGCTCGCCTTGAGACTCCGGTATCGCTTGCCTGACCGCAGCAGTTCAAAGAGGCAGTTGTTCGGGTGACTGGAGTCTTTAATGATTCTCTTAGCCTTGCCCTTGCAACGCTTGTTGTAAATGTTCTGGAGGGTGGGGAGCCCCCCTCCAATTGTGCGTTCGGCTGAACGTGTCACTCTTTGTAGTCTGCTTCGGTCTTGTGCAGTGCTATTCCCAAACCAGGAGGTGATGTTGCCGGTCAAGATGCTCTCTATTGTACATGAGTAGAAGTTCTTAAGGATCTTCTGACTGACTTGGAACTTCCTTAGGCGCCTGAGGAAGTAGAGGCATTGTCGTGCCTTCTTCACAACACTGTCAATGTGTGTGGTCCATGTCAAGTCCTCGGATATGTAGGCTCCGAGGTACTTAAAGCTGTTGACTCTCTCAACCGGTACCCCGTCGATGCTGAGGGGGCTGTAGTCCTTGACCCCCGACCTCCTGAAGTCCACAATCATCTCCTTTGTGGAATCATTTGGGTGGATGAATCATCCACCCAAATCACAATTATCACTTTTCCTGACTCTTTTGACTCCCTTGAGTAAACACAGGGGTCTACTGGGTTCTGTAGCAAGTGATCTTCAATTAGACATGTATGAAGCATCTCGTTCCAATTTCGCCCAGACTGTTTCAGGCCGTAAATGGATTTTTCTAGCTTACACACTAGCTTCTCTCTGTGTGTGTCTTCTGAGGCCTCAAAGTTCCGCAGCTTGGCTTTGAACTCCCCCAGCGACGTGTCACCAGTAGTGTGAACGGTTTGTACATCTCCGGTAGTCCTCTCATAACCATCGCCATCATTAGTCCATCGCTCTGTGCTTCTCCTGCACTCTTAAGCGCCGTAATGATCTGTTCAGCCCTGATGACGTATTCGGTCACAGTCTCTGTGTGCGCTTTCTTCAGCGCGGTCAGTGTTATGTAGAGGGATACGATCCGGGGTCTTCCCCTGCCGATGTAGTAATTTCTCAACACTTTTAGGCTCTCTCTGCCTTTGTCCTTTGTGTCGCAGAGTATGAGCCCCAAGCTCGTGTCGTCCAGGAGTGGTGCTAACTCGCAGTATGCGTGTGCATTTTGCTTGATATCCTGGGCTTGCGCTTCCGCCGTTAGTGGTCCTGTGGGGGCCGTCAAGATCGTTGTCTTCAGTCCCACTCCGTGCATGCAGCACAACATTCGATCTTCCCAGAGCTCATAGTCATCTGCCCTTCCGTTGAACGAGGGCCATTCGCTCCTTCCTCTTGTCGCCATCCTCTTTGACGGTAGGCGTAGCTTTAGCTCCTGTTAGCCTAGCCTTAGCCACGCGGTGCTCCCGGTGCTAACCTAGACTATACTTCAGCTAAACTTGCTACCCTTGCTTATTTCGCTCCTGCGTGATCTGAGCCCATAACCTGTTGACAGAGTCACCTGTGGAGCGACAATAACTTGGCCATGACGACAAGGTTCCTCTCTTTAGCCTTTGGCGTGGTTTATTATTCACACATCATCATGCACATGAGACCTTCTCTCGTGAGAGGCGACGGAGGAAGAGACAGAGGGGGAGGGAACAATCTCTTATATACCCTCTCACCTGACGTCAGCTCCAATAGCTACGTCTCCTTGCGCCTATAGCGCCCTCTTGTGGAAACAGTTAAGCAGTTACATGCAATCATATATAACACATAACCTCAACAATATTATTAATAATATACACAGGAACCATTCAATATTAGTTAGCATTCACCAAGTAGTTGTGTGTGTTGTAAGCTTTTAATTTTGTTTTTTATAGTAGTTCTACTCTAATCTAATCTAAATAGTCCCTGACTCATAGTTAAAAGCCCCGTCATTTCTCCACAGTGGAACCAATACACTGGTCTCTCTCTCTCTCTCTCTCTCTCCATCCATCCATCTCTGAAGAACGAACTTGGAGGCGTTGCAGAAGAAGCTGGAGGAGCTGGAGTTGGATGAGCAGCAGCGGAAACGCCTGGAGGCCTTCCTGACGCAGAAACAGAAGGTGGGGGAGCTGAAGGACGATGACTTTGAGAAGATCTGTGAGCTGGGAGCAGGTAACGGAGGGGTGGTCTTCAAGGTCTCCCATAGACCCTCAGGACTCATCATGGCCAGGAAGGTGAGCTGTGATAATACCGCCTCGTTGGCCATATTTACATGGTGGCCATTTTGCTCTTATGTCATGCTCAGGTTGGGTTATTTTCCACCCTGGTCCAAGGAACCCAGCCTAGCCAATATGGCCTCATTGCTTGGTCCATTCTACTTTTCCTAGAGTCTAATAAAAAACCTGGCTACTGCATGTTCTACTCTCTATATCCCTATTCTGCAGGAGAGAGAGACTGACTGATTTATGGAACCATAGCCATATTTCATACCTTCATACTTACCTTTCTCAGCAATCAATGCTGTTCCTCATGCTAGCTGCAGAGTTAGCCACAAACCAATACAAAGTCAATGGAGTCAAGCTTCTGTCTGTATACGCTGAACTCCACAGTGCACACAAAGTTGTTGTGGGTGGTACGGTGGTAACGCGTTACAGCAATAACCAGGCATGCGTTGTTCATGGGACGGGGTCCCACGGTGTGGGACCTCACTCGCTATTTGCATATCAATAGCTCCGGTCGTCAGGTGTGTTAAATACGTTCTCAGACACATTCACACCTAACCTTGTTGTGAAGACGTGTTACATTCCATTCGTAGAGGCAATTAGGCACTGTCTTTAGTCTGTGCCCAAGCGAGGGGACATTAAATGCGCATTCGCGGGAGCGCGCGCACGCGCAGGGAGCGCGCGTGCACGTGGTGCGTGTCACCCCAGATGATTTCAATAACGCACCACTGGCAATAACATTACTTTTTCCTAGAGTAGTGGAACGAATTACTACCTCAATTTCAGTAATGATATTACAGTTACCCCGTCAAAATATAACGTGTTACTCTATCCAAACTGTGCTCAAGGTGCTCATTGTAAGAGGATAAAAGGATGATCTTTTTCACTTAGGCTACTGTAGGTATTTCATGGAGGCGGGTAGAATCCTCCACCCTACTGGTAGAATTAATGTTTCAGAGTAAAACATCCGTTTCATCCTCTCTGAGTGCGAGAGGAGCCCCGACTTCTCTTGCTTTCTACTTGGAGAAAAATACAACCTTAAATCTCTTGCTGTAGCAACTGCAAGAGCACAACCATGAGTTGTTTAACCCTTTCACTACCACACTACCAAAGGGTTAACCCGTTCACTGCCACACGACAAATGGTTACCCTTTCACAACCACACTACAGAAGGTTAACCCTTTCACTACCACACTACAGATGGTTAACCGTCTGTAGTGTGGTAGTGAAAGGTTAACATTCTGTAGTGTGGTAGTGAAAGGGTTAAAAGGATTGTCATAAATGTATGACCAGCTGTGCTTTTGATCAAGCCTGAGGTAGCCGCGTTACCAAATTGCTGTAGAAGAAAGCTGCTGCTTTTCAGCTAATGAACTTCACACCAGAGGTGCTGCTACACTGACGGGATCACTCACACAGAGGCACACAGGACAAGCAGCCTACAGTATGTTGTACAGAAATGTAATGGTAAAGGAAGCAATTCTGGTGGTGTAAATCAAAGTAATGTAACGAGAAACGTAAAAAATTATTGCTCCCAGATAGTAATAAGTAAAGTAATAATATAACTTTTGTAATGAGGAATATATAAGAAACATTTTGTACCGCACTCAACACTGGCTTGACCCCTTTGACAAATATCTGAACTAGCCCGTTAAGACGAGCCTTAACTAACTCTGGTACTGTAGATATGTATAATCAACTGGTTACAGTGCTTCTCCTCCTCCTGAGCTAGCCTCACTTATGTCGGGATCAGTGCCCGATTATGGACGTCAGGAATGACTAGCGGGTGTCTTCACCCCTAGTGGTGTGACGTAATCAAATAACAGTGATGTGGCGTCTGGGACGTCCCACAACACCCAGACGAAAAGCCTAGCATGTTAGAATATTTAGCCTTTTTTCTTCTAGTGTGACAATTCCTGCGGACAAACGGCATCCGTCAGGGACAAGCGCCTTGTGCGTCCTGTCTCCTGGCCTGCTGCGACCTGTCTCCCGGCCTGGTGCGACCTGTCTCCTGGCCTGGTGCGACCTGTCTCCTGGCCTAGTGCGACCTGTCTCCTGGCCTGGTGCGACCTGTCTCCTGGCCTAGTGCGACCTGACTCCTGGCCTGGTGCGACCTGTCTCCTGGCCTAGTGCGACCTGTCTCCTGGCCTAGTGCGACCTGTCTCCTGGCCTAGTGCAACCTTGTCTCCTTGGCGTCACTGTATCATATAATATTGTGTGATATATTGCTTTTTCCCACCCATACTTTTTTTAAGCAATGGTCAATTGCTTGGTCAAGCAAAGTAGAAATGTATCCCACTCTTTTCTCTGGAGTATTGGGTGAATACAATGAGAAGCGGATAATTTGAAGCATATCCATAACTAAAGCTCTAGTGAATAATAGCCACATACTGAAGTGAGAGTATTGGTTTCTCCACACTTTAACTACCGTTGTTATGACATATGCAACAGCATACGGCAACTGTTCCATCATATCATGCGTAGAATATTGTTTTAGAATGCTGTATTTCACAATGGTAATGCAATTATATATTATATCAGTTGTCTTTTGAATGTAACATTGAGCATGGTTGAGTGATTTATTTTCAAATTTGAAATCTTTATTTCGAACATTTAAGTACAAACAAAATAAAACAAAAACAATTCATTAATCTCTAGCAATGAAATGAAAAAAAACTCTATTTACATGTTCGAAAAGGAGTAGGAAGAATTATACACTTATTTAATCCTACCCCTTTTCTACTATTCAAAATGTATGTAATTCCTTAATAATTCAACTCCTTACAAAACAAAAACACTTGTGAATGTCAAATCCCTTGCTTGTATGTCATTGCGATTTATGCAGCTCTGCCTCAATGTAGCTAAAGCCCTTTGTGTGTGTGTGTGTGTGTGTGTGTGTGTGCGTGTGCGTATGCGTGTGCATGTGCCCAAAAGGGTCATAACAAAGGTTATCCTATAACCCTAGTTATTTGAGTATAGCGAGCGCTATGCTCTATTGGAACTGTCCCTTTAATCATATGCTATCATGAAAACTTTCAACCACATGCACGCTCCTCACCTGCCTCACCACGCCCACATCCGCTCATACATAAGCGGGGCCATGGCCATACTACCAGCTCCTTCCCCAGTCTTTCACCGCCGAAACGGAAGACACGTGGGGTCCTCAGTGAGTCAGAGCAGAGCACTCGCTATACTCAAATAACTAGGGTTTTTTTTCGTATAACTTTGCGCTCTGCTCTATTGGAACACAAGAGTGGAGCAGAGCGAAGCCCGACAGATGTACCCGCTGAGGTCCCCTACAACCATCAGAATCCTGGGAGGATCCGGGGCCCCCGCCCCCCCTAGCGAGGGACGGGAGGGAGATCGGACCCGACTGTGCGAAGAGGGTTTAGCACCTCAAACGCACAGGGTGAGCAGACCGTTGGACTTACCTTCGTATAGAAGGGCCCGCGACTACTCGGACGCGCATCCCGCACGCCACCAGGGAACGGACGCGAAGCGAAAAAAACCTGTCACAGCCCCCAACATCGCGGGGTCGGGGTCAAAAAGAAAAAAAAGGTGAGGAGCGTGCATGTGGTTGAACGTTTTCATGATAGCATATGATTAAAGGGACAGTTCCAATAGAGCAGAGCGCAAAGCTATACGAAAAATAACCTCATGTCTCCTGCGTTATATTTCATTGGCTACGTTTTCTGCTTCGCCTATGGGAACACACTCAGCGCCTGTGCGCGTCAACTGAAACTTTTCTCATGCACTTTCCATCTGCCCGACCACGCCCACCTCTGGCCAGCTTATAGCCCAGGTGTGGTGATCAACTCCCCCTTCCTCATTGTTTCAACGAAACGTTTGTGCTCACAGGCCTTCGGCAGTTGGAACAGAAGTTAGTTAGTTAGTTAGGTAAGAGCTGTAAGGATATGCCACCGAAGTCCATTTTTCAGGACTTCCCCGGCGCGTTCGGAAAGGGAAGCGATTGGGGTGCCACTGCTTGTGCTCGTTATGGATTTTTTTCTAGCAGACCGGCAATTCCTCGTCGAAGGACTGCCGGTATGCTATAGCGCGGCCGGTGAACAGGCTATCGAGCCAGGGGAAAGACTTGTTTGTCTTACCTGGCGTGCTCCCCTCCAAATGCCTTTTTTTCTCCCGCGTGGCGTGACAGGGTTAATTGCAGGCTGGACGTGGCGGAGCGCGTCCTCAGGAGAGGCGCGTCATCAGGAGAGGCGCGTCAGAGGGAATTCCAGAGCAGTGGGGTTCCCTGGGTCCCGCCCTCGCCAGGTACAGAGAGGGCACACGACGTGTAGCCAGAAACGGAGGTATCTGCGTATCATTCCTGTTTGTTTATAAAAGTGTAAGACCGCTCTATGAAAGGACCGGAAGTTTTGTGTTAAAACAGACGGACCCACGTGTCGCGTGCGCTCTGACCGGACATTTCTACGTGTAAACATCGGCGCCGACAGGACAAGCTGACGCCGCCGCTGGGCATGTGTCGTTTGGACGTGCTTTGTGGAGAGCCGTCCAGAAGAGCTTGGCGCCTTTCCAAGAAAAATAGGAGCTGACCAGCGGCAGGTACATCAGAAGCCCCAGGTGTGTGCGTGCTTGTGTAACCTGAGGTGTGTGTCCCTTCTCTCTCGGGAGAAATGGACCGCCCTGTCATTTTCTGCTGTGTCTGTTTTTAGCCTCTACCGGCTTAAATGCTCTGCTGACCACACTTTCAAAGGAGTAGCGACGGCCTGGTTTCCCCCCGTCTTATGTCTCATGACAAACAGGGGGGTTATATGTTTAGACATATATTTATATATATATGGTAACATTTTTAATGGGGTACGGTTGGGTAAGTAAGACTATAATGTCTTCCCTGGTCTGCATAACAATTGTGTGTATTGAGGCGTACTGTATTGTACCCATTCTGCAATCTGTTAATACGATTTTCAATCAATATTATATTCGACACTTGGTCCGTTGAACCTAGTCATGTGTGTTGTGGTATGACGTTTTAGTCATATCCCCCATGGGAATATGCCTGACGTGTCTCGTGTTTTTTCCGTCAGCTGGTCCTTTTTCAGTAAAGAAAAATGACTGTCTGATGTGCTGGATTTGGTCAGTGACCCCGCCACCCTATTATTATTGTAATACGATTTGAACCCGCTGCCCCCTGGCGTTTAGCCCGGAGGACTGCGAGCGGTGCTTGAGGTTCCGTCTTTTCTATTGAAAGCTTGAAACTGGCATTACATTTGGCGGGGGTCCGTGAACTTAATCGTGTTAGGTCATCGTTTTTGTCTTGCGCTGTTTCTGGCTCTGCTATGATGAAGCAGGTGCCGCAGCTGCGACGGCCAGGCAAAATCGGTTTCAGAATTTTGTTGGCAAAATAGGTCGATTTTCCGGTCCCAGTAATGGGAACTGGTTAGAGGGTCTGCCCCCGTGGGAGGTTCAGACCCATGCCACACGTGTCTCCCGATTGGTAGATTTTAAGAATCCTCGGCAGAGCCTGTAGTTTTTTTTCTTTTATCCACTTTTTCTCCTTATTTTCTATTTTTCAGCCATCCCAATTTCGTATTTTCCAATTCTTCCCTCCCCTGTCTTGAACGTTGCTAGACTATGCCTCCCACTGGTCGGCTGTAGTGAGGATAGAAGCCTTGCATCACGTGTCCCCTCCGGTACACGAGGAGGCAGCCTGTCGCATCTTTTCACCGCAGCAGCTCGAACTCTGTGGCGAGGAGTAACGCGTGGGAGGCTCACGCTGCCCTCGATACTTCCTGTTTCCGCCGCACCGGCGTTACCCAACCGACCTGTAGGAGTCGCTGTCCACAACGTCCAATCCCCACCCACCGGCTTTCCCACCCTCTAACACTGCCAATTGTGTTAGTATGACGGTCGGCCAAGCCGGTAGCAACGCAGAGAGCTGGGCTCGATACCAGCATCTCCTGCGTTAGTGGCGAGCGCCTTGCCCACTGCACCACCCTAGAGCCTGGCATTTTTTTTTATTTTTTTTTTTAATCTTTTTCCCCCTCCTTTTTTTCCTCCGATTTTCTCCCATCCCAATGTTAGTCGTTATGCCAATTCCCAATCCCCTTCCTGGTCGCTGCGCACTTACCCCCCACAGTCGGTCTGGGAGAGTGGAGGCTACCACGTGCTTCCTCCGACACACGTCTAGCCAATCAACCGCTTCTTTTCACCTGGCAGCGCGGACTCTCACTGAGAGGGTGTAACGTGTGGAAGGATCACACTACCCCCCTTAGATCCTATCCTCGCTGAGCAGGCGCCCCGACCGAACTGTAGGAGTCGCTGTTTACAACCACCCGGACCCACCCCGCCAGCTTTCCCACCCTCTAATACTGCCAATTGTATTAGTGTGAACGGCCAGCCAAGCTGGTGACACGCCGGGAGCTGGATTCGAACAGGCGAAGAGCCTGGCGTTTTTAAACATGGTGGCAAGTGTAACTCAGGTGTCACTTGTATGTTAAACTGGGGAGGGACGTCGCTACGTTCCTCTCGTAGTGACGTGTACATGGAAGTCCCACCCAGGCAGGATGGCCTGCCGCTGTGTTTGGCGCCTGGGCTGTATTTACATATATTTTTTTTGCATAAAGGGGGTTCCCCGCTATCCATCGGCAGATATATAGGGACCCTCGCTAGCTCTGGCTTTAGCAACCAGGGGAGTTGCGCGCACACTTTTTTATGTAGGTTTCCCTCGTCCAGGCTGACAGTCGAGCTCTGCTCTTACTAAGGTGTTGGTCAGCCTGTAGGTCCCTGTAATCCCTGGGGGGCTCGGTGAGAGGGCTCGTCTGGTTAGACGCAGCCAGAGACCCCCAAGAGAGGGTGACGGGGCAGGCCTGTGGTCACAGGTTGGGTCCTTCACTCGGTGAGTGGGCCAGTGGAGTGCTGCTTTCGCGCAGTCAGTCCCTCTAGCGCCTCTGTGACTTACGGCCAAACGTACACCCCCTGTCTGGTTTTACGGAGGGGCAGCTACATTGGGGGACGCAGGGTTCATCCTGGCTGCGCCGGGGCGGCGTCAGTCTTGACCTAGTGTCCACCAGGTGTCAGTCATGCTCCGCTTTGCTGGTCGCCTGTACGTGCGCACTCCCTCTCTCGGCGCGATAGGAAGCACGATGGCCCTGGGGGGGGGGGGGGGGGGTAGGGCACTGTCATAAATCCGGGAGAGGACCTTTGGTCCTCATCGGAGCCTTCGGGGGGTTCTGTCTCTGGCTGGCTGGGTGCATGGTGAGGTAGACAGCGGTTTTTCGCATTATCTACTCACCATGTGCGTTTTGGGGTAACTGCGCCCCACTGCGCATGATTGGAGTCCTACCTCCCGCTCCTCGTTAGGAGGCGCGAGGGGGCCGGACCCCACCCCATGTTTTTCTGATGGTCTTGAAGGGGACCTCAGGGGGTGCATTTGTCGGGGCTTCGCGCCCTGCTTCGACCGTTGTCCCATAGGCGAAGCAGAAAGCGTAGCCAATGAAATATAACGAAGGTTATCCGATAACCCTAGTTATATGATTGCCGTAGCTTTCTGCTTTACACGCAGCCCTGAGGACCCTTGGCTGTGTTTCGTTGAAATTCAGACTCGGAAGGGGGAGTTGATCACCACACCTGGGCTATAAGGTGGCCAGAGGTGGGCGTGGTCGGGCAGATGGAAGGTGCATGAGAAAAGTTTCAGTTGACGCGCACAGGCGCTGAGTGTGTTCCCATAGGCGAAGCAGAAAGCTACGCCAATCATATAACTAGGGTTATCGGATAACCTTCGTTCTAGCTGATCCACCTGGAGATCAAGCCGGCCATCCGGAACCAGATCATCAGAGAGCTGCAGGTGCTTCATGAGTGTAACTCCCCCTACATCGTGGGCTTCTACGGGGCCTTCTACAGCGACGGGGAGATCAGCATCTGCATGGAGCACATGGTATGGCTCTTTGACCCACCCACATGGACAACGCCATGGTCTCACTGTTCACTTTAGCCAGTCAAAATGAATGGGGATTGTGCTACTTTTAGCTATTGCAAAGTCTATGTGGCAAATTTAAAAGACGACGCTTAGATATGTGATGTTGATCAGTTAATTTCACAATCGATACAACTGAATTGAAGAACTTCCAAAGGTAATTTCAATACGGCTCATTTAGTTTTTACTGAGAGACGATGACATTTACCCCTCATCCACACTACAGAAACATGCATTCTATTTACATAGTAATGTAACGATATGGGACAAGACGTTAAAGAGATCTGCAGCCAAATACCCCAACCAGAAACCCTGTGTCAGCTGGGAGGTCTGTGATAAACCCTGGGCCAGCCAGCGCCTTCAACTCAGGCGACCCCGACACCTACAGAGCAGCCAGATATGACATCCAGAACTCCCATCAGGGAAGCCAAGAGGCACTACAGGGACAAATTGGAGTCAAACTACATTTCTGACCCTGGATGCATGTGGAGTGGATTACGCTGCATCACTGACTACAACGGGACAAACAAGGCCAGTGCTCAGCCCTCTGCTTCGCTCAGCCCTCTGCATCTCTCAGCCCTCTGCGTCGCTCAGCCCTCTGCATCACTCAGCCCTCTGCATCACTCAGCCCTCTGCGTCGCTCAGCCCTCTGCATCACTCAGCCCTCTGCATCACTCAGCCCTCTGCATCACTCAGCCCTCTGCATCACTCAGCCCTCTGCATCACTCAGCCCTCTGCATCACTCTGCGTCGCTCAGCCCTCTGCATCACTCAGCCCTCTGCATCACTCAGCCCTCTGCGTCACTCTGCTTCGCTCAGCCCTCTGCATCACTCAGCCCTCTGCATCACTCAGCCCTCTGCGTCGCTCAGCCCTCTGCATCACTCAGCCCTCTGCGTCGCTCTGCTTCACTCAGCCCTCTGCATCACTCAGCCCTCTGCATCACTCAGCCCTCTGCTTCGCTCAGCCCTCTGCATCACTCAGCCCTCTGCGTCGCTCAGCCCTCTGCGTCGCTCAGCCCTCTGCATCACTCAGCCCTCTGCATCACTCAGCCCTCTGGGTCGCTCAGCCCTCTGCATCACTCAGCCCTCTGCATCACTCAGCCCTCTGTGTCGCTCAGCCCTCTGCGTCGCTCAGCCCTCTGCGTCGCTCAGCCCTCTGCGTCGCTCAGCCCTCTGCATCACTCAGCCCTCTGGGTCGCTCAGCCCTCTGCATCACTCAGCCCTCTGCATCACTCAGCCCTCTGTGTCGCTCAGCCCTCTGTGTCGCTCAGCCCTCTGCATCGCTCAGCCCTCTGTGTCGCTCAGCCCTCTGCATCGCTCAGCCCTCTGACGAGCTCAACACCTTCTATGCTCGGTTCGATGAGGACAACATGTGGGGAAGGTGGCTGCCAAACTGACTCTATAAATGACAGACGTAAGACGGTTCTTCAAAAGGGTCAACCCCCGAAAAGCTCTGAGGCCAGACGGTATCCCAGGCCGGGTTCTCAGGGCGTGTGCTGACCAACTGGCAGAGGTGACCTTTCCCTGTGTCAGTCTGTGGTCCCTACCCCCTACAAGGCATCCACCATCGTTCCCGTCCCCCAAAAAACAGTGGCCTCCTGCCTAAATGACTACCACCCTGTCACACTAACATCAGTCATTGGGCCTCATTCAACAATACTCTCTTATTATTTTTCTTATATTCTTGCTTACCTGTCTGTTAAGAGAACAATAAGAAAAGCCACCGCCACATTCATCAAGCCGTTCTTAAAGTCCAAATCTGTTCTTACCCAGGTTTTTTGAATGGTGAATCCCACTCATTCTAAACTGGATACGCGTTCTCGCACAAGTCATTTGCATACAGAGACACACCTCACGGGCTCATTATAATACGAGAGCCATCTGCATTGTATATGAGCGGATCCCCCGGCCGTATTCAAGCGCTGGAGCGTTTTGCGATGGATCAAAATTAGATAGGAATCAAATGTATTGTCATCATACAGCACCTATAGCTATATAGTGGAATAGACTATTACTATAGTAGTAATATAATAGTAGTTGGCTAGTTGCGTGCTTCTGGCCACCTCCTGCAGTGCGCGCATACACACGTACTGTATACAGTACGTGCAAAATGAATCGTTCCAGCAAAGTACTGTAGGCTTTGTCAATACTGAACGACTGTGCATTGTCAAGAGCCAATCGCACAGGTTGCCTCATCTCATCTGGCTCTGCAAATAGATCTAGAGTCTGAATATCTCCGCATATATAGCCTGATGACTGACACATCTCTCTCAAATCCATTCTGAGAACGGAATGCAGTGCCCACGACGTGGGTCTTGATTGATTGAAATTTGTATTAACAGATTGCAGAATGGGTACAATACAGTACAGCTCAATACACACAATTGTTAAGGGGATGCAGACCAGAGAAAGACTTTCATCTTGTTTACATCAGGGTCCCCCATTTTCAATTCATCATAACATATGACATACATGACATACAGATAGACAGTACTGCTACATCTATACATTTATGACATCCCAGATTTACAAATACAGTACTGTTTGTGATACAAAAAGAGTAAAAAAAAAAAAGAGTATATACATTTGACGAAGAAACTGTACATTGGAGGAGGTGGGGGGGGGGGTTGGGTAGGTGGGGTGGGGTGTGGGGGGGGGGAACTGTACATTGGAGGTGGTTGGGTGGGTGGGGTGGGGTGGGGTTGGGGGCGATGGGTAAGCGCGGTCGGGGTAACTGTACATTGGATTATCGACGAAACCTTACTTGGCCCAAGAAGAGGGTCTTGTGTATTACTGGGTTTAAGTCAGTTGTTTATTTATTTATGTTTTACTGTTTGCATACGAGGTGGTCCACAAATGTTCTTGATAACAATCTAGTGGTCCGCATAAAACAGAAGTTTGGGAACCACTGATATAGACAATCTCTAAATATGCGTTCTATGCTACGTATACAGTACCATACTGCATATCTGTATGTCATGTCATAAATGTCATGATATATATCTGTATGTTGTGTATGTCATAAATGTCATTATGAATTGAAAATGGAGGACCCTGGTGTAAACAAGACAAAAGTCTTTCTCTGGTCTGCATCCCCTTAACAATTGTGTGTATTGAGCCCTACTGTATTGTACCCATTCTGCAATCTGTTAATAAAATCAATGGCCTGGGCGGCCAGAGCATAACTGTTCTAACAGCAATATATAATCCATTTCAGATAGAACGCACGCAATAAGTTATAATAATAATTATTATTATTATTGAAAAGTTCTGTATTTTTAAAGTCGTATTTGGGGGCAATTAACCAATGGTATGCTTTTTTTATTTTATTTTTATTTTGGGGAAGAGTTTCTTATTTCGGTAAGAGTGCTCTCGACCACTCTTATAATTTGTTCTTGCCTGAGAAAAAAGCAACAATAAGACAACTTTGCTGAATCCCAGGTAAGAACAAAGTAAGAGGAAATGCTAGTTACCGTAAGAACGAAATCTGTTCTTATATCGCTTCATGCATGAGGCCCATTGTGAAGTGCTTCAAGTGAGTAGTCAAAACCTTCAGTTCACATACAAACCAAACAGGGCCATGGATGATGCCATCGCCCTGGCGACACACATAGCACTCACTCACCTGGACATAGGGACCACATAATATGTGAGAATGCTCTTCATTGATTACAGCTCAGCATTCAACACCATCATTCCCTCTGAAGCTCTCGTCTCTAAGCTCTCTGATCTTGTGCCAGCTAGTGCCAGGACTCCATCTGTAGCTGGTTATTGGACTTCCTGACTGGCAGGCCCCAGGTGGTGAGAATCGGCAGTCACACCTCCTCCTCGCTGACCTTTAACATGGGCGCGCCACACCACAGGGCTGTGTGCTCAGCCCCCTTCTGTAGTACCTGTTCACCTACGACTGCTGCCACGGCCATCCTGGACCTTAATGATAAGATGGCCTACAGAGAGGAGGTGAAGACACTAACCAGCTGGGGCCAGGACAACAACCTCTCCCTCAACGTCAGTAAAACTAAAGAGATGATCGGGGACTACAGGAGACAGCAGGGGGTGGAGTGGACACATCACAGCCTGGTACAGGAACTGTTCTGCCCACAGCCACAAATCACTACAGCACATCCGTGGCAAGACTCCTACAGCATCATCAAGGAGCACAGCCACCCAGCACACATACTGTTCTCCCTGTTACCGTCTGGCAGACGATACAGGACCACAGCCACCCAGCACACAGACTGTTCTCCCTGTTACCGTCTGGCAGACGATACAGGACCACAGCCACCCAGCACACACACTGTTCTCCATGTTACCGTCTGGCAGACGATACAGGAGCATGGCTGAACATACCACCAGGCCATCAGGCTTATCAACTCACAAACCTAAATGTTCCACTTTGCATATCTGCTTACCTGCTGTCTGCACTGTTTACAAAAAATAATCCACCATGACTGCTACATACCCAATGTACAATACTGTTGTATACACTTGTCACTTTAAAACACAAATCCTGATGTTCATATATGTATAATTGTATTTTTGTACTCATTATATGACTAGCGCTCTAATGTGTCTAGTGCTCCTACTGCTGTGCTGACCTGTTCTCTCTCGTTGTGTTAACATACATATGACTAATAAAGAAACTTGAACTATGTAGGACGGCGGCTCTCTGGACCAATCACTGAAGAAAGCAGGCAATATCCCAGAGCAGATCCTTGGCAAAGTCAGCATTGCTGTGGGTACTGTAGAAATACACCACACCCACATCACCAGAGTTATATATATATATGTGAATATCTTGGCTATAACACGTTGCTCATCTCTGATGCATATGTGCAATATAATAAATTTTTCCATTTTATAATAATCTGTGTGCATACTTTACTGATATGTAATGTTTATCTTCCCAGGTCATTAAAGGTCTGTCCTACCTGAGAGAGAAACACAAGATTATGCACAGAGGTGAATAATTATTTTTATTCTATTCAATTCACATTTAATAACATATGGAGTGTTCTTAAGAATGATCTTATATATATCTGCTTTGAGAAATGTAATACTGCCAATCTGTTGGAATTGCTCTTTGTTATCCAAGACACATTAATGGTTATTATACGTTCCTTTTTTCCCCACTAAAACTGCAGTTTGAGTAGAAACAGCATCAAGTAGCGTTACAGCGAAGACTATCATCTACTATACTACTATAGATATCATGTTGCTATGCATGGTTTATGCATGAAGCAATCTATTTAATTAAGTTATATTAAGTTATTGTTGTGTTTACAGTGGAAGTGGGTTGAGCAGCTTAGAAGAGCAGTTTGATTTGTCTTCTGGAAGCTAAAGCTTCTCAGCCTCAACATTAAGACGCAGAGAGCACAGAGGCGGCTACGTGGCGTAGTGGGCAAGGCGCTCGCCACGAAATGCTGGAGACGCTGGGCTCGTCAGTTCGAGCCCAGCGCTCCACATTTGCTTTCAGTTTAGCTGGTCGTCCGTACTAATACACATTGGCCGTATTAGGGGGTGGGAAACTGATGGGTGGGGATCGGGCGTTGTGGACAGCGACTCCTACAGGTCGGTTGGTGCGCCTGCGCAGTAGAATCAGGAAGTGTCGGGGGCAGCGTGAGCCTCCCACGCGTTACTCCTCGCCACTGAGAGATCGAGCTGCGCAGGTGAAAAGATGCGACTGCTGTTACCTCAAGTACCGGAGGGGACTTGTGCTATGTATGACTTAGTCCACATTGCAGCCGGCTTGTGGGAGGCAAGAAACAGCGTCCGTGACAGGGGAGGGTTGAATTGGATGATACGAAATTGGGATGGGAGAAAAATATAGAAAAAATGGGAGAAAAAGTGGATAAAAAAAAAAAGACGCAGAGAGCACAGAACATGTCAACTAATTGAAACGTCGGGGGTCAATCATCATGAGGTCACCTGCCAAGAGGTTGGGACTGTCTGCCTGAGTTACTGTTACAAATGTTACTGTAACAAATAGTTACTGTTACAAATGTTACTGTAACAAATAGTTACTGTTACAAATGTTACTGTAACAAATAGTTACTGTTACAAATGTTACTGTAACAAATATAGTTACTGTTACAAATGTTACTGTAACAAATAGTTACTGTTACAAATGTTACTTTAACAAATGTTACTGTAACAAATAGTTACTGTTACAAATGTTACTTTAACAAATAGTTACTGTTACAAATGTTACTGTAACAAATAGTTACTGTTAAAGACGACTTTGAACTGTTGAACAGTAATCCAGAACTATTTTATTGCACTGTATAAAAATATTAGTGCTGTCAAGAGATTAAAAAAATTAACGAATGAATCTCACAATTTTCTGTAATTAATCTAGATAAAAAATAGCATTTTTCTACGACCAAAGCTTGTAACAGATATTCACTTGAGTAAAATCATGGAATTAATGTAAAATCAACCCAAAGAAAGTATATTTAGATTCAAAGACTAAATTAAATTTCTTTGAATACAGTTTCTCTCCTCCGCGGCGCTAACAGAAATAGAAACAACCCAGGCCTATGTTAAAGTGCAGATTGGCTTAGAGGACGATAATGTCTTGTATGAACTACCAGTAATATAAATCATATTAAGAACAAAAATGTGTTCCATCTTCATGTCAGATGATTTTCAAAAAGGTGCATGAGTCAATGCAAAAAAAGAACAAGCTAAATACTGCTGAAAGTTCAGAATGTTGAACATTTTTTACTCCATAGATTAATCTAGATAATTTTCTTTTAACACTTTAAATAATTTAAATTAATCTCCAGAGTTAAAGCATTAATTTTGACAGCCCTAAAAAATATATATATATATTTTATCTATTCTATTTTATTGCACTATTGCACTATTTGACTGTCTATTTTATCTTACTCTTTCTATTATTGTCTATTTAAAACTGAATCAAACCATAAACAAGGTTGCCTGTTGGGATGTTAGATCCTAATGTGAAAAACTGTGATTTTATATGTCTGCACTTTTAATGTGCTCATTTTATGCCTGTCTTTTTTTCTGTTGTGAAGCACTCAGTTTCTGTATGAAAGGTGCTATACAAATAAAGTTTATTATTATTATTATTATTATTATTATTATTATTATTATTATTATTATTATTATTATTATTATTATTATTATTATTATTATTATTCACGCACCTGTTTGGGACAGGAGCTCGATTTGACTTCAAAATCAGTCCAACTTCACCACTTGATTTATGTTCCCCATAGTTCTGCCCTACAGATATATCTTGAAATAGATATTTTCCACACTTGAAGTACAAACGATGTGTTATTATGCACCGCGGGCCGCGTAACAGAAACCCTAAGGGGGAACTCTGTCCCGGTGTGTTGTCCTAAAATGTCCCCCTTTTCAGATGTCAAGCCCTCCAACATCCTAGTGAACTCCCGCGGTGAGATCAAGCTGTGTGACTTTGGAGTGAGCGGACAGCTTATAGACTCCATGGCCAACTCCTTTGTGGGCACTCGCTCTTACATGTCTGTGAGTTCACTCTCTTCTGCCCTGCTGGCTGCTGCACTCTCTCACACAGATACTTACTGTGACAACCTTGCATGCTGCGCAAAGAAATTATTTTAAAATGAAATGACGGTTGAATCAACAGACAAGTTATTTTTCTTGAGGACTGGCCCTTTCCAGTCGGTTAGTCAACCAGTTGTCAGGTTCTGATGAGTTATTCCTGTAAACTTAAATGCACCTTTCTGGCCTCATAGCAATATTCACAGACAGTGGCGTAGGGGAGCCCCGGAGCTTAGGGGGCCCCGCCCCCACTGCAGGCTATCCTCTTAGATTTCGTAACACGGGAACAGGGCGCAGAGGGCGCCCCCCCCCTCCCTGCTATGTTGCTAGGCACCCCGTCCCCGTCATGTGTACACTGTAGTACAACAGTGTATCATTATAATTATTTGCTCATCTGCGATAGGGCTAGCCGGCTGATAACTAATGTTCATTGGCAGGCTGGGCAGCGTTCAAAACAAAGCGGGAAGCGCCGGTAAAAATGAAGCGCAAATACCCAAGCGCTGCTCAGGCTTTCAGACGGCTGCAGTAAAAAACTTAAAACCAGATTCTCAAACATAAACATAAAGACGGACAACACACTCATCACAGACAAGCTAGATGTAGCCAATTACTTAAACATTTTCTTCACAAACATAGCCACAACACTGGTAAACAAACTACCCTCCCACTCAGGGCATTATGGGGTAGAACACATAGTAGCTTACTACAAAAACCTAGGGGTCCGCAAAGACGACCTCAAACTGGAAATGGTAACAACAGATGAGGTACTCAAAAAAATGAGCGCCCTCCAACCTAAGGCCACTGGCCATGACAAGGCCACTGGCCATGACAACATCCCCTCCAAATTCCTCAGAGACTCAGCAGCCGCCATCACCCCAGTCATCACACACATAATAAACCTCTCCATAAAACAGGGACACGTCCCCAAGGACTTCAAAATTGCGAGAGTGACCCCTCTGCACAAAAAGGGCAGTAAATTAGACCCAGGCAACTACCGCCCTGTTTCTATTCTTACCTCCATCTCGAAAGTCATGGAAAAAATAGTCTACGAACAGGTTGAAAAGTACCTAGCGGAAAAAAATCTAATCTACAAATTCCAATTTGGCTTCAGAACATCCCACTCCACTGACACATGCCTTCTCTATTTGAACGACCACATCAAACAAGAGGTGGACGTGGGCAAATACTGCGGCATGGTCATGCTGGACCTACAAAAAGCCTTCGACACTGTCAATCACTCCATTCTGATTGACAAGCTAAAAGCAATTGGTTTTGATAGTCTATCAGTGAGCTGGATGCAATCCTACCTGGAGGGGAGAGAACAGATGGTGGAGGTAAACGGCACCCTATCCCCCCCGCTCACAGTGAGCTGTGGTGTTCCACAAGGAAGCATACTAGGACCGCTACTGTTCCTAATTTATGCAAATGACATGTCGTCAGCTTGTGACTGCAACTTGTTCTTGTTCGCAGACGACTCAGCCCTGCTGGTCTCTGACAAGAACAAGTTACAGGTTGAAAAAACCCTCAGCTCGGAACTAGGCAAAATCTGCATATGGCTCGCTGATAACAAACTATCATTACACATGGTCAAAACAGAGTCCATTCTCTTCGGTTCAAATAACAAACTCAGCAAGACCGACGGCTTCTCAGTTGCAGTGGGTGACAATATTGTCACAAGGAAAGATGAAATTACCTACCTGGGTTCCATCCTAGAGGCAAATCTTTCCTGTGACAAAATGGCATCCAATGTAATAAAAAAAGTCAACCAACAAACTCGATTCTTGTACCGGATCTCCTCTCTGGTAAACAAGAATACCCTGAAGACTCTGGCAGGAGCACTCATTCAAGGGTACTACGACTATGCTTGCACCTCATGGTACCAAAGCACCTCAAAGGCGCTAAAAACAAAATTACAAACATCTCAAAACAAACTGGTCAGACTACTGCTTGACCTTACTCCTAGAACCCACCTCACCCCTGCCCACTTTGACAACCTAGGATGGCTTAGAGTAGACGACAGAGTACAGCAACTTGCAATGGGCCTGGTCTACAAGATACACTACACGACCAAGGTACCCATGTACATGTCAAAATACTTCCCAAAGGTCAGTGAATACCACGATCACAACACCAGAGGGAGCTCCACAAATCATGTTAAACCCAGATTCGGCTCAAACAAGGGACTAAACACGTTTCGCAATTATGCCACGCCAATGTGGAACGCCCTACCCAAAGCTGTAAAGGAATGTGAATCACTACCCACTTTCAAAACCACTCTCAAAGAACACCTACGGGGGACTGCAATTAGAAACGGGCCCCTGTAAATGTCCTAACCCAACCCCCTCCAATGTACAGTAAATGACCAAGTATGGTTTTGTCAATATTCCAATGTACAGTTTTGCTTGTACAGTTGTACAGTGTTCCCCCCCCCCTCCTACCCAACCCCCCCCCCCCCCCCACCCAACCACCTCCAATGTACAGCCCCCCAACCCCACCCCACCTATCCAACCTCCCCCAATGTACAGATTTTACGTCAAATGTATATACTCTCTTTTCTGGACTCTTTTTGTATCACAAACAGTACTGTACTTGCAAATCTGGTATGTCATAAATGTATAGATGTAGCAGTACTGTCTATCTGTATGTCATGTATGTCATATATGTCCTGATGAATTGAAAATGGGGGACCCTGATGTAAACAAGACGAAAGTCTTTCTCTGGTCTGCATCCCCTTAACAATTGTGTGTATTGAGCTGTACTGTATTGTACCCATTCTGCAATCTGTTAATAAAGTTTTCAATCAATCAATCAATCGGCAAAGCTACCAAAAAGAACATCATTGGTCCAGCAGGCAGCAAAGGTAGACTGACTCTAACGTTACTGAAGATGCATCGGCAGTAAGCTCTTCACCCAGCCCGGCCACCACTAGCAACCCCTCGGTCAGCTCTGAGTCCAGGCAGACAGCAGACACACAGCCCAGCCAGGCCCCCAGCCACGCTACAGCCGCCGAGACAGGTTAGAATAATAGAACGTTTTATTCGCCATAACCAGTACGAGTAGGCTACAGGTTACATTGGAATTGGAATCTAATCCGTAAATCTTTTAGTACATGGTTTAAATTGTGCGCATAACGCGCCATAAGTTCTATGGTAGATAAGAAATTACCATTATCTATATCACCTATTTTCTCTCACTGACTCCGGAAAGCAGCGAGAGGCCAGTGTTTTAGTGTACTAACATCAGTTATTCTGGTTAGGACTAGTGATGCACCGATGTGAAAATTGTGGCCGATACCGATAACCGATATTAATATTGCTGTTCTGGCCGATACCGATATTTACCGATGTCGATATCTCTGTATAGAAAACACTTTTTTATGATAATCAAATAAAGAGCTATTTTCCAAAACGCATTTTTTTTTTTACTTTTGTAACTTATTTTCAGAAATGACAGATATTTTGAAACTATCTAAGGCCAAAACATGTAAAAATAAAAAAATAAAGATAAAATTATTATAATTTTTTATCGGCCCATATCGGCCCTATCTTGATATCGGACCGATACCGATGTGTAAAAATCGGCTGATATTATATCGGCGGCCAATATATCGTGCATCACTAGTTAGGACCTCGGTCCAAAACCCCAACTCTCTCGTAAAACTATCAGATGATATTTGCGCATCAATGGTCAGATTATGTTTACGCATATCATAAACGACACATGCTGCCAAATGAGAGCGAGAGAATTTGTGTTCTTTAGACCCTGCCAATAATTTATTCCTATTCTCCACGCTTGGTGGAGGTGATGGGCAGACGGTCTGTCACCGAACAGCCAGCACAAAATTATGTTTGTTACTTTTGTTATTTTCCCCCTTATGTAAAGCGACCTTGGGTCTTTTGAAAGGCGCTATATAAAATGAAGCTATTATTATTATTATTAACGTTTCTAGTATTGAGAGCCGACGCGCGAGCAGTCTAGATTTAAAGAGTGTTGGACTTTGGATGTTATGTGAACCATTCCGTTGTGTGAACTCTAATTATGATATGGCTATAACATTCTACAATACCTTCATGTTACAAAAAATACAAAGCCACTTGTATTTGTCAAGAATGATGCCTGAAAAAATTAACATTTAAAAAAAACTTTAAGTGGCCGCGATGTCCCATGTCACTTTATTATTGATTTAGGGGAGTGGGCAGGGCCCCATGGTCCGATCTGCGGGGGAGCCCCGAAATATTGCGCAACGGCACTGTTCACAGATATGTACTGTTTAAAAAATATATATATTTTTATCGATGCTAGATACAAAGAGAAGAAATTAATCAACTCGAGAATTCCTCCAGTTTGGAAAGGTTCCAGTTTGGAATGGCCCCATTTATCACGCTACATCCATCTTCTTTCTGTACTAAGAGTTGTATATAGAGTACTGTACCATTCTGTACTAAGTAGAGTTGTATATAGAGTAATGTACCATTCTGTACCAAGTAGAGTTGTATATAGAGTACTGTACCATTCTGTACCAAGTAGAGTTGTATATAGAGTACTGTACCATTCTGTACCAAGTAGAGTTGTATATAGAGTACTGTACCATTCTGTACCAAGTAGAGTTGTATATAGAGTACTGTACCATTCTGTACCAAGTAGTTGTATATAGAGTACTGTACCATTCTGTACTAAGTAGAGTTGTATATAGAATACTGTAGTACCATTCTGTACCAAGTAGAGTTGTATATAGAGTACTGTACCATTCTGTACCAAGTAGAGTTGTATATAGAGTACTGTACCAAGTAGAGTTGTATATAGAATATAGAGTACTGTACCATTCTGTACTAAGTAGCGTTGTATAGAGTACTGTACCAAGTAGAGTTGTATATAGAGTACTGTACCATTCTGTACTAAGTAGAGTTGTATATAGAGTACTGTACCATTCTGTACCAAGTAGAGTTGTATATAGAGTACTGTACCAAGTAGAGTTGTATATAGAGTACTGTACCAAGTAGAGTTGTATATGAGTACTGTACCAAGTAGAGTTGTATAGTACTGTACCATTCCGTACCAAGCATCAAAGAGATACCATCCTACTGGCTGCCAAACGAGTGAGCAAAACTGATTGCACTCAGGTTCAACACTGTTTGACGAACAATATCACGTAGCCTTAGCGGCCAGAGTTGTATATTTCCTGCTGACTTGTACAGAACTTGTAAGGCTACGTTCACACTGCAAGCCTTTTTGCTCAATTCTGATTTATTGCTCAGATCAGATTTTTTTATATCAGATTCCAGTGTGAACTGGTCACACTCCTGAACTGACCCACATAATAATTTCTTAATTTTTTATAATTTTCAGGAAACCCTATAAAATGAACAATAAAGAAGATGGGCATATAAATTCGTTCAAACTAAGGTCGCATTGCAAGAAAATCAGACCTGTATCTGATTTAGGACCACATATGAAAGTGGCCCAAATCAGAATTGAAAAGATCAGATTGCATGTAATTTGTGCTGTTCACACTGGAAATAAATCAGATCCGAGTCACATGAGCAAAGAAATCAGATTTGGGCCACTTTGGTCTGCAGTCTGAAGGTAGCCTAAGGTTTAAAGTGTCAGCTAAATGACTAAATGTAAATGTTGCTTCCTCCGCTGTGCAGCCGGAGCGTCTTCAGGGCACCCATTACTCTGTTCAGTCGGACATCTGGAGCATGGGTCTGTCTCTGGTGGAGATGGCCATCGGACGGTTCCCCATCCCGCCGCCTGATGCCAAAGAACTGGAACAGATCTTTGGCTTCCCGATGGAGGGGGAAGCGAGCACCAGTGAGTCCTCTCCGAAGCCACGGCCCCCCGGCCGATCAGGCAGCTGTAAGTCTGAGGACACAGTCCTTCGCTCTCGTCTTTAGTGGTTACTTACTGCTGGTGTCAATGCTTTGAATGCATACGATTCTTGCCTGGAGAGCATTGCGTTAGTCGTGGCTTCATTTAAAGGGATTGGTTTGATTTTTGGAACGCTAGCCTTATTTCTAAGTTAGTTACCCGATGTTGATGTCCTTTCTCAGCACAATCCATGCTGTTCCTCATACTAGCTCCAGCTAGTTAGCCACAAACCAATGCATAATCAATGGGGTCAAGCTCCTGTCTGTACAAGCCGATTGAGGCTCACTGACATTTACTCCACGGTGCAACGCAAAGATTTCAGTGAACTTCAGTCAGCTTGTACGGACAGGAGCTCAAGCCCATTGACTTTGCATTGATTTGTGGCCAACTATCTGGGGATAGTATGAAGAACAGCATGGATTGTGCTGAGAAAGGACTCTACGGTCGACATTAAGTCAAATCAAGTGTTCCTTTATTAATCCCCTTGGGGGAACTCAAGTGCATATCATTGACATCATGGTAAGAAATAGGACTAGGGTTCCAAAAAGCACAACTATCCCTTAACACTTTCACTGCCGCACTACCAAACGGTTAACCCTTTCACTGTGACAATACACAGGTTAACCCTTCCACTGCCACACTACAGGTTTGATTGATTGAACATTTTGAACGTAATCAATCAAGCATATGGTATGGATATATTGGACTGATTGATTGATTGAAAACTTTATTAACAGATTGCAGAATGGGTACAATACAGTACAGCTCAATACACATTATTGTTTTTTTTTTTAATTATCTTTCTTCCCCCCCTTTTTCCCGATTTTTCTCCCATCCCACCCTTCCTGGTTGTTGCGTACTTTCCCCTACTGTTGGTCCGGGAGACCGGAGACTGTCACATGCTTTCCTCCGACGCATGTGCAGCCTGGGGCAGGCCAACCTGGCCGCGCAGGTTCTCACCGGGGAGAGTGTAGCGTGTGGGAGGCCACACTCTCTCTCCTCAGATCCAACCCTCGCTGAGCAGGTGCCCCGACCGAACTGTAGGGGTCGCTGTCCACAACGCCCAGGACCCACCCTTCAGCTTCCCACCCCCTGATACAGCCAAGCTGATAGCAACGCCGGGAGCTGGATTCGAACAGGCGAATCCTAGTGTCTCCCGGTGTTGGTGACGAACGTAATCTCCGTACACATTATTGTTAAGGGGATGCAGACCAGAGAAAGACTTTCGTCGGTAACCATCGGTAGTGAGATAGTAAAGGGTTAACCTTCTGTAGTATGGCAGTGAAAGGGTTATGATGTATTCATTCAACATAATCTATATAACTATACAGTGAAAACGTGATATTTTCTGCAGTCACACACTCGGGTGTAAATAAACAGTAATGAATAAAGTGGTCTGTTCTCTTTAGCATACGGATCAGACAGACCTCCTATGGCTATTTTTGAGCTGCTTGACTATATAGTCAACGAGGTGTGTAGCCATATTTCCATGTGCTTTTTTCGGATTGTGAACTGAACTGTCAATGTTTCCTGCTAATGCCCTTACCGGCATGAGTTTCTTCAGACCGTAGTTCTTGACCCACCTTGCATTCGTCACATCTCATTCTCAGCCGCCACCTAAGCTGCCCGGGATATTTGGCTCAGAATTCCAAGACTTTGTGAATAAGTGGTAAGAACTGAATAATCAGCAATAATTATGATAAGAGTTATGACTTTGTGAGATGTGTTGCAAAGTATAAAGACATCATTGCCCCCTGCTCACCGCCACCTAGTGGTATCAATGACAAACTGCACATATCTTTTTCAGTTTGATCAAGAGTCCGGCAGAAAGGGCAGACTTGAAACATTTGATGGTGGGTGAACTCATTTGCCACTTTAACAATTGAACCTTTCTGAAGTGTTTGACAGCCTATGTATTTGCGGTTGTAAGTTAATCCAAATATCACTTCAAGTACATCACCTGGAAGTACTCAACCTGTCTAGGAACACTCTAATTTACCATAATTGTTTTTGAAAACACCGTTCATCCAGGTTATTTCAACGATATGCCGTTTTTTTAAGATAAACATTTTCAAACCTTATCTAAAGACAGTGTATATTCATAGTTGGAAGACCGTAGTGGTAGAATACGTTCAGCTGATAATTCACACGCAGACAATTCTAAACTTATGTCTAAATTACCAAATATTAGTGATCAATAACCTTCCAAATACTAGTGCTAAAATTCAAGCTTTTGATAAGTCTGGAGCTGCTCCATTGACAATTGGGAAACATGACGCTCCCGAGCACCCAGGGGAACAATATACATGTGCATTTTGTTTCAAAACTGAGAACACTAGCATAAAGCTCATTTGTGTATAAAGAAAAATAAACTTCCTATGGGGCCACAAAATCAGTCTCCCATTCATTGTCAATGGAGGAGCTCCAGGAGTCATGGGTGTTTTGAGTATCACTTCTCAGGTTTCTGACTTCAGGAAGAGTAGCTCATGTTCAAATAGTTGAACTTTCCTAGGAAATAAAACAGGAATTCTTCATTTGGGTGGTGTTCCAAGGATTCAATTCATAGTAACCTCTACATCAGATCACTGATGGCAAACATTTGTCCTCAACGTTTCTTTAGGTGCATCCTTTCATCAAGCAGTCGGAGGCAGAGGAAGTCGACTTCGCAGGATGGTTGTGTACCACTATTGGGTTGAATCAGCCAGTGACCCCCACCCATGGTGTGGGCATGTGAGCCCTTCCATTCCTGTTGTACATTTGACCTGCCCATCAGCAGTTCTGCCATGCTGCCTCCCAAAAGACGCTCCTCACGAATGGATCCGTGTAGTGAGAGAAATGTATCCACATTTGTATGAGTTTTAATACTTGTTGGATATTAAGCTGTGTAATCACCAATTGTATATAAAAGATGAAGTATACAAAACCTTCTTGCCAAGTGAAAATTAACCTAAAGTATTGAACCATTAAATAGGCCAGTAACCAATGTTATGTTCCCTCAAATCTTTTTTCGGTCTTGGCAAACACTCAAACCTCCTGAGCAGACATCAGCAACTACTGAGCAACATACATCACCTGCCGATTAACCGGTTAGTTGATAAGTGGCGGTTTGTAAAAAATCTGAGAATCTTAATTTCCCTCAATGTCGAACATAAAAATACACATTTTGCTGAGAAATACAAAAAGGCATATTATATTCCATAATCAAATATTTATTTGACCACCGATTGACGATAGAGGACTCTGCCTTCAGCCTCAAGATACTTCATGATACTCAGTTTACTCAAAGATGCCTCATAATTATAATATATTTAAAGTATGCCTCCTCTGTATTGATATCAAATTAGTTTATATAATACAAAATAATCTCTCTATAACCAAAGTTACTCAACATGCTTATGCCTAAAGTAATCTGACAAATCTCAAGAAAAATAACTAAATCAACCTATGACATATTTTCAAGTCTTACTGGACAAAATAATAAGAAAAATATGAAGTAATGTTCTAAATAATACCTCCTCTGTATTAGAAAATCCAGCATTAAGGGCGGTCAGGTGGCGTAACTGAGATTGCGTTCGTCACCAAACCCCGGAGCGGCTAGATTGGGATTAGAGAAAATCGGGAAAAAAGAAAGAAAAAAAAATCCGGCATTAAAAAATATATCTTTGTATCTTTTCAATGTAATTTATATTATAAAACAGTAATCTCAAAGATACTAATTTAAGTGTGCACTATGCAGTTTCAGATGTTGCAATTAGTGTACTAAACTAATTTATTACACACACAATCCTTAGAATGATTGTATCATAAGCATTTTATGAAACCAAAACATCATTTTGAGGCATCAAAATAGTTTTCAATTCAATCCGGTCAACTTTGCCATCAAACTCTCGCCTCGCACTGCTTTGTTTGTAATGTTTTTCTGTGTCCATGTGGGCTTTGAGGTCGCCAGCACCTTTATTAGACACAGAAACATATGGTCAAGCTTTGCACTCCACTTCCAATTAGTCTCGCCCGGGACGATAAATTGGGAATTCTCTCTGCAGTTCATCTGTAATGTAAATTTTCGCGTTTGCATTGTGAGGAGCCAGCGATGCTGGTCGGATCTGTGCTTCCTGCTCCGTTGCGTGTGTCTGTGTGAGCGCGCAGTAGCGCCGCCCACAAAGCACTGAAAGCGAGGCTTCTCTTGGTAACGTCACATGAAACGGGTTACTGTAGTATTCGGTGCAACGTGCCAGTCAATTTAACTACATGCATATTTTACACAAACGTTTCTGTGCGCAACAGATTTCAGATGTGCGCGGGAACGTTTTGCCATGTGCGCCTGCGTGCACCTTAGGGGGAACATTGGCTACAGGTTATGTTGCTGGCCTGGTAAAAGCCATTTTTCTTATAGTAACATTTGTGACAAATGCTGTTCGCTTCACATTCCTCATTACACCATATGCCGCTAGAATTCATTTCTTTGCTAGCATTTGTATAGTGTTCCGTCTTGTGAATTAAAAAAGAATGCATCAAGTGAACGACAGCCACGACTCCTGTATTTGAAACCACTTTATTTGAAGCCATTACTGAACCCCACAGTACATATGAACAGAGTTGTATTTCTTGGCTGGTGCAGCCGATGCAGCCGCTACCTTCTTGGGTTTGAGCATCTTGGCCTTGATCTGTAGACATACGCAAGTTCTCCGACCTACCGGGCACTACAGGCTACTTACTATGAGGCGCCGATTGGGACAAAAGCCTGTTGAATACAAGACACCACCTATCCAGTTGGTCCACGCACGCTGCCCAGTTTTGGTCCGCGAGAGGCCCAGATGGGTCCGCGGGGGAACCAAAACTGGGCGACGCGGGATATCCAGTGACTTTATTTAAGGCGAGACACTGCAGGTGAATAGTCAAATATACTTTTTTTTGTTGATTTTGAGATTGTTATATTTTGCTTCCTAAACATGTCTTCTATGAAACTAGTGACAATAAAATGTCAACACACATTTAGTTGTTTATTTTACATCATTTTGCCTTATTGCATCCATAAATGTGCACATATTTAATGGGGAAGTGCCTCATTTGCATATATAAACATAAATTTCAGAAAACTTGCAATATATTTTTTCTTAGTTTATATGTACATAACAAATTGGGAAAGTTTCATAGTGATATCTATTCAAATATTTTGCCTATTAGGGGGTACTACACTGTACTACACTGTTTGTAGCCCGTGTGTAGTTCTGTTCAGTTCAATAACATCATTATTATTATTATTCAGTTATCAGGCATGTGTTTAGGTTGTCTATTACTAATGGTTTGATTAGGTATTGTGTTTATAAATGTTTAAAAAAAAAGTATGGCATTTTACAATACAGAACTTAAGGCATTTTCCCAAAAATGTTTTACGAGTTTTTCCTCATACTCTTGAGCCAGAAATCTCCACTTCAGTAGCACACACATACACCAAACCTTCCAGTTCTATTCATATCTATGTTCTGAAGGTATTTACAGAAGGGTTTGTTGATATCGCATTCATACCCTGATTTATATCACATTTTATTCCTAAAAACATGGCGAAATATGGAATTTTACCATAAAAATGGACTGAAGAGTATTTTCTGATTTATGGAGTGATAAAAAGAGATATCCAAAATCCCCTCTGTAATAACCTTTGGCTCTAATATGTCAACAAAATGAAACGATAATTTTGAAAATGGCTTTATCCAATGTTCAGATTTCTGTCCTGGAATTATATGGAAATTAGTGCATATTTAAGTAGATCATGCCTCATTTGCATATTTAAACATACAATTTCAGAAAACTTGTAATACAAAAAAGTCTCATCTTAATATAAGTAATCAACTGGGGAAGTTTCATTGTGATATTAGTTAATTTTTTTACCCTATTCACCTGCAGTGTCTCCCCTTAAAAGAATAAAGTAGTGTACTCCTTCACTTCCGCAATCCGATCAGTGAGCCTTTGCGCATGTTCAATGATTCTATCCCGCCTTCCCACAGACAGAATGTCGGGAATTGCTAGAATGTCGGGAATTGCTAGAATAGTAGATTCTTAACAATGAAATATTAAGTTCAATAGATGCAATCATCAACTAACATTACAACAGTAGGAGGAAGTCCGACACATGTTTCATCATGTCATCATTCCGCATCTATTGAACTTAATGTCATTGTTAAGAATTCTATTTGCTATTGTTCTAGCAATTCCCAACATTCCGTCTGTGTGGAAAGGCGGGATAGAATCATTGAACATGCGCAAAGGCTGACAGATCTGATTGCGGAAGTACTTTTAGCTACCGGCACTTTGGCGACCCCTAGTGGCTCGGGTGTGCATATTTTGTTATACAATATATATATATCGAATTGAAGGCTTATGTTGCCTGTCGAAAGCGACAAAACCCGTTCAGCGGTTCTCGAGTTACATGCCTGTATTTGAGGCTTGTGCAAAGTACACTGTATTGCGCAAAATACCACTCCCGACTTTTGGCTGGATCGTTGTAGCCAATGAGTGTGGCTTACCAATGAAACACCACGTGGGGATGCATGAATCAGGGATCTAGGTGACAAACTAAATTCTTTAACAAGAGAAAAACAGCCAAATGATTTAAGTCTGAGAAAACTGAGTTTTTCTTTGTACACAGTTTACCAAAATCACTCCTAATCACTCATTTCTGAATAAATCTTTATGAAATTTGGATCTGTACTACATGGCTCAGTCTGGATTTGTAAGCCATACCACCTTCTGGGGAAATACTACCTGTGGACTACTAACTACTACAGAAGAACTTGAGTAACAAGTTTTTCTACAACTCAAGTTCAGACCCAAATTTTTTCTGGAATCAGAAAGTCATCTTTCAAAAGAGATCAGGCTCATGAATGTGCTATAAGTATAAAGTATGTTGTTGGTTTGCAAAAAAGTATGTAGTCCTCAAGTTCACGTTCAAAAATTGACACTTTTCTGCCAGCGGTTAAATAAAATAGTCACTGGGTATCCCACGCCACCCAGTTTGTCCGCCCATCTGGGCCTCCCTGGATGGGCGTCTTGTATTAGAGAGGCTTTTGTCCCAATCGGCACCTCATAACTTACAGCAGGGTCGTGCAGGAGGATGGCATGACGTTTGGCCGTCTTGGCATAGGGGTTCAGCTTCAACATCACCCTCAGGTTGTTCAGAGGATTCTTCTTGAGGACTCTGCGGTTGATTCTTGCTGTGATGTCAAGACGGAAGAGTCGTGTGAGGGGATGTGTACATTTAGCTACCATCATCTCCATTATGATAAACAGCATGGCTCAGGACTTCCAACATAATCAGGATTCAGAAACACGGACCAGAAGTGGAACCTCATCATGGCTAACATGTGACAAATTTAAGAAAAAAGTGCTTGTGTGTTGCTTACTTGTGCACAGAGTGCTTTCTGGACCTCCTCACTCTTCAGAATACTGCCCAGGTCTGTGTTGGTAATCTTGTACATCAGGCTGCAATAAAATGATTGTTAAGATCAGGTTATCATGCATTACACCACGCAGACTGGTAACATGGCATTACTCAAACCTCAGAACTTCAATGCATATCACTAAGTTTCAAAAACACGGGAAGTAAGCTCATCACTGTCACAACTTGAGTAATGATCTCTAATGCCATGACTTAAAACACATATACACTCACTTGTAATCCATCTTCAGGGAGGCAGATTCTGCCCAGGTCTGTGTTGGTCATCTTGTGCATTGGCAAGCTGCAATAAAAGGATTGTTAAGATCAGGTTCTCATGCATTACACCACTCACACTGGTAACATGGCATTACTCAAAATTCTCAGAACTTCAATGCATATCACTAAGTTTCAAAAACACGGGAAGTAAGCTCATCACTGTCACAACTTGAGTAATGATCTCTAGTGCCATGACTTAAAACACTTATACACTCACTTGTAATCCATCTTCAGGGAGGCAGATTCTGCCCAGGTCTGTGTTGGTCATCTTGTGCATTGGCAAGCTGCAATAAAAGGACTGTTAAGATCAGGTTCTCATGCATTACACCACTCACACTGGTAACATGGCATTACTCAAAATTCTCAGAACTTCAATGCATATCACTAAGTTTCAAAAACACGGGAAGTAAGCTCATCACTGTCACAACTTGAGTAATGATCTCTAGTGCCATGACTTAAAACACTTATACACTAACTTGTAATCCATCTTCAGGGAGGCAGATTCTGCCCAGGTCTGTGTTGGTCATCTTGTGCATTGGCAAGCTGCAATAAAAGGATTGTTAAGATCAGGTTCTCATGCATTACACCACTCACACTGGTAACATGGCATTACTCAAAATTCTCAGAACTTCAATGCATATCACTAAGTTTCAAAAACACGGGAAGTAAGCTCATCACTGTCACAACTTGAGTAATGATCTCTAGTGCCATGACTTAAAACACTTATACACTCACTTGTAATCCATCTTCAGGGAGGAAGATTCTGCCCAGGTCTGTGTTGGTCATCTTGTGCATTGGCAAGCTGCAATAAAAGGACTGTTAAGATCAGGTTCTCATGCATTACACCACTCACACTGGTAACATGGCATTACTCAAAATTCTCAGAACTTCAATGCATATCACTAAGTTTCAAAAACACGGGAAGTAAGCTCATCACTGTCACAACTTGAGTAATGATCTCTAGTGCCATGACTTAAAACACTTATACACTCACTTGTAATCCATCTTCAGGGAGGCAGATTCTGCCCAGGTCTGTGTTGGTCATCTTGTGCATTGGCAAGCTGCAATAAAAGGATTGTTAAGATCAGGTTCTCATGCATTACACCACTCACACTGGTAACATGGCATTACTCAAAATTCTCAGAACTTCAATGCATATCACTAAGTTTCAAAAACACGGGAAGTAAGCTCATCACTGTCACAACTTGAGTAATGATCTCTAGTGCCATGACTTAAAACACTTATACACTCACTTGTAATCCATCTTCAGGGAGGCAGATTCTGCCCAGGTCTGTGTTGGTCATCTTGTGCATTGGCAAGCTGCAATAAAAGGACTGTTAAGATCAGGTTCTCATGCATTACACCACTCACACTGGTAACATGGCATTACTCAAAATTCTCAGAACTTCAATGCATATCACTAAGTTTCAAAAACACGGGAAGTAAGCTCATCACTGTCACAACTTGAGTAATGATCTCTAGTGCCATGACTTAACACTTATACACTCACTTGTAATCCATCTTCAGGGAGGCAGATTCTGCCCAGGTCTGTGTTGGTCATCTTGTGCATTGGCAAGCTGCAATAAAAGGACTGTTAAGATCAGGTTCTCATGCATTACACCACTCACACTGGTAACATGGCATTACTCAAAATTCTCAGAACTTCAATGCATATCACTAAGTTTCAAAAACACGGGAAGTAAGCTCATCACTGTCACAACTTGAGTAATGATCTCTAGTGCCATGACTTAACACTTATACACTCACTTGTAATCCACCTTCAGGGAGGCAGACGCGCCAGGTGCCGTACAGCTCATCCAGTTCACGGAAGACGCTCTCTATCCATATGCAGAAGCGTCCGGCAGAGTTTGACGTTCTGCAGAGTGATTCCTGTAAAAAAAGTCACATCTATGACCTCCATTCATAAGTAAATTCATAATCTTTTACACACTAAAGACAAAACACAATACAGTAATAATATCATAGGGCACATGACAGAAAAAGCCTCTAGGAAAAGCTTGTTTAATTTGTTGAAGCCGCCGCAAAGCACATATTTTGTATGTACCAGGTACCTGCTCAGACTCTTATATTCGTCAGCCATCTGTGCCAGTATATGACAGTAGGCATACTGTCACTGTTCACAGTGTAAGACGCAAATTACACCATCACTGCAAGCCTCTGTACACCTAGTTAGTCTTAGTGATGAGACATTAGTTTAGCACCACCAAGTGTAGTAATTGGGAAAAAAAAAAAAAATCATGGTTACAAGGATACGTTGCCGAAGGCTCCTTAGTCAGAACGGTGTATACCACCACCTCACAAGAGTAATACTGGCTACAGCTCTCAGATGTTAAAAACATTTAGAATTTTTATGAAAGGCAGTCCCATCAGATTCTTAGAGAATACCATGAATGCCTTCCAGACATGCGATTTTATTTACAAACCTGGGATATTTCTGAAGGGTTTGGTCACACCGGCATCTTGGTTGTAGATGCATGGTCCTCTGCGCTGGATACGTCCAAGATTCCTCATCTTACCCTTTCCAGCACACATGTGCTGGGAGGCATACACCTGGAAACAAAACACTTGAGCTCACTAGTGGCACAGACAACGAGGTACCATCACCAAGGGACCCACAGAGGAACAAATACAGTCCAAGGCATTATACTGTACATATTAGGGCTGACCTTCAAAGCTTTTTTTGGCAATCGAAGCTTCGGGGCCGAGCTTCGATTTTAATTTGAAGCTTCGAAAAAATAATAATAATGTTTGTATCTTATGTTGTGAGACTTGTACAGCACTGGTAAACTTTGATCAAGTGGATTGGATTAATTAAGTAGCCCCTTTCGTGACTGACGCAGCCAACAAGGCTTCACTCTGCTGCCCTGCCTGGGTGCAGTGGGGCTGCTCTCACAGCCAATGACATGGCATAATTATGTTGCAACCTTCGTCTATCAAGCAAACAATTATATAAATATTTATATGTAGTTGATAGAGACAAAGGCAGAATTAGACTTAATTAAGCACGTTTTATTAAGATATTTTTATATGGTGGGGACACTTTAAAAAAGCAGCACAATGAACACAAATCTGTCCGACATAGTCTTAAATAACAAACGGCATTGCTTCTTCGTCGACATGTCTGCTGCACATGTCCTTGTTGTTTTCAACACAGATAATCTCCACGTGCTTGTTGTAGAGGTGGAGTCGAGGCGCTGCTTACTTTCGTTTCATTGGAATGGAGGCGCAAGATTTGAGGCAAAAAATTAAGAAAATTAGAATTGTTTTAATGTTCGAAGCTTGTGCCATCGAACGAAGCTTCGAAGTATTTAAGACAGCCCTAGTACAAATGCCATCTCTCTTCACCACATTTGTGAAACTTTTAATAGCCGAATGGCTCAGAACTTCCAATAAAATCAGAATTCATAAACACGGACCTGAAGTGGAATCTCATCATGGCACAATTGACAATTTTGATGCCAAGTAAGTTCATACTGGTTTAGTTTACCTTCTTGACGTCATTCCAGGCCTCAAGCTTCTTCAGCAGCATGTCCTCCTTGTAGCCCTCAACTTTGCCGTCAATCACCAGTGGGACCTCGAGATGCGGTGTCCTGAATAAGGAAAGATCTTATTCATAAAGGAATGTTGTAACTGTTTTCAACAAAAGAGGAGATGTTGGAAGGGAATGGGGACTGTTATATAAACGTAACGTTAGCCTAGCTCAAGGCTAACAGCTATAACCGAACAATACACCCATGCCCGGAACCGTGGAGGTCGTGCCGAAAGGTGTACGGTTTGAATGTGTACCGTTCCACCCGAGTCAAATATAAAAATCTGAAGAAATGTTAAGGACGCTACATAATTTTTAATTAGCCAATTCAAGAGAGATTTATATATGTCGATATTCGCAACAGAATACGTGGGTTCCTACTGGAGCGCTACAGGCAGGGATTAAAGCAAAAAAAACTCTCCTGACTTTTTTTCTGGCCAAGTCATATTCTTAACCTCCAGTTTTTTTTTTTTTTTTTTAATAGCGTCAGCGTTTTAAGGGAGCCTACTTGTAGAGCCTACTGTCCTGACTGACTATAGACCCTACTGTTGTGGTTGTTGTGCCAGGCAGGGAGGCTGTGTGCTGGAGAGCATGAATGCAAGTCATGTGGCTAGCTTCTGATTGATGGCGAGATAGCACCCTTTTCCCATTACTTTGAACCATGAACTAAACGGCTTGTTATCATACAAACAAGGGACTAAACACATTTCACAATTATGCCACAACAACAATGGACAGTCTCCTCCCCACCGTTTGTATATCTTTTTTTTACCACCCACTCACCCCCTCCTAATGTAGTCTCCTCATCATATGTATATATTTACTGTTAGGATCTCTGGGTAACAGTACTGTATATTTGCATGTCGTATATGTGACAAATGTAACAGTATTATTACTATATACCTGTAAGGCATGCATGTCCCTATGTCATAAATGTCATGATGTCATGTATGTTGTGCATGTCATAAATGTCACTATGAATTGAAAATTGGGGACCCTGATGATGTAAACAAGACAAACGCCTTTCTCTGGCCTGCATCGCCTTAACAATTGTGTGTATTGCTACTGGATTTACAAGATCCAGAGTGAATGAATCAACTTTATTTAATACACGAGATCCTCTTCTTGGGACCAAGTAAGGTTGTCGATAATCCAATGTACAGTTACAACCCCCCCCATCCCACCTCCAATGTACAGTTTCTTTGTCAAATGTATATACTCTTTTTAGACTATTTTTGTATCACAAACAATAGGCTACTGTATTTGTAAATCTGGTATGTCATAAATGTATAGATGTAGCAGTATTGTCTATCTGTATGTCATGCGTGTCATATATGTTATGATGAATTGAAAATGGGGGACCCTGATGTAAACAAGACGAAAGTCTCTCTGGTCTGCATCCCCTTAACAATTGTGTGTATTGAGCTGTACTGTATTGTACCCATTAATCAATATTTAACAGATTGCAGAATGGGTACAATACAGTACAGCTCAATACACACAATTGTTAAGGGGATGCAGACCAGAGAAAGACGTTGGTCTTGTTTAAATCAGGGTCCCCCATTTTCAATTCATAGTGACATACTACAGGTATATAGATAGTAATGTTACATTTGTGACATATATGATATGCAAATATACAGTATTGTTACCCAGAGATCTCCCGGACAAATGGGAGCAAGACGTTTATTGAGCTTAAAAACAATTGATAACGCAAATAAAACGTTCCGATTAACAAAGGCATTAGTTTTGTGGCATTAACGTTACCTAGATTTATCAACATTCATACATTTATCATACACGGAGGCGCAAGCACACACACGCAACAACACAACCACCACCAACACACTGGTTGAACTTGTCGCGTAAATAACGTTCCGATTAACAAAAGGCATTCGTTTTGTGGCATTCACGTTACCTAGATTTATCAATAGTAATATATACGTTTCTTTAGACTAGAATAAGTCAAATGAACTTACTGTCTCGGAAAGGTTGCCGCATGTTGATGAGTCAAGTTTACTCTCGAGTAGAGATAGAGAGCAATGGCGGAGTTTCAGAAACTCAAAAAGCAAATGGCCGCTTCCCATTGGTGCCGAGCACAGCGGGGGCGGGTGAAAGCGCTGTAAACTCGGAACAATCTCGCCTTCTGGTTGGTTGCATTTGCCTGAGAATTTGCCGATTGCTCGCAAATTTGCTTGGTGCGGCCGCGGTAGGGGGAAAAATGATATTAGACGCCTCCGATTGGCTCAGGTTAAAATCTGTCACGACTCCGAATCAAATGACTGAATCTCCAAATCAAATGGACTGATATCCGTCCAAAGACGTAACGCTTTAATGCCTGGCTACAGGTTACTTACAGCAGGGTCATGCAGGAGGATGGCATGACGTTTGGCAGTCTTGGTGTAGGGGTTCAGCTTCAACATCACACTTCAGAGGGTTCTTCTTGCTGCGATGTCAAGACAGAAGAGTCGGTGTGAGGGGGATGTGTACATTTTGCTACCATCTGCTCCATTATGATAAAAACAGCATGGCTCAGGACTTCCAACATAATCAGGATTCAGAAACACGGACCAGAAGTGGAACCTCATCATGGCTAACATGTGATTGACAAATTTAAGAAGTGTGTTGCTTACTTCACAAAGTGCTTTCTGGACCGCCTCACTCTTCAGAATCCTGCCCAGGTCTGTGTTGGTCATCTTGTACATTGGCAGGCTGCAATAAAAGGATTGTTAAGATCAGGTTATCGTGCATTACACCACTCACACTGGTAACATGTCATTACTGAAAAACCTCAATGAATATCACTAAGTTTCAAAAACACGGGAAGTGTAAGCTCATCACTGTCACAACTTGAGTAATGATCTCTAGTCCCATGACTTAACACTTATACACTCACTTGTAATCCACCTTCAGGGAGGCAGATGCGCCAGGTGCCGTACAGATCATCCAGTGCACGGAAGACGCTCTCTATCCATATGCAGAAGCGTCCGACAAGAGTTTGACGTTCTGTAGAGTGATTCCTGTGAAAAACGTCACATCAATGAACTCTATTCATAAGTAAATTCATAATCTTTTACACACAAAAGACAAAACACAATACAGTAATAACAATATCATAGGGCACATGACAGAAAAAGCCTCTAGGAAAAGCTTGTTTAATTTGTTGAAGCCGCCGCAAAGCACACATTTTGGGTCGCAATAGTCTTACAATAACTGTATGTACCAGGTACCTGCTCAGACTCTTATGTTCGTCAGCCATCTGTGCCAGTATATGACAGTAGGCATACCGTCACTGTCCACAGTGTAAGACGCAAATTACACCATCACTGCAAGCCTCTGTACACCTAGTTAGTCTTAGTGATGCAACATTAGTTTAGCACCACCAAGTGTAGTAATTGAAAAAAACCACAATCATGGTTACAAGGATATGTTGCCGAAGGCTCCTTAGTCAGAATGGTATATACCACCACCTCACATGAGGAATACTGGCTACAGCTCTCAGATTTGTTAAAGACATTTAGAATTTTTATGAAAGGCAGTCCCATCAGATTATTAGAGAATACCATGAATGCCTTCCAGATATGAGATATTATTTACAAACCTGGGATATTTCTGAAGGCTTTGGTCACACCGGCATCTTGGTTGTAGATGCATGGTCCTCTGCGCTGGATACGTCTACGATTCCTCATCTTACCCTTTCCAGCACACATGTACTGGGAGGCATACACCTGGAAACAAAACACTTGAGCTCACTAGTGGCACAGACAACGAGGCACCATCACCAAGGGACCCCCAAGGAACAAATACAGACAAAGGCATTATAATGTACATATACCATCTCTCTTCACATTTGTGAAACTTTTAATAGCCGAATGGCTCAGAACTTCCAATAAAATCAGGATTCATAAACACGGACCTGAAGTGGAATCTCATCATGGCACAATTGTCAATTTTGATGCCAAGTAAGTTCATACACTGGTTTAGTTTACCTTCTTGACGTCATTCCAGGCCTCAAGCTTCTTCAGCAGCACGGCCTCCTTGTAGCCCTCAACTTTGTCGCCAATCACCAGTGGGACCTCGGGATCTCCTGAATGCGGTGTCCTGAATAAGGAAAGATCCTTCTTATAGCCTGTGTGTATCGCAATTATCAATCACCATCAATAGATTCCAGATCTTGCTCAGAACTCTATAAATCAACTACCTGTGACAGCAGGCAACTGTCACTGTTCACAGGGTCAGATGCAAATTACACGATCATGAGTCAAATAAGAAATGTTAAAGGGGAACTCCAACATTTTGGGAGATTAGCTTATTTAACATCTTCCCTGGAGTTAGACAAGAAGATACATACCTTTTTTTGTCTCCGTGCGTGCATTTTAGCTTTGGGAATAGACGCTCCGTTAGCATAGCTTAGCTTCATCACTGGAAGTGAGGCAGGACAGTAGCCTTACAGTGTATTGCAAGGTCTGACATTGACCAAATTTGATATGCATGACCTTGGTGGGCTCTAGGTCAACTCCTGAAAAGGGGGTCAATGTCAGACCTTGCAATCAAAAGTTAGGGGCGCACTGAAATTATGGCAAGGGTTATTAGCCCCCTAACTTTTGATTGCAAAGTCTGACATTGACCCCCTTTTCAGGAGTTGACCTAGAGCCCACCAAGGTCATGCATATCAAGTTTGGGCAATGTCAGACCTTGCAATACACTGTAAGGCTACTGTCCTGCCTCACTTCCAGTGATGAAGCTAAGCTATGCTAACGGAGCGTCTATTCCCAAAGCTAAAATGCACGCACAGAGACAAAAAAGGTATGTATCTTCTAGTCTAACTCCAGGGAAGATGTTAAATAAGCTAATTTCCCAAAATGTTGGAGTTCCCCTTTAAGGACTCTACATAATTTTTAACCCTTTATTCGCCAAGGACGAGTTTCCACGTCATTCTCCGCCATGCATAATCTGCCAATGACGCCATAAGGCGTCTTTGAGATCAATATTTCAAAAATCTGTGATGGCAATCATATTTTACCCACGGAGTCTTGAGATCTCCTGTTGATCTCCTCTCAACTCTCCAACGGTTCAAGAGCGCCATCTGGTGGCCGATCGCCCAAACAGGAAGTGACGCGCCGGAAGTGGTGCTCGCTAGGGATGTCCCGATCCGATCACGTGATCGGAATCGGCGTCGATCACGTGCTTTTCAGAGCATCGGGGATCGGGAAAAAATAATAAAAATCGGCAGTCAAAAAAAGAAAATTTTTATTCAACAAACATGACCATGTCCACGTCTTAAACTCATACGGAGGCCTTAGTTTTGGTTTTAAATTACATATAATATATCATCATTAATGTATTTATTGTCACACAGAGCAGAATAATTGTCCACAACAAAGACATTCCCCTTTAATTTTCACCGTTGCAACAAACACCCCTTTAATTTAGACGCTACACGCTGTACACGCTACACGCTCGACCACAACAACAACAGTACAACACGTCGCTCCCGAATCACGGTTAATATCCACTGACTTGAGCAGCTAGACTTAATGTCAGAGGTTTGGAACTAAGCATTTTAAAATAGAACGTCAAGCCAGTTGCAATGTTTGCAAGGAGGACAGCAGGCTGGAGGCGAAGTTTTCAGACTAACTTTCACCTGGAGGATAACGTTACATGACTGAGTATTATCGTCGGCGTTTCAGACCAGAATGGACCATTACGTAAGTCGAACACTGAATGTATACTAATGTGCAAACATATATTGAAACTTTTAATATTTCTCATATGAAGCAGAAGCACATTTCTCAGGGTGAATGTAATAACAAAAGCCTCCGCTCTCGCGCCCCGAACTATAGGCAACAGATGGGCTTGTCTCGCTCTGCCAGTTTCTGACAAAAATGCGTCAAAATTGATTACTAATGTGAAAGATCGGATCGGAAACGATCGGATCGATAGATATTTAAAATCACATGCTCGGGATCGGATCGGAAGCAAAAAAAGGCGATCGGGACATCCCTAGTGCTCGCCCATATTTCGTCCGGGCACTCGCTATCGTTAGCAGGACTCCATATTGATACACTGGACATCGATCGGTTGCAAATAACTCTATAAACATGATTTGGACGTATATATCATTATACAACCTGGAAATTGATCGCATATATCAACATCCCATAATCGAGAACTTTCTGCTCCACGCGGACCACCCAACGGTCAGAGGAAGCTGCGGTAAGTTTTAGCGTGTTTGAATAATATGATCCATATAAACTGCTGTGATCCATGTATCGCCCATACTACATAAATTATTTAACGTCGGCCACGGACTTATAACCCCCCCCCCCTCCGGTCACCAGCAGATGAGGCATGACGCTTATGACCTTGCACAATTGAAATTTTTTAATATGACGTCAATCGGTATCAAACTACATTTGATGATGTAATATATGTATTTAGGGCTATAAATCACGTTCTGCAGAATGCTGCAGAAAACGATAAAAACATATTTATACTTTAGACCGTATTTTAGTATGAATATGTGAATGAAAAGGTAGAACGTTGCTACATCCTAAACGATAGATACTTGAGGTTGAATGGGCCATAGTAATGTCAATTTAACAATACAATTAAAAAAGTTATAGCCCTGCAAAGAAGGGGAACATCTCCATAGACAAATAGAGCTGGCAGAGGACGGTATAAGGATGGATATATGCGTGGCAGAGAAAGGGTTAATTAGCCAATTCAATGGAGATTTATATGTGTCAATATCCGCAATAGAATACGTGGGTTCTCCTACTGAAGCGCTACAGGCTACTTACAGCAGGGTCGTGCAGGAGAATGGCATGACGTTAGTCTTGGCGTAGGGGTTACTTAAAATCAGGATTCATAAACACGGACCTGAAGTGGAATTTCATGGCATAATTGTCAATTTTGATGCAAAGTAAGTTCATACACTGGATTTGTTTACCTTCTTGATGTCATTCCAGGCCTCGAGCTTCAGCAGCACGGCCTCCTTGTAGCCCTCAACTTTGTTGTCAACCAGTGGGACCTCGGGATCTCATCAATGCAGGTCCTGAATAAGGAAAGATCTTGGACCTATGTTTTGCTTTCATCACTCTCCCCATAATGAAATCAGTTATTCATTCTTTGGTTGTGTCATTTAGGATACTGCCCTGTTATCTGATCATCATCTACAAAATCTAATTTTAAAAAGTTGCAGGTTGCTCAGAATAAAGCGGCTGACCTGGCACTAAGCTGTTCATACAGGACAAGTATTAGTTTTATGCATGAACATCTGGCATGACTGAAAATAATTTATCGATTAGTCTTCTAACACTATGAACATTGTTACTCAGCTGATAAGAGTTGTGCGCTTCCTGATGACTTGTCGTACAGAACTTTTAAGTGGCTTTGGATAAAAGAGTCAGCTAAATGACTAAATGTAAAGCTACTGTGGAACATTATCAGCACTGGTAAGCCATCTAGCTTGGCTCATCAGTTACAAATGACTTCCCGAACATAGTTACAACACTTGAGTGGCAGCTTCAGAACAAAAACGGCACCAAAATCAAATTATCAAACCCACTGGTGTGTGTCAATAGTACTCTGGAATGCTCAAATAACATCTTATCCACAATACATAACAAAATTACTTTAAAAATATAGATATCTTGCAAACTTGTAAAGTATGTAACCGTTAAGTTTTTTTTTTTTTTAAACTGGCATGTAGATTTTATGTGAATTGGTTTATTTGTATTGATTTTTAATTAACGCAGTTTTATTTTGTATTTTTAGTTGTACATTTGTATTGGTTTTGTCCAGGACCCCAGGAAGACTAGAGGCTCTTTCATGAGTCTCTAATCAAGATCCTTTAATAAACATAAAGAAACATCTTGCTTATAGCCTGTGTGTATCCCAATTATCACCAATAATCGCAATTATCAATCACCACCAATAGATTCCAGAGCTTGCTCAGAACTCTATAAATCAACCACCTGTGACAGCAGGCTACTGTCACTTCACAGGGTCAGATGCAAATTACACAATCATGAGTCAAATATAAAAATCTGAACACTTTAAGGACACTAAATTATTTTACATTCGCCAATTCCCAGCAGATGTTGCGGAGACATATAAATCGTTCCATTGTTATTTTCCGTAAGTCTGCATCGCAACTCCTGTCAAAAACAACTTGCACATGGATGTCTTTCTTCGAAGGTGTACTGAACCATTGCAAAAAATAGGAACATGTTGAACCTACCACATGAAGGCAGATGTTTGTCTTCTCTGTAGAACACCGGTGGCAGATTGTTATTTTTGATGGCATCAGGATTAAGATACTGACTTCTGGAAAAGTAACACAAGAGAAGTAAGGAGGCTTGTAGGTTTAAATCAACTATTTAGACTAGTGGCGATGAGCCAGGTATATTGGTGTCATTCTTAAAAAGAAAAAAAAAACAGCCAAAGACTTATTTATTTTGTAAGGGATAAAGGGACCTACCTGTGGACATGACCAGGGCGGGCAGGGCAGACACGGCCAGAGCAGATGGCATACAATTTTTGCAGTAACATTTGTGACAAATGCCGTTAGCTTTACATTCATTACACCATATGCACCTAGAATGAATTTCTATGCTAGCATTTGTTAACTATGTGGTGTTCAGTCTTGTGAATAAAAAAAAGAACGTGTCAAGTGAACGACAGCCACGACTCTTGTATTTGAAACCACTTTATTTGAAGCCATTACTGAACCCCACAGTCCATATGAACAGTTTATTCCTTGGCTGGTGCAGCTGGTGCAGCCGGTGCGGCCGCTGCCTTCTTGGGCTTCTTCTTGGGTTTGAGCATCTTGGCCTTGATCTGTAGACAGAGGCAGACGAGATTCAGATTCACACGCTCGATATCCGCACCAGAATATGTGGGTTCTCCTACTGGGTGCTACTTACAGCAGGGTCGTGCAGGAGGATGGCATGACGTTTGGCCGTCTTGGCGTAGGGGTTCAGCTTCAACATCACCCTCAGGTTCTTCAGAGGGTTCTTCTTGAGGACTCTGCGGTTGATCTTCTTGCTGTGATGTCAAGACAGAAGAGTCGGTGTGAGGGGATGTGTACATTTAGCTAACATCTCCTCCATTATGATAACAGCATGGCTCAGGACTTCCAACATAAATCAGGATTCAGAAACACGGACCAGAAGTGGAACCTCATCATGGCTAACATGAAATTTGACAAATTTAAGAAAAAAGTGCTTGCGTTTCTTACTTAGGTGCACGAAGTGCTTTCTGGACCTCCTCACTCTTCAGAATCCTGCCCAGGTCTGTGTTGGTCATCTTGTGCATTGGCAGGCTGAAATAAAAGGATTAAGATCAGGTTCTCATGCATTACACCACTCACACTGGTAACATGGCATTACTCAAAAACCTCAGAACTTCAATGAATATCACTAAGTTTCAAAAACACGGGAAGTGTAAGCTCATCCCTGTCACAACTTGAGTAATGATCTCTAGTGCCATGACTTAAACACTCACTTGTAATCCACCTTCAGGGAGGAAGATTTGCGCCAGGTGCCGTACAGCTCATCCAGTTTGCGGAATGCACTCTCGGTCCAGATGCAGAAGCGTCCGACGTGACCACCGGGGGCGAGCCTCAGGAGGTTGAGTTTGTTGACGTTCTGCAGGGTGATTCCTGTGAAGAATGTCACATCAATGACCTCCATTTAGGGCTGGGCGATATGGCCTCTAAATGATATCGCGATATGTTTGCCATATCACGATACACTATATATATATCGCGATATTTTTACATTTCCTCTAAAGCACAAAATGCTTGATTTAACCCTTTGATACATACAGTCAACGCCAATATGATGATTATAAGTCCCTGCAACATGTTTGCATTATTAAACCATGAAGATGCTTTAAAAAATAATTAAATGAAAATGTACTAAGAGTAGTCTACTGACACACTAATAATTTTTTTAGACAATTTATATAAAAGACTTTTGCACAGTACTGTGTTTTCTATCCACTTTAGCCAAACACATACACACTACTGTGAGAAAATAATAATCACACACAAAGGGATAATGGCTTATAGCAGACTTAATGATTTGAGAATATTTCAGATAATGAAATTAAATGTTTATATCATCAACTATCCAGTTAGTATTTATACTGTAACGTTTGGCTACTTTAAATCATTGAATGGAGAGCGAGCGAGAGACACCCCTCAGGGTTTGTTCTAGGTTTGCGTTTTGACCGTCTAAGCTGCCGTAGGTGATGTCACTCGAATGTAAACAGGAAGAGTTTAATGCACGGAGATGGAAACTGGATGATAAAGAAACTAACCAATAAATATGAAGTTATGTTTAAACTTCTGTTGTCAAGCGTCGTCAATATAACCCACCCCCTTTCCTCACGAATGGAACTAGTGTTGTGGAGTCCGCTTTGAGCGTTTTCCAGAGTTAGCATCTAACGCTAGTTAGCTTAGCCTAGTCATCATGGATAACTTGGTTAGCAGCTAACATTAGCCCAGGGGTGGCCAACCAGTCAGAGACTAAGAGCCACAAAAAAATGACTGGTACCACAAAGAGCCACACCATATACCAGCGTTTCTCAACCTTTTTTTTCAGTCACGGCACCCTTCACGTGTTTATAGGTCTCACCCTCTGGCCTCTGAAGTTGCTAATGTCTTTTTTATTTGGGCCTCACAGGGTTAAAAGTACCCTGTGAGACCCACGGTTGCAAAATTACAAAATCACTTTTAGCCATTTAAAAAAATAATGTTTATTTAAAAAATGTTAAAGGGGAACTATTAACTATTATACTACTATTTACTATTTCTTTCACTATTTGGGCACTTTTACACAATTCCTGTGAGTCTATGGAACACCTAGGTTTTTTTTTTTTTTTTAAATGCATTGTTTTGTATTTCTAATCAAGTACTAAAAACCGCATTTTTCTACCTCAAGATCTTAAGCCGTTTTGAGGCTGGGCTCCAACCACTGTGTGGCCTGGTGCCAACTGCCACATCAACTGCCACATTATTATGCAGCTGAGAAATCTCTGACATCACAGATATGCACATTTTCAGATGACTCAGTTCAGTGAGGGTGAATATTGTGAGAGGAGAATTGGAAGAATTCGCCAATATGAGAATTAGAGACATATATCCTATTAATATAAGTCCACATAGCTAAGAAACAATGGTAAACACTGAAAAAAGCCATTTATAAGATAGTTCCCCTTTAAGCACATGTATAGTCAATTGGTCCTGTTGTTCAGCCTCACAATGCTATTTGATAGTAAATGTTTATATGTCCCACCCTCTGGCCTCTGAAGTTGCCAATTTCTTTTTAATTTGGGCCTCACAGGGTTAACCTCTTAAGCCCGAGATATACAGTAAAAGTGTATATTTTCAGCATTATGTTTGTTTACCAATTATTTTAACTGTTATTAGTGAAATATAAGATTATAGCAATCTCAGGGCATTGAGTCGGAAACCGGCGCATATTGACAGGAGGAAGTGGCACAGCCAAAAGTGAGTGTAGTCTTTTGAAGGAAGAGACTCGGGGCTTTCAAATTTCGAAAAACTACCCTACCCAGCTCACACCAGCCCCTGTCAATCATCTGACTTCTGGATTTACTTTTTAATTTCTCTTATTTTTTGGGATTATCTCCCACAAACCTGAACGTTATTGCCATAAAACAGAACGCAGTTAGTTTCTCTACCTTTCTGTGAACGTCTTGCAAAAAACGGTGTTGCAATATGATGAAAAATGGTGGAGAAATTTACATTATAAAAAAGATGGCAGAATTCAGTACTGTATCTACAAAACCTTCTGTTTAATCATCTTCCCTTTATTCATTTGCTTAGATTTTTCAGGTCTGGTCAATTTTAGCATGGTGTTATTTACAGTCAAAGATATATATTTTTTTAAATAGAATTGATATTCTCCTTTGGTTCATTACAATTTACTCAAGCCTAGTAACAGACACACTATTTCTGACACTGATCCATATATGTCCCTAGATTCAGATACCAAGAACATGCAAATGGACCATTTAAAAAAAAAATTTAAATGTTTATTCTACGTCCTTATGGAATGAGTGACATAAAAAAAAAAAAAACTAAAAAAAAAAAAAAAAAAAATTTTTTTTTTTATGGATGGAAGAGCCGCACATTGACGGGCAAAGAGCCGCATGCGGCTCGCGAGCCGCGGGTTGGCCACCCCTGCATTAGCCCATTGCTTGAGTCAATTAAATTGCATGTCATTAAAGGTCTGCGCTGGTCTGTCTAGTGAAATTACAATTGCATGTCATTTTAAGGTCCGCGCTGGTCATGAGTCTATAATGAAATGAGGACAGCTGTGTTAGGGCTGGGCAATATGGCCAAAAACGTTATCGCGATAAAATTATAAAATTATTTTCATATAACTATATCGATAATTATCGTCGATATCATTTCTGTCAAGTTTAATTAACTTCTTATGGGGGGCAGGTGCACGGAGATTACGTCCGTCACCAACACCGGGAGACACTAGGATTCGCCTGTTCGAATCCAGCTCCCGGCGTTGCCATCAGCTTGGCTGGCCCCTCACACTGATACAATTGGCCATATCAGAGGGTGGGAAAGCTGAAGGGTGGGTCCTGGGCGTTGTGGACAGCGACCCCTACAGTTCGGTCGGGGCGCCTGCTCAGCGAGGGCTGGAACTGAGGAGAGATAGTGTGGCCTCCCACACGCTACACTCTCCCCGGTGAGAGCCTGCGCGGCCAGGTTGGCCTGCCCCAGGCTGCACATGCGTCGGAGGAAAGCATGTGACAGTCTCCGGTCTCCCGAACCAACAGTAGGGGAAAGTACGCAACAACCAGGAAGGGTGGGATGGGAGAGAATAATCGGGAAAAAGTAGAAAAAAAAAAAAAAAAAAAATTAACTTCTTATGACCGGCACCGATGGACGGGCTATTAATAGACTCGTTTTGCTGCTGCGAATGTCTCGAGTTGATGTCGTCATCAGTCCACGCACGTTCTACCCCAGTATATAGATTATTATATTCCACCAGGGGGCAACCTACCGCCACTGGATCATTATAAGAATGGAACACAGTTAGCCAGAGCAAGCAGTGTATCCCACGACAATGTACTAAAATCACCCTAAAATACTCCGTTCCGCCCCAATACATTGCAACGACGTCCAGCGCATACCCCACACTACTCTAACCGTGGCCTCAGAATTCACACCACTCGGCACGTAAACTATAAAATAGCGGCGTGCAAGCTAATTATCCTAGCCAGCCTCGTTTCCAATGTACTATCGCCCTAAAATACTCTGTTCCATCCCAATACATTGCAACGACGTCCAGCGCATACCCCACACTACTCTAACCGTGGCCTCAGAATTCACGCCACACCCACTCGGCACATAAACTATAAAATGGCGGCGTGCAAGCTAATGATCCTAGTCAGCCTTGTTTACTACCCAGAGGAGCACCGCGGGTCTCCTTAACTGTCGCCATCTCCTTCACTGATGGTTGTTAGTGCGTGTGCTCATATCCAAGCTTGGAAAATCGATATATCGAAACTTTGCGACCACGTTTCATGTTTATTTCGAGGAAATAATTTATCACGATAGTTATCGTTAGCGTTTTATCGCCCAGCCCAAAGCTCTGTGCTAAAGCTAATGTCTCACCAGCCGCGACAACATATACTCGATGTTCACGATATAATAACTTACTACATCTCATGTAGAACAAGCCGCGATACATCGAGTATACTCGATATATCGCCCAGCCCCACCTCCATTCAAAAGTAAATACAGAACAAACGTCACTGAACTTTTCACAAGAATGTCATAGGCCACCTTTAACAAGAAGAAGCCTCTAGGAAATGATAATTCTCACTCTACATTTCATTCAACAGTTAATCAACTAATTTGTTAAAGCCATTTGAATTTTAATGTCCCAATTTTTGATAAGCTGCCACAAAGCACGCATTTAGGGTCGCAATAGTCACAAAATAACTGTAGTGTACGAGGTACCTGCTCAGACTCAATGTTCATCAGCCATCTGTGCCAGTATATGACAGTAGGCATACAGTCACTGTTCACAGTGTAAGACGCAAATTACACCATCACTGCAAGCCTCTGTACACCTAGTTTGTCTATTAGTGATGGACAGTTAGTTTAGCACCAAGTGTAGTAATTCCAACAGTCACAATCGGTTACAACGATACATTCCCCAAGGCAACGGTGTATACCACCACATCACACTCGAACAAGGAATACAGGCTACAGCACTCAAGATTTGTTAAAAAACATTTAGAATTTTAATGAAAGGCAGTCCCATCAGGTTCATGCCTTCCAGATACGCGATTTTATTAAATACAAACCTGGGATATTTCTGAAGGCTTTGGTCACACCGGCATCTTGGTTATAGATGATGCATGGTCCTCTGCGCTGGATACGTCTACGATTCCTCATCTTACCCTTTCCAGCACGCATGCGCTGGGAGGCGTACACCTGGAAACAAAACACTTGAGCTCACTAGTGGCACAGACAACGAGGTACCATCACCAAGGGACCCACAGAGGAACAAATAGTCCCAAAGGATTATACTGTACATACAATATCTTCACATTTGTGAACATTTTAACTCTTTAAATGCCATGCCTGGTTTTCCATTTTACCGCTTGAATGCCACCATCCGCGCCAATGTTAACGTTAATATCGCCTAATCTATGTTTTAAATTATGGCTATGTGTCTAATCTGCCCATCGCATTATCAAAGACTATGTTCCAGACAGTGCTGTGAAGGCAGATTGTTTTTTTATCGCGTCGTTGCCGTTTCAGAGCAGTTAGAAAAGCCCCCGTTTTGATATAAAAAACAACTCATTCTGGAGCATTCTATGAAAATCGTCTTTTAGTGGAATATTCCACAACGTTGATATTCGTCGGCCTTTTTATGAATTGTTTTCAAATAAACGCTAGATGATCAATATTATACGTGCACGCACGCACATTACGGCCGCGCGCGGACAATCGCCTTGTTGATTTCCTCTCGGACTTTTACAGTGAAAACGAAAGAAGAGATTTCACAAAACAGCTTATAACTTCATCAAAATTACTCTGATTATCCTACCACTGATAACATAGAGTCCTTACCTGACATCAGATGGTATCCAACTGGTATATTCCAATTCCTGATCACCATTCGAAAAAATCGATACGTGTATGGATCCAACGCGACACAGTGGTTCTCCATGATCCGCGGAGATCTGAGGCTCCAGAATGAACTCTAGTAACCCCGGCTGGATCAGTGAACTGGAAAATGTGGAGTACCGGATTTTTTTCCCCATTCATTTTCATTGAGTCCATTCCAAAATCACTTATGTCATCTGGGAGACGACAGGGGGCGCTTTTTTCCACAGTGATCACCGGCGCAGCTCGGCAATACTCGGGTAGGCTCGGGTGATGCAATAATTTTTCAGATCGAAAAAAAAAAAAAAAAAAAAAAAATCCGAGAAATCTCGTGAGTGGCTAGCAACCACCTATAAAAAAACACGAGAAATCTCGTGAGTGGCACTGAAAGAGTTAATAGCCGAATCAAGTTCAAGTTTGTACAGAATACTTTATGATGAAATGCTTGTTTCTGTATGAGCCCGATAGGGATCCCCCGATCACGTTTTTGCCACCGATACCGATCACAGATAAGTCTATGAGCCATAAAAAAAAAGAGATATACAATATAGAGTAAAATGAGTAACGGTGAGGTACAATGCCGGAATGAAGTACAAAACTTATGGTAAGGTGCAAATGAGGTATGAATGTAGTGAAAATCTCTAGATAAATATAAAGTGTGTTAAGTGTTTGGGGTAAAGTGAGTGATAAGGTGAGTTTGTTTAAAGTGAGTGTGTACATGTGGATGTGTGTGCAGTGTGTAGATGATTGGTTGTTAGTGTCATTGTGCATCCTGATGGCCACAACCAGTGTCATTGTGCATCCTGTACTGGCCATGAGACTCCGGTAGCGCTTGCCCAGGGATTAAAGCAAAAAAAATCTCCAGAGTGAATTTCAGGCCAAGTTTATTCTTATTTTAACCTCCACTATTTCTTTTTTTTAATAGCGTTAGCGTTTAAACTTAGTTCGTGGTAACCCTTTATCTGCCAGGGATTATTCTGATCTTATACAGTCCTCTGCCAGCTCTGTCTATGGAGATGTTCCCCTTCTTTGCAGGGCTATAACTTTTTAAATTGTATTGCTAAATTGACATTACTATGGCCCATTGAACATCAAGTATCTATCGTTTAGGATGTAGCAACGTTCTACTTTTTCATTCACACTAAAATATGGTCTAAAGTATAAATATGTTTATCGTTTTCTGCAGCATTCCATAGAACGTGAGTTATAGCCACAAATACATATATTAGATCATCATATGTACAAGGTCCTAAACGTCATGCCTCATCATCTGCTGGTGACCGGAGGGGGGGGTTTATAAGTCCGTGGCCGACGTTAAATGATTCAAGTAGTATGGGCGATATATATATCAGAGCAGATTATACGGTTAATAATAATCAAACACGCTGAAACTCACCACGGCTTCCTCTGACCGTTGGGTGATCAGCGTGGAGCAGAAAGATCGCTATTATGGGATGTTGATATATGCAATCCATTTCCAGGTTGTATTATACTATATGCGTCCAAATCATGTTGTTCATAGAGTTATTTGCAACCGATCGATGGCCAGTGTATCAAGATGGAGTCCCGATAGAGAGTGCCCGGACAAAATATGGGCAAGCACCACTTCCGGCGCGTCACTTCCGGTTTTGGCGATTCGCCGATCGGCCACCAGATGGCGGTCTTGAACCGGAGAGTTGAGAGGAGATCTACAGGAGATCTCAAGTCTCCGTGGGTGAAATATGATTGTCATGACAGATTTTTTAAATATTTATCTCCAAGACGCTGTACGACGTCATTGGCAGATTACGCATGGGGAGAATGACGTGTTAAGTCGTCCTTGGCGATTAAAGGGTTAACGTTAGATAATGTACAAAATAAAATTATTCCGCTGCTATAGACGTCGCTCTTTTATTTTGAAACCCCACAGAATGAAGTAATTATATTTGCTTTAGTGACCGTCCGGTTCTGTGTTAGCTCCGGTTAGCTCCGAGCGTTCAGTAGTTAGTAGTATATTATCAATACCAGCCATTGGATTACTGTTTTCTAAATTTGGGAGGCTTTTAAATCGTCAAGGTAAGAGGATTTTAAGTCATGGTATCCATAAATCCAAATCGGTTCGGATCCTTTGAATGAATGAGAATGTAAACAAACACGTCTTCCACGTAGAAACCACTGACTGCGCGCAGAGGAGTCGTTCGGCAAAAAATAGTTCAGAGTATATCTGCTTAGAAAACGTAATTGTCGATTTTTATTTCTCCACGTGGTAAATACATGTTAACATGTTTACAGGAACGTTTTGGATTGTATTTGGCGACTGTAGGGCACTAGGGAACGTCAGGCTGCAAACCCCCCCCCCCCCCCCCCCCCCGACTTCCAGTGATGAAGCTAAGCTACGCTAAGAGTGACTGTTCCCTAAGCTAAATGCACGCAGAGACAAAAAAGGTATGCATCTTCTTGTCTAACTCCAGGGAAGATGTTAAATAAGCTAATTTCCCAAGATGTTGGAGTTTTCCTTTAAGAGAAATTGTGATTCACATTCTAGCAAGAATCGTGCAGCCCTACTCAGTTAAAACTGTTCACTCTCGACCGGTGCCCCATCGATGCCGAGGGGGCTGTCGTCCCTGGCCCGCCAGACTTCCTAAAGTCCACAATCATGGCTCAGAACTTCCGATAAAATCAGGATTCATAAACACGGACCTGAAGTGGAATCTCATCATGGCTAGATTGTAAATTTTGATGCAAAGTAAGTTCATACACTGGTTTAGTTTACCTTCTTGATGTCATTCCATGCCTTGAGCTTCTTCAGCAGAAGCACGGCCTCCTTGGTCTTCTTGTAGCTCTCAACTTTGTCGTCAACCACCAGTGGGACCTCTGGGATCTCCTCAATGCGGTGTCCTGAATAAGGAAAGATCTTGCTTATAAACAGTGTGCATCCCAATCATCACCAATAGACCAGAGCTTGCTCAGAACTCTATACACAACCACATGTGACAGTTTTAGACAGTAGGCAACAGTCACTGTTCACAGGGTCAGACGCAGATTACACCATCATGGCAAGTCAAATATCAAAACGTTAAACATTTTAAAGGACAATACTAAAATCATTTTACATTGGCCAATTCCCATCAAATGTGGTGGCTAATTTATAAATCTGTTTTTATTTTCCAGAAGTCTGCATCTCAATTATATTCCTAACTCCAGTCAAAAACTATGTGCACAGGGATGTCTTGCTTCAGAGGTGTAATGAATAATTGCTTAATTTATTTTTAAAAAGGACAAGTAACATGTTGAATCTACCACATTACAATATAAGGCAGATGTTTGTCTTTTCAAGATGAGATTTTCTGTAGCACACTGGTGGCAGAATGTGACAGTTTTTGATGGCACCAAGATTAAGATACTGACAGAAACATAAAGTGAGAAATTGAAGAAGGAGGCAGATGCTGGCTATGAGTCTGCTATACTGTGACATACTGGTGTCATTCTTAAAAGAATACTGCCTGAGACCCTATTTTCTGTAAGGAATAGAGACCTACCTTTGGACATGACCAGGGCAGGCAGGGCAGACGCAGCCAGAGCAGAGCAGATGGCGTAACGCTTCTGGGTTGTGTTGATCCTGCGGTGCCAGCGACGCCAGGTCTTGGTGGGGGCGAACATGCGGCCTCCGCGACACATCTACACTCTCAAGTCAAGGTGATACCGACGAGCTCACTGCCACACACAAAGTCATGAACAAATGCTCCAAGATTTGGTAAGAATTAATGCAACCAAACTCCAAACTATTTCAGGTTCTCATGGCCATTTATCTTGCAACATTGTGACGATAATCTTAATTTGAACAGGAGACTCCTTGAGGTCAAATGAAATTATTCTGCTACTAAATCACTGCAAAGAGGGAACGGCTTTGAAGTTGGTGGCAGGAACCAAATAGACCCATCTCAAACCCTGCCCTCTTTTCTTGATCCTCCAATCACAACTGTCGCTTACCTCGGACAAGTAAGCGACAGTTGTGATTGGAGGATCAAGAAAAGAGGGCAGGGTTTGAGATGGGTCCATTGAGTGCTTGACTTAATTTATCATGGAATAAGGTTTGAATGAACGAGACAGGGATGCAAGGCCGGCTTGTGAGGCAGGAAGGCAAAGGGGGCAGGTGTGTGGGAGAGATAAAGGTTACAGCCAGACCCACTTGTGTACGTAACAGCCTATAATTCTTGATCTGGAGGTACTTCTGAAACTATAACATCCAATCCTCCATTTCCATGAAAATGTTGCAAGTTTAGATAAACCGCTGCAAAAGCAAGCATTTTGAGTCTCAACAATAACTCTTGAAATCCTGGGGGGGGGGGGGGGGTCTGTATAGAGTACAGGTACCTGCTCAGACTCAAATGTTCGTCAGCCATCTGTGCCAGTATATGACAGTAGGCAACCGTCACTGTTCACAGTGTAAGACGCAAATTACACCATCACTGCAAGCCTCTGTACACCTAGTCTGTTTTAGCGACGTACAATTTTGCACCTCCAAGTGTAGCAATTTCAACAGTCACAAAACGAGGTTACTGTAAGGATACATTTCCGAAGGCTCCCTGGCCAGAGCGGTGTGTACCGCCACCTCGCACACGAGGAATACGGGCCACAGCTCTTCCGGTACCCCAAGACTCGGCACTGGTCTGGTGACCTGAAAATACAAATGAAATGATCAGCAACTGCACACCATGGCAATGGACAAATTGATACAGATGGAACCCATCAGAACTTCAATTGTTATCACAGATTTCAGTAACACGGACCGAAGTTGACTCATCAGCAAGGCTTTATCAGACCATTAACTGTACTTTAAAATCCGCTTACCTGCCAGTTCACTAACTGCGTAAGGCTGGCGGTTGTTCTTGCGCATGTTGGTGTGCACAAAATTCACAATATCTGGGCGAATTGGAGCCTTGAACACAGCAGGCATGACTACATTCTTGCCTGAGGGTTCTCCTTTCTCGGAGTACACCGAGATCAGAGGTCGGGCACAAGCCTGAGGAACAAATTTCAAAACAAGTCAGATACATACAAATGTAAACTGTCCTATGGTCGATATGCATTGGTGTGATGGAAATTAAAGCTTTCCAACACCTTTACAATGGAGATTAAGAGTAACAAACGTATGCATTTTATCAAATTTGCCACCAAGTTACCTATATCGGTTAATAATCCGGCATACCATATCATTACGGTATCAGTTTAGCACACAAACTACGGAGACAGTCGGACATGTCAGAACGCACTTTGACATGCCACGTTACTAGAATCGTGCACGCATACTCGCGTAGTAAGGTTATGCCGTTTATAATGTTAGGTTGACAGGCGGTGTTTGACATGTTTGCGTTTGTCAGCTATGCGACTTGTACTCGTTGGTTATTAGCTGGCTAGTAGCATAGCAATGATAGCATAACCTGCACGTGTAACAGGGCTGGACTTCTAGCTCAACTCATCCAAAATGGCTCCTCGTGTTAGCTTAGCTAGCCAGGAGCAATACGCCTCAACGCACTATGAATTGTAAGTTTTTTCCTTCATTATTAACCGAGGTGATAACGTTATTAGATCAAATATAAAGAGCGAATCTAAATCTAATGGTTAGACGACAAGCAAACGTGCCATAAATGTACATTCTCACCATATTTTATGTTTGTCTCTCGGCACGCCGGGAACTATGCTCCACAAGCTATGGCGGCCACAGTGAAAAGGAAGTTGGTACAGCAATCGGATATGATATATGCCTCCGCTCTGAAAACTGTCCACTTCCGATAAGTGATTTATTTCATTTATTCATTCTCAAAGAGATACATATATCAATTATACAACTTGTATAAAACAAAAAACATATAAGTGTATAAAATAATGTTTCAAGATACGATCAGGGGTTAAAAACAATTCCACAAGCCATTGTAAGTGGTACTAGGTTTTATAGCCCATGTGTTGGCGGAAGTGAAGACCGAACTACTTTCGGTTAAATATATTTGTCTACAATGTTTTTTGTTTGATACACTATTTTTCCGATCGTTAATTTTAGATGGAGAATAAACACTGCATATTTTTTATTAAGTGTATTATGTTTATCAAAATTATACTGATTATGACGATGGTCACCGAGACCGATGACGTCATGACGTTGTACGTTCAGTGATTTAAGCGCGCGACTGTCAAAATCTACAGCGCAACTTGTTGGATCATCTAGGTGTTTACTGTCTCGTCGTGTTCAATACATCACGTACCGTTGGATCTCACTTACTTAGCTAAGCCAGCTATATTTTTAAATGGCATCCAAGGGGATTTATAATGGCAAGACGTTTTGTAATATTCTTCGGTAAGTTGAGTTTACTCTCTAACGTTAGGTTGACCTAACTAGCTAGCGCCAAGTAAGTTATGTAAACGTCACTGGTATTTGCTACTATTCAAGTTAACTTAACGTTAGGTATAATATTGTTTTTTGGGGCTTCCAGGTCTCTCCAAGATGAACACAAGGATCATCATGTGTATGAGGTAAAACGTTGTAAATTAAACTCTTGATTGATTGAAAACGTTATTAACAGATTGCAGAAACAATACAAACAACTGCTAAGAGGATGAACAAGTCTTTCGTCTTGTTTACATAAGGCTCCTCCATGTTCAACTCATCAAGACATTGATTTATGACATACAAGATGAGATACAAATATACGGTACTGTGTAAGAAAGAGAGAACATCATAAAAAAAAATTGAAATCCGAAGGGGAAGAAATTGTACATTAGAGGGGGGGGGGGGGGGGGGGCGGACAATATTAACAATATTTTACTCAACGTAAGTTACTGTGTTACTGTTGTGCATGTTCTGGCAAACTGGTATGTTAATGATGTTTATCTGGTATTCCAGGAAGACCTACAGATATTGAAGATCAACGCTGATAGCTCTACGGTTCTGAAGATGTGCTGCGGAAACAGACCAGTCTTCATCTGTGAAAAGACTGTAAGGTTTACCCTAAATGATTCATATAAATAGATTAGGCCAATTAACAATTCTATATCTTTGGAATGATATATGTGATATGCGTTGTCCAACGGCTTCTCTGTTACAGTGGGTGACAATATTGTCACAAGTAAAGATGAAATTACATACCATCCTAGAGGCAGCAATCAGTCACAAAATGTGAAGAGTTCGCAGTTTTCTTTAATGAAAAGATATCTTTGATTAGAGCAAGCATTGCCTCTGATATAGATCTGGCTGTGAGTGGCAACCCACCTGAGATAACTATGGGGGAATTCACATGTATTACATTACATGACCTCTGTAAGATTGTCTGTAAGAGTGTAATTCCGCCACCTCCTGCCTTGATTCTATACCAACAGCATTTCTCAAGCGGGTGTTCGATAGTGTCTCAAATCATGTCCTTGAAATCATAAATATGTTGCTTCAAACAGGCACTTTTCCAGATGCATTCAAAACGGCTGCAGTAAAACCACTACTAAAGAAAACAAACTTAGATGTAAACGAACTAAAAAGCAATAGGCCAATATCGAACCTTCCATTTATCAGCAAGATATTAGAAAAGATAGTCTCAGTACAAATAAACTCCTTTCTCAAAGATAATAACATCATGGAGGAATTACAATCAGGTTTCAGAACAAATCACAGCACTGAAACTGCCCATACTAAAATCGTTAGCGACCTCAGGCTAAACTCCGATGCTGGCAAAGTCTCAATTCTTGTCCTATTGGACCTTAGTGCAGCGTTCGATACGATTGACCATAATATCCTGATCAGTCGTCTTGAAAGACTGGTTGGTTTTTCCGGTCATGTACTAAATTGGCTCATAACATACATTAAGGGGAGAAAGTTCTATGTTAAGCTTGGAGACAATGTATCCGAGAAACATGACAGCAACTTTGGAGTTGCCTTGGTCCATTACTTTTCTCGCTATATATGCTGCCCCTCGGGGACATCATTCGAGACCACAATGTATGCTTCCATAGTTATGCTGATGACACACAACTATATATCTCCGCAGAACCAAATAACACTACAGCCATACAGTCCATTACAAACTGTCTTTTAGCAATAAATAAGTGGATGAACAATAACTTCCTAAAATTAAACGAAAGCAAGACCGAAATCCTATTGATCGGCCCAAAAGCGAAAAGGGAAGTGCTGTGTGGAAACCTGGGGAGTCTGTCATCCTATGTAAAGACTGAGGTTACAAGCCTAGGTGTCATCTTGGACTCAGACCTGACCTTTAAGTCTCATATTAATAAGGCCATGAAAACGTCATTCTTTCACCTAAGAAACATAGCGAAAGTAAGACCATTCGTAAATAAAAAGGATGCCGAGACACTGATTCATGCTTTTATCTCAAGCCGGCTTATATTGTAATGCACTGTTCACTGGTCTTCCCAAAGCAACCATTGGAAAGCTTCAGCTTATCCAAAACTCTGCAGCTCGATTACTAACTCGTACAAAGAGAAGAGAACATATCACTCCAGTCCTAGTCACACTGCACTGGCTGCCAATAACTCACAGAATTGATTTTAAGGTCCTTTTCCTGACATATAAAGCTCTAAATGAGCAAGGCCCAAAATACATAGCAAATTCCCTAGTTAGTTATCTGCCCTCAAGAACGAGGATCGGAAGTGTGTGTGTGTGTGTATAAATCAGTTCTGTGCGCATGCACGTACCCGCGCGCGCGCGTGCACGTGGCGTGGCGTGTTACCAGTTCCCATATTAGGACTGCACCACTGCTGGTAAACAAGAATACCCTGAAGACTCTAGCAGGAGCACTCATTCAAGGGTACTACGACTATGCTTGCACCTCATGGTACCAAAGCACCTCAAAGGCACTAAAAACAAGATTACTAACATCACAAAACAAACTGGTCAGACTACTACTTGACCTTACTCCTAAAACCCACCTCACCCCTGCCCATTTTGACAACCTATGATGGCTTAGAGTAGATGACAGTGTACAGCAAATGTCATTATGAATTGAAAATGGGGGACCCTGATGTAAAGACGAGTCTTTCTCTGGTCTGCATCCCCTTAACAAGTGTGTGTATTGAGCCGTACTGTATTGTACCCATTCTGCAATCTGTTAATAAAGTTTTCAATCAATCAGTCCAATATATCCATATGATTGATTGAAAACTTTAATTAACAGATTGCAGAATGGGTACAGTACAACTCAATACACACAATTGTTAACTTCAACATCAAATTACTTTATTTTCCTTTCGGAACTTCATTTGTGCAGTGGTTAAAATACAAACATACAGTCACAATACATAGACACTCACCACTATAAAAAAACACCAGCTTCGTTAAAACTACAGTAAAAAGACCACTATATAAAAAAAACACCAACTACAGTACTTAAAGCATGATATATATATAGGGGGGGGGGGGTGTGAAGGGTGTGTGCGTTGTTGTCCTAAACTATTTGGAAGGCCTTTTTAACTGTCCGTTTCTTGTGGATGCTGCTGAGTGGCTCCTGGTCCTTCCCAATGATCTTGCTGCTAATCTTAACGACACAATTGTTAAGGGGATGCAGACCAGAGAAATACTTTGGTCTTGTTTACATCAGGGTCCCCCATTTTCAATTCATAATGACATTTATGACATACACAACATACAGATATAAAAATCTAACCATGACATACATGATGATATACAGTACTGTTACATTTGTGACATACAAGATATGCAAATATACAGTACTGTTAAACAGAGATCCTAACAGTAAATATCTACATACGAGGGGGAGGAACATTTACATTAGGAGGGGGTGGGAGCGGGAGGGTGTTCGGACATTTACGGGGGCCAGTTTGGAATTGCAGCCTCCCAAAGGTGCTCTTTGAGAGCGGTTTTGAAGGTGGGTAGCGATTCAATTTTTTTTACGGCTGTGGGTAGGGCGTTCCACATTGATGTGATGTTTGTAATCTTGTTTTTAGTGCCTTTTGAGGTACTTTTGTTAGTTTTGTACCATGAGGTGCAAGCATAGTCGTAGTACCCTTGAATGAGTGCTCCTGCTAGTCTTCAGGGTATTCTTGTTCAGGAGATCCGGTACAAGAATCTTGTTTGTTGATTTACTTTTTTGATTACATTGTTTGCCATTTTGTCACAGGAAAGATTTGCCTCTAGGATGGATGGACCCCATGGTATGTAATTTCATCTTTCCTTGTGACAATATTGTCACCCACTGTAACAGAGAAGCCGTTTGTCTTGGTGAGTTTGTTATTTGATCCGAAGAGAATGGACTCTGTTTTACCTGCAGATTCTACCGAGTTCCAAGCTGAGGGCTTTTTCAACCTGCAACTTGTTCTTGTCAGAGACCAGCAGGGCTGAGTCATCCGCAAACAGGAACAAGTTGCAGTCACAAGCTGACGACATGTCATTTGCATAAATTAGGAACAGTAACGATCCTAGTATGCTTCCTTGTGGAACACCACAGCTCACGGGGAGGGGGGGGGGGGGGGGTAGTGTACCGTTTACCTCCACCATCTGTTCTCTCCCCTCCAGGTAGGATTGCATCCAGCTCACTGATAAACTATCAAAACCTATTGCTTTTAGCTTGTCAATCAAAATGGAGTGATTGACGGTGTCAAATGCCTTTTGTAGGTCCAGCATGACCATGCCGCAGTATTTGCCCGCGTCCACCTCTTGTTTGATGTGGTCGTTAAAATAGAGAAGCCATGCGTCAGGGGAGTGGGATGTTCTGAAGCCAGATTGGACTTCGTAGATTCGATTTTTTTCCGCGAGGTACTTTTCTACCTGTTCATAGACAATTTTTTCCATAACATTCGAGATGGAGGTAAGAATAGAAACAGGGCGGTAGTTGCCTGGGTCTAATTTGCTGCCTTTTTTGTGCAGGGGGGTCACTCTCGCAATTTTTGGGGACGTGTGCCTGTTTTATGGAGAGGTTTATTATGTGTGTGATGACTGGGGTGATGGCGGCTGCTGAGTCTCTGGGGAATTTGGATCGGATATTGTCATGGCCAGTGGCCTTGTTAGGTTGGAGGGTGCTCAGTTTTCTGAGTACCTCAGCTGTTGTTACCATTTCAAGTTTGAAGTCGTCTTTGCGGACCCTATGGTTTTGTAGTAGGCTAGGATTTGTTCAGCCCCAAAATGCCCTGAGTGGGAGGGTAGTTTATTAACCAGTGTTGTGGCTATGTTTGTCTGTGATGAGGGTGATATCTGTACATATCCCTTACCTACTCTTGTGATCGATCACGGTCTATTTGGGTTTGGTTTTAGTTTATTCCTGTGTGCTTAGGATGTTCAGTTCAGTATTTTTTTATTTCGGGTTTTGGACACATAACAATTGTCATTCCATAAATCGCCAAAGTTTTACCAGCTGCTATTGCAGCAGCAGTGTCCAATTGTCCGAAAAGGGCTAGGGATTATTATTTTTTGTACATACATAGTACATACATATAGTTTATAGTACACATTACAGTATAGTATACCTGCAGTATATAATGGTATACCGGTATATATAATAGTATATATTACATAATAGTGTATACAACACCTATATAATGGCTCAATAACGACACATACATCAATAATGATAGAGACCTGCCCACCAGACTATAGTTTTCATCAAATACCCAGAAAAAACAGAAGAGGAGGAGGGGTTGCAGCAATTTTCTCCTCAAAGCTCTTGTTTAAAGGGGACATGCATTGCTATTCCTAGCACTATTTGGGCAACTTTACACAATTCCTGTGAGTCTATTGAAACAATCAAGTACTCAAAAGCCACATTTGTCTCACTTTGGATTTCAGGCTGTGTTGGCCTGGCTCCGCCCATAAGCACTTTGAGTGACAGTCATCCACACAGTCTGCGACTGGCACACAGAGAGAGAGATAGAGAGACTCAGGGGGATACTAATTAATTTCGCCGCGGGGGGGGGGGGGGGGGCATAATCCCCCCCATATATACCCCTGTGATTATTATTGTACGGATCGGAATACTATACAAATTAATTATAATTTGATTATATAATATAACGTATAATACAATATCGTATGTATTTCTTTATTAATTAAATGCAATTAAAGCTCTTCTTCCCTTCTGTACCTATCGAAAATAGATTTTTTTTTAGTCTAGATTTGAATTGATTTATGTTTTCACAATATTTTAGTTCATCCTCTAAGCCAGGGGTGCCCAACCTTTTTTGAACCAAGATCTACTTTTTTTTTAAAAAATTTTATTATCTTTTTCCCCCTCCTTCTTTTTCCGATGTTTCTCCCATTCCACTGTAAGTCGTTATGCCAATTCCCAACCCCCTTCCTGGTTGTTGCGCACTTTCCCCTGCTGTTGGTCCGAGAGGCCGGAGACTGTCACATGCTTTCCTCCGACGCATGTGCAGCCAGCCGGCAGCCAGCCTGGCCGCGCAGATTCTCACCGGGAGAGTGTAACGTGTGGAAGGTCGCACTACCTCTCTCCAGATCCTACCCTTGCTGAGCAGGCACCCCGACCGAACTGTAGGGGTCGCTGTCCACAACGCCCAGGACCCACCCACGGCTCCCCTCCCCCTAACTCAGCCAAACGAGTTAGTATAGCGATCAGCCCGAGCCAAGGCAATGCTGGCTCTCCGTGAGTCGAGACCGCAGCCTCTTGCATTGGTGACGAGCACAATCTCCGCTACGCCACCTGACCGCCCAAGATCTACTTTTTAATTTGCCACCTAGCCGAGAGCTACCAGCCCAAATTTGACCTACTCTCGGCTAGTATTAGTAGTAATAGTATTAGTAATACCCATTCAATATGCACATGACAGAAACTATTATATGGTATATAATATGTTCTGTCATGTGCATATTGAATAGGTATATAATATAATATTAGGGGTGCACGATATTGATTTTTTGAACCCGATACCAATACCGATAACTTTCTGCTCCTCAAGGCCGATACCGATAACCGATAATATATATTTATTAGGGCTGTCAGTTTATCGCGTTAATTAGATTAATTAATTACACAGCAAATAATCGCGTTATGAAAATTAACTCAAAATTAATTACAAATTTTTTTTTTTTTTTTTTTTTTAAATAATAATTCTTTTTTTGTATCTCATTCATTCCATAAGCATGTAGAATACACATTTACAGATTTTTTTTAATATGGTCCATTTGCATGTTCTTCTAGGGACATCTATGAATCTCAGGGAATGTATTCCCAGTGTCAGAAATACTGTGGGCTAGATCCACAAAGAATGGATTGCACGGTGCAAGTTGCACCCTTACTTACAATTCATTATGAATTGAAAATGGGGGACCCTGATGTAAACAAGACGAAAGTATTTCTCTGGTCTGCATTCCCTTAACAATTGTGTGTATTGGGCCATATTGTACCCATTCTGCAATCTGTTAATAACATTTTCATTCAATCAATCAATCAATCTGCGCGGTGATTGATTGAATGAAAATTTTATTTTGAGTAAATTGTAATGAACCAAATGAGAATATCAATAAATTTTCTTTTATCTTTGACTGTGAATAACACCATGCTCAAATTGACCAGACCTGAAAAATCTAAGCAAATTAATAGATGGAAGATGATTAAACAGAAGGTTTTGTAGATACAGTACTGAATTCTGCCATCCGGACCCATGCAATTTGAAATATGATTATAGAATCATCATATTTATCTTATCGTGTGTTGTCATGTTTGTTTGTGTTTGTTTAAAAAATAATAAAATATATTATATTTTAGGCATAAAATGGTAATGCGATTAAAATGCGATTAATTAGATTAATTAATTACAAATCCTGTAATTAATTAGATTAATTTTTTTAATCGCCTGACAGCACTAATATTTATTGTATTATAATATATATTTTTTAAATGTATATTCCTGTAGTTTTTACCTAACCAGATTTATCATGACATGAGCGTTAGTACTATGAACAAAACAAAGCCAAGACAACAGTTTTGACTGATAAAGTGACTATATTTATTTTTCCAAATAAATATAAATTTAATCAGAAAATTCACAATCCGTCAATAACTTGTAAACATAACACTGCAAAATGTAAACACTCAGTGATGTAAAAATTAAATAAAGGCCTCTAGAACTGTTGCAAATCTTTGCATAAGCCTGGGATTAACATTAAATACTGGCAGGTAAAATCGGACAGTCAGATATGTCTCTATGTAAAGTATACAAACAAACTGAAAAAGTGCATTCCTCACAGTATCAAAAACAAATAAGCTACGGAAACAAGTTCCACACAGTAACAAACAGTCATTTTACAGAACAAAGGATTAATATTACTTATAAATAATAATCCATATAAATGACAGTGAGTGAACCCTTTTTTTCCACTAAACTACTAAAGCATTGAGGTTTCAAACTTTCAATTGTTTTAATTTTTTTCTCAAAGAGAGAGAGGGAGAGGGGGAGAGAGAGCGAGACAGATAGATTCATGTTTGACCCTGTATTGTTATTTTTTTGGTAACTTTTCTACTGTTTTTTTTTTTATTCTGGTCGGATCAGTGGGAGATTTTTTTTATTGAAGATTAGCATCTCTGCCTTCTCGCATGCGAGTCGGTTCCTTTGCTCGGTCATCACGTGTCCAGCAGCAGAAAACAAACGCTCAGAGTCAACGCTAGTGCAAGGCGCTGACAGAAATGTACGAGCAAGTTGGGCCAGGCACTCGTAACGGGACTGGCTGCTACTCTAGTATTCCAGCGGGCAACGGCTCAGCGTGGGCTCCAACAGATAGGACTGGAGCTAACAGTAAAAACAGAAGAACGGGATCTAATTACGATGACGTTCTACCAGTTCCATAACACAAGTTATACAGTGTTCATAAAACATTAAAATAAAATATACACTTACGTCCGCATCCACTCTGCTGTCGTTCTGTTGTTCAGTTGCAGCATCTGTGTTCCTTTGCAGCTGGCTTTGGATTCACAGCAGCTTTAGCTGCTCGCACGTCGTCGTAGGCTTTTAACACACCATCGTAGTGGTGGTGATGTTGCTGGTGACTTATTAGGTTGGATGTATTATAAGTTGTTGCCCTTTTCCCTCCTTGTGGAACTTCTGCATTGCATTTGTTATAAATAGCAAGCGAACTTTTTTCCTCTGAAACTTTGAAAAATTCCCACACTACTGACGCCATCTTTGTTTACATCTGCGCTGCTTCTGAAACTTACGTGGCTACGTCACAGCCAAGAAAGGGAGCGCTGGATTTGTGTAAAACGCCCTCTTCCTAAACCACACGCTATCAGTCGTACACAGTACTGGCAAAACGGGAGCAGCCTACAGTAAAAACAAACGCCCTTCATCCCAATTCACCCACACCGCATTTTTTTTAACCAAAAAATATATTATATTATCGGAGCTATCAATAACGTTATCGGGTTTATCGGGATGACGTCATAATTGCTGATATCGGCCCGATAATTATTGTGCATCCCTATATAATATGCCTTTGTCACCACTCCCCTCGACTACTGCAATGCCCTTTACACGGGCATCGACAAATCCCTGCTTCGCCGCCTACAACTGGTGCAGAACGCAGCCGCACGCCTCCTCACTAAAACAAAAAAAACATGAACACATCAGCCCAGTTTTGGCCTCGCTCCACTGGCTGTCTGTTCGCTTTAGGATCGCCCTAAATGTTTTTAAATCACTAAATGGCACGGCTCCGCCCTATCTGTCCGAGCTCTTGCACCGCCACACCCCCCACGATCCCTCAGATCAGCTGACCAGTTGCTATTGGTGGTGCCTAGAACTAGGCTCAAGACGGGCGGCTACGTGGCGTAGTGGGCAAGGCGCTCGCCACGAATGCAGGAGACGCTGGGCTTGCCTGTTCGAGCCCAGCGCTCCACATTGCTTTCAGTTTAGCTGGTCGTTCATACTAATACACTGGCCGTATTAGGGGGTGGGAAACTGATGGGTGGGGATCGGGCATTGTGGACAGCGACTCCTACAGGTCGGTTGGTGCGCCTGCGCAGTAGAATCAGGAAGTGTCGGGGTCAGCGTGAGCCTCCCACGCGTTACTCCTCGCCACTGAGAGATCGAGCTGCGTAGGTGAAAAGATGCGACTGCTGTTACCTCAAGTACCGGAGGGGACTTGTGCTATGTATGACTTAGTCCACATTGCAGCCGGCTTGTGGGAGGCAAGAAACAGCGTTCGTGACAGGGGAGGGTTGAATTGGATGATACGAAATTGGGATGGGAGAAAATATAGAAAATGGGAGAAAAAGTGGATAAAAAAAAAAGAACTAGGCTCAAGACAAGGGGAGACAGAGCTTTCTCCACCGCAGCGCCTAGATTGTGGAACAGCCTCCCCCTCAGCGTACGGAACGCCCAGACCGTGCAGGCTTTTAAATCACTTTTAAAAACCTACCTGTTCTCCTTGGCCTCCCCCCCACTTAATCACCACTAGACCCCTGGCCCTTCTATCCTCTTTGTTTTACTGTGTCCTACCTGTTTTTATTACTTTCATTGCTTTACTATGTTTTTAATCTTATATCTTGCATCATATTATTTTGTTTTTATTACTTTCATTGCTTTACTATGTTTTTAATCTTATATCTTGCATCACATTATTTTGTTTTTATCAACCTGCCTGTGAAGCACTTTGGTGCCAGCTGCCGCTGCCTGGAAATGTGCTATATAAATAAAATTGACTTGACTTGACTATAATATGATATTTTATATATCATTGTAACGGTGTAGTGTAGGAATTACAAGAATGACAAGACTGTAACTTCTCACGTTGAGCATGCAGGCAGCATGACTCATTTATTTCACACTCTGCATACACACTGGCAACACACACACTCAATTCAATGGCCATGAGAAAACATATGTTTACATTGCCAAAGCAAAAGTGGAACAATACAATAAGAAAAATGATATATGTACAATTAAAAGGGAATAGGAATGATGTGTAAACAGAGCTGTCACATTGCAACTGACAACACACAGTCAATTAAATTCAAAGAAAACATGTTTACATTGCCAAAGCAAAAGTGGAATACAATCAAAAAACAATTCCACAAAAAGGTCTGTCAAAAGTCACTGATAGTTCTCTGTATTTTTTTTGTAGAATTTTATGTCATCCTCACTGTCTTGCTCTGAATTGTCAGCTGTATTTACAATGCAGTGCACTTTTCCATCAGTGGGTTTTCTTTTGCTTTTTTGACACACTTTTGCAAAGTGATTCTGTGATCCACATGATTTGCACTGTTTCCCAAATGCTGGGCAATGTTCTCTGCCCCTTGGATGAGAGTTGCCACAGTATTTGCATGTATAATCTGTGTCTCCAGTTCTGGGTGAATAGCTCCGTCTCCCTTGGTTATGCCTGACTTGTTGACTAGCAACGGCGTGAACAGCGTCGGCGCATGGGCTCGCTATCTCCATCGCTCTAACTCCCATATCAGCCTGTCCCGCTGCTCGGCACATTTCAATAGCGGTGATTAACGTGAGCCCTTTCTCTCTCAACAGTCTGCATCTTATGCTCTCATTTGCAACACCTAGTACAATTTTGTCATGAATAATTTCATCTCTTAGCTGCCCGTACTCGCAGGTTGCTGCCTTTTCTCTCAGTCTGGTCACAAAACTGTCTATGGATTCGCCTTCCTCTTGTTTGCTGCTCCCGAACACGTACCTTTCATATATGACGTTCTTCGCAGGTTTGAAGTACTTTTCCAACGTATCCAGTATGACTTTAGCGTCCCCTTGATTCTGTTCGGTGTGATTCAGGTTGTGACGGTAAATGTGCCTGCATTCACTTCCCATCACACTCCTCAGAGTTGCAGCCTGAATGTTCATGTCCTTCTCGGTTATACCCGTAGCGAGTGCATAGTCCTCGTATTCGGCACGGAATATGTCCCAGCTGACGCTCCAGTCGCCTGTGAAGCTCATCGGGGAGGGGGGTGGAATATTAGCCGCCATGCTAGCTTACAATAGCCCAACGTTACTTGTCTCGGTCTCCGTAATGTTGTCTTCAGAACCGGAGTCCGACTGACATAGTCAGCTAATATGTACATACATGGACGTAAGTTCAACTACTTCTGACACCATGTTTGTGTGGATGTTTCTACGGCATGAATAACGACAGACATAAGTATCAAGTTCAGCGTCTGTAATCAAAGTGCTTCACATTCCTCTACATCCGGGGTATTCATGAAAACAACAAAAGCAAGCGATTGCCGATCGCCTCGATCTAACTAGACCCCGTAACAATGTTTTTCCAAAATAATCTCGCGGTCTACTTGAAACCAGCCCGCGATCTACCGGTTGGGCACCACTGCTCTAAGCCCATTCCACAGAGTGGCTCCTTAACACTAGTGTTGTGGCTGTAGGTTGTTTAACACAGCAGGAGACGATATTTCCAATTGTAACAAGTAGGTAATTTATTTAGGAAAAGAAGTTCTTAACAGCAAAAGCTATGGATCGAGCAGAGGATCACCACAGCTTGAACAAAAAACACTCTAACTCTCAATCCCTCTGCTTGTCCCCTAAATCCCCTCTCAGTCCTGCCCCCACATGACAGATATGATGACGTATCATATCATGTCAGATCTGACATGACGTACATTAAGATGATACGTAGATTTAACATCGGAGAGAGATAAAAACATTAAGAACATCGAAGAGAGATAAAGACATTTAAGAAGAACATAGATTTAGATAAAAACATTAAGAACATCGAAGAGAGATAAACAAGATATGATGTACACACACGATATGATGTAAAACATTAAGAACATCGAAGAGAGAGTGAGATGTGTGTGTGTGTGTGTGTGTGTGTTTGTGTGTGTGTGTGTGTATGTGTGTGTGTGTCTGTGTGTACAGACGTGTGTGTATTGTATGTGTGTATTGTGTGTCTGTGTGTGTGTGCGTCTGTGTACAGACGTGTGTGTATTGTATGTGTGTATTGTGACACAGGGAATGTGTGTGTGTGTCGGTGTGTATGTCTGTGCGACTGTGTGTGTCTGTGTGTGTGTGTGTGTGTGTCTGTGTGACTGTGTGTGTCTGTGTGTCTGTGTGTGTGTGCTGTGTCTGTGTGTGTGTGCTGTGTATGTGTGTGTCTGTGTGTCTGTGTGTGTGTGCTGTGTATGTATGAAAGAGAGAAAAGACACAAGATTAGAGCACACGATATGATGTACTGAAATGTCCATCTGCCTATCTTGAGGCTGTTTTAAGAACATCAGCCAGACTGTCGCCCTAGTGTCTTTGAGCCCTGCTAGTTGACCTATATTAAACTAGTCAAGACTAACCCCTTTCCTACCTCCACCCCCGTATACACATTTTCCACAACACTAGCACAGCCGACAAGGTGTCAAATGACCCCTAGGCATTTTCAATAAATGTATCCTCGTCACTCGGTCGAGCTCCAGCTCTGTCACTCAATGACTTTTCCTAAAAGTACCCGTTTTATCTGGCACGGTTTCTGAAATTTCAAGATGACTTCAGGAAAATGTATTTAGAACGTTATTCCACATATATATGGAATATATATGTGGAAAGTCACAGCACTTTGCGATCGTCTAGCGCAGGGGTGGCCAACCCATGGCTTGCGAGCCGCATGTGGCTCTTTGTCTGTCAATGTGTGGCTCTTTCATCAAAAAAGAAAGAGAAATTATAATATTTCTATTTATTATAATTTTTTTATTTTCTTTTTTCACTCAAACCTGTGGTAAACCTCATATTTTTATATTAAGAGGTAATTATATAATAATAATAATAATAATAATACACTTTATTTGTATAGCACCTTTCATACAGAAACTGCAGCTCAAAGTGCTTCACAACAGAAAAAACAGATAAAAATGAGCACATAAAGTGCAGACATATAAAATCAGTTTTTCACATTAGGATCTAACATCCCAACAGGCCACATTGTTTATGGTTTGATTCAGTTTTAAATAGACAATATAAAAAGAGTAAGATCAAATAGACATGCAAAATTCCTGAGAAGGCACTGGGTCCTATGTACACTACTTTTTTTTTTGATCCACTTTTTCTCTCCCATTTTCTATATTTTCTCCCATCCCAATTTCGTATCATCCAATTCAACCCTCCCCTGTCACGAACGAATGCTGTTTCTTGCCTCCCATATAAGCTGTGGGGTCATCTGACCCCTTCCGGCGGGAATCAGTGACATTTTCTCCATGGCTGTTCTAGTGGTAAGAGGAGATACACATTATTTTCAGGTTTGTTTTTTGAAGTTCAATGGGCCTCTTTATCCAGAAATTTGCTTCTTACATTTTACCGGTAATTGATTATTTCTTGCTTTGTACATAACTTGCAGAGTTTTAAAGTTTACCATACCAATGAACTTCAAAATATGTGATTGTAGAAACAGTGTGTGTGTTTGGTCCCGATATCCTGCATTGTTTATTACTCTTATTGCTATTTTTTGTAGGATAGTCGATGTATTTATGGTTGTTTTGTTGTTTTGTATGTGTTACCCCATACCTCTGTGCAGTAATACAGGTAAGGCAAGATCATTGCACAGTACTTATGATTGAGATGCTCTTTGCCATCTTAGCCCTCCCATATTCTATATGGGGTTTCCAGCAGAGTTTATGGTCTAAAATCACTCCCAGGAATTTATTTTTGTATACTCTTTCTATTATATTATTATCAACAGAATTTCAGTTTTTATCTGGCGGTTTCCAAACACCATACATTTTGTTTTATTTTGATTTAAAGATAATTTATTTATATCAAACCAGAGTTTGTATTTATTTTATATTGTTAAGACAGTCATCAGCTGCTGGATGTCCTCCCCTGTACAGAACATGTTTGTATCATCAGCAAATAATACACACTTCAATACATTTGACACCGAGCACAAATCATTAATATATAGATTAAACAGTTTGGGTCCCCGAGCCTTGAGGGACTCCACACATCATTTTTATACATCTAGATTTGCAATCACAAAGTTGTACAATTTGTTCTCTATTTTTAGGCGATATGGCCTAAAAATAAAATCTCTGATTTCTTTTTTTTACATCCGATTTACGATTTTAATAAAAAAAAATCTCTTGAAAACTAGAAACACCAAGGAGATCATTCAAATAAAGTAATTTTTTTATTTGACACAAAATAATTCTCAAACCAAGATGAATTTTGTTGCTTTATATATATATATATAAAGCTAAAAGAAGAATACCTTCAAAAGAAGGGACCGCACACTCCTCAGGACTGGTTTTAGCTTTTTTATTGCACACCGCGTTTCGCTTCCTCAGGTGCTATGATATATTATTTATATATATATATATATATATATTAGGGCTGTCAAAATTAATGCTTTAACTTTGGAGATTAATTTAAATGATTTAAAGCATTAAAATAAATTAATCTAGATTAATCTATGGAGTGAAACATCTTCAATCTTAGCGCCGTGGATATAAGAAAGAGGTCTTTAAAGCTGAGTCAATGTTGATGGTTTTGTTTAACATTTGTCTTTCACAGTAGGAGAGAAACTGTATTCAAAGAAAGCTATTAAAATAGTCTTTGAATCTAAATATACTTTCTTTGTGTTGGTTTTTTCATTAATTCCATGATTTTACTCAAGTAAATATCTGTTACAAGCTTCGGTCTTAAGTAGAAAAATGTGATTATTAATCTAGATTAATTACAGAAAATTGTGAGATGAATTAGTTAATTTTTTTTAATCTATTGACAGCACTAATATATATATATATATATATATATATAAGATTACTCTTGATCAAACAAAGATGAATGTCCCTATTGGGATTAATAGTGCAATAACTTGCTTTTTCACCAAACTTCACTTAAAACAAATAAAAAGTGCCTCTTGATCATCAAACAAGAATGAATTTCCCTATTGGGATTAATAAAGTGCAAATCTAACTTCCACCAAACATTACTTTTTGTAAAATAAAAGGTGACTATTTAAAAAAAAAAAAAATTGTTTGTTTTTTTGAAAATCGATTAAAAAATTTCAAAATCGTCCTAAATCATTAATTCGAATTAATCGATCAAATTGATTAATCGCCCAGCCCTACTTCAAATACTCATCCTCCTTCCGTCTTCATCACATAAGCATACATACATATCACACACAATCACAATCCCCCTATATACCAACCTCTCCCTCCCTCCCTCCCCCAGCTTGTTCTCTATTTTCTATGTAGCTTTCAAGCCAATCTGACACAACCCCTCTGAAGCCATATTTTACCATTTTCCTTATAAGGATTTTGTGATCTACAAAGACTCCAACTATGTACAACTTTGTATCTATGTTTGTTATTATTTCTTCAGTTAATTCAATCAATGCCATTGAGGGCGATCTGTTGGCTCTAAAACCATATTGGTTCTCGGTTAGTAAGTTATTATTTTCTACAAAGTGATCCAATCTGTCCCCAAATAATTTATCCATACTTTTGAGAACTGTGAGCAAGGAATGTATTTTTGGTTTTCTCTTGTGAGCTGTCGATCACTGACACCAGTTAATTGCCAATTGGGACCAATCGTGTGTCAGGTGTGCAGCGTTTTTAAGTCGGCTTGGTTTCCTGTGTTCAGATGCTTGTTCATTTCATATTATATTTCATACTGGCTCCGCGTCTTGCTTCCCCTATTGGACTATGCTCGCGCCCATGGCGCACGTTGAAAAAAACCTTTCATGCACCTTACATCTACCTAGCCACGCCCACTTCCAGTAGTATATAACCCGGTGAAGTGGCCATGCTCACCCTCACACGAAAAGGCTGTTCACAAGCACCTGCAGCGTTGAGAGTATGTGTTATTGTTGCTGTTAGTTAGAGATGGATATACCACCACCCAAAAAGTCCCTTTCATGTCCGCCGCTCGTCGTGGAGTATCCCTGGACCGGCGATCCTTCTCCGGAAGATCGCTGGAGCCCGGGGAGAGCTCGAGCCGCCCCGTGGTCCTCGCGGGAGAGCCCTGAGTTGAGTGGCATCAAAGCCTACGCTCAGCACATCGAGCTGTAAGCGTGAGCAGTGGGCAGTCTGTGGAGGTGGAATACGCGTTGCCGGGCGGGTCCGGGACCATAGAGCCACTCCCGGGCCAGGGGGAAGACCTGTGTGTCTTCCCTGGTGTGTCAGTCTATTCAGACGGAGGACCCCGAATTCCCCCCCCCCCGTTTGGTGAGGTGTCCCCATGGGCGGTGTCTCGTCTCACGTGACAGTCTTCTCTGACGCCTCCCTCACAAAGGGGGGGGGGGGGGGGGTATGTCAGACCAACGCAGTAGGGGGCAGTCGGCCTGCTCTGTCTACCCTACATATCAATGTATTGGAACTGAAGGCAGTGCATTTGGTCCTCAGGGAAATTATCACTCTCGTGAGGAACCAGCATATGTCCATATTTTTTTTATATCTTTTTTTTTATCATTCTTTCCAAAAGAAAAGGCATGCATACCAGAGGCTAACTGCCTAAGAAAACAGGCACAGAGGCACTGAAAGAGGATTTCACCCATCTAATGAACACACTAGACTAGACAAATATCAAGACTATACAAATCCTTAGTCGGGGACAGCCCTACTGTCTATACAGGGGGATAATAGCAGTGTTACTCTGAGGCCCAATCCAGCCTTGTGCTAAAGGCTTTCCACCCTCTCCCTCACGCAGGTGAGGTGGGAAGGTGCCTTCACCTGTTGTGTCCTATTCGTGCGCTGGTGATATATCTTAGGCACACACAGGACCTCGGGACTACCAGTCAACTATTTGTTTGTCACGGTGGCCCTAACAAAGGTAAGGCACTGTCAAAACAATGCCTGTCACATTGGTTGTGCGAGGGCATCGTCCTTTGTGGTTGTGAGGGGACCTCAGAGGGTACATTTATCGGGGCTACGCGCCTTGCTTTCCGCCCATTAGTCCAACAGGTGAAGCAAGACACGGAGCCAGTATGTAATATAATGAAGGTTATCCTATAACCCTAGTTATGATTACTGGCAAAGCGTCTTGCTTTTCGGCCCGGAGGACCCCTGTCTGATTTTCGCGTGACATTCAGACTCTGAAGGGTGAGCATGGCCACTTCAACTAGGGTTATAGGATAACCTTCGTTTTCCCTCAGTAGTAGAGGAGTGTCCCAAGTATATGTTTCTAGGGTTTTCTTTTTCTGTAGTGCTTTCGGGTTCTTGTTTATTGGGATTTGATTATCCCAATATTAAGTTTTTCCCTTTTTGTGCTGTATCATGATTTTACAAGGTCCTGAAAACAACTGAACCTGATAATGAGGACATGGATAAAACGGCATCAGACAGTGAGGTGAATAGTTCCCAGATGGAGCCGAGAACAGAGCCTCTCACCGTCAACAAAGCCAGGTGGCCATCACAACATTTACATTTCACATTGAATAGAATTGAGAATTGATGTTCATTTTCATCCTTTGTTCACAAGATGGGTCTCATATCATAATGTAGCTAACTGACCTATCTCAAAAAAAAAGTTACACTCTAATCACAACTGTCACTTTATCAAGAAAGGAGTGAAAGGGATAACCTGTCCCTCGTGAGTCCTTGAATTGATATGGTTAGTGGACCAGTCGACCAAAGGATTCGCGGAACGACAGAGTATTTCAAACGGAGCTTTTATTAGTTGGTCACACAGAGAAGAGAACTCTCCTGCAGCCCGCACGGGCTCAGCTCCTCGCACCACCAGAAGAAGGGAAGAATATCCACATTACATGACATATTTATACAGAGGAGGAGGGGAGGGGTGTATGTGTGTATATGTATCCGTGTGTGTATGTATGGGTGTGTGTGTGTGCTAGTCGGTGTGTGTGCTTGTTTCAGAAGGGGGGCTAATGGGTTCCAGATGTAGACCAGGAGAGACCCCTAGTCTTGAACAACATCTCCACAAATCACGGCCTTGACAGCTGGGTGGGGGAGATGTGTGCGCGTGAGTGTGTGTGCGTGTGTGTGAGGAGGGAGCCACAGACAGTCAGGATGTACAGGGGGCCCTGTGTGTGTGTGGGTGTGTGTGGAAGGAGACAGCCACGAGGTCAGCAGGTCAGACTGAGAGACGCCCAGGCTACAGCTTGCATCATGGGGGAGACAATAGGTGCACAGATACATAGGATATTGACATCGAATATTACTAGATCAATGAACTAAAACTATCAGGAGGGCGGGTTTCAGATGTTGGTTAGCTACATTTTGATATGAGACCCATCTTGTGAACAAAGGATGAACATGAACGTCACACTTTAGTGATAGCACCTGTCTCGCCCCCCCCCCCCCCCCCCTTCATTTTACAGGCAACTGCTCTCGTTCTACACGGTGTCCCAAAACCCTAATGTGTCTTCTGGGGAACATCCTGCCCTGCACCCTCTATGGGTGCGTTGTGACATGTCCGACCCTGCTGGAACTACGTGGTTAGGAGCAGAAATGGTCCACAGTGGCAAGAAAGTAACTGGTGTCAAGTTGTACTCGGTCACCTGTAAAGGTATTGCAGAGTTTCCAGGACTCATTGAATAATTAAAGGGACACACCAACATTGTGGGAAATGCGCTTTCCGTCTTCTCCAGTGTCAGACAAGAAGATAGATGCCAATTTCCTCTCTGTGTGTTGAGTAGAAAGCTAGCCCAGCTTAGCACAAATTAATGGAAGCAGATTCATTCAAACCTTTATTTATTCTCGAAAGGACAATTGAGGTCACCCTCATTTTCAATGTCGTCGAGACTTAGACATTGCAATGCATGTTTTAGTAGGGGTGTAAAGGTACACGTATCCGTACTGAACCAAACCGTTTCAGTGTGTACCGTACCGTACCGAATGGCTGTAGTGTGTACCGAACGAATACAACGGTATGTTAACCACTAACGACCGCCAACCGGGGGCTGTTTTTTTCACAATCTAATATAATAATTTTTTTTTCTTTTCTTTACAAGTCAATTAATAATTTCAATATAGAATATTCGTTGACAGCCCTACAAGTACAATTAGTTACTGCACACTACATCACCCCTGAGTGGAACATGGAAAGCCAAACTTTCCCCCACTGTACCGAAAACCCGTACCGAACTGTTCAAAACCGAGGTACGTACCGAACAGTGTTTTTTGTGTACCGTTACACCCCTATGTTTTACAATATATTAATCTATATAGCACTTTTCACACATGGACCGTAGTCCAGAGTGCCCCACAGCAATTAGTATTGTTACGAACTGGCTCAAGCTTGCAACAAGAATTGGGAGACACAGGCACAATCAGTATCAGTATGTGCAGCATGAGTGTTGTATGTGCAAAACCAAAGAACCAAACAAAGAATCAACCAAACCAAATACCGTATGTGGGGAGTTCGCCACCAGAGCAGAGGCAGCCTCTCTCTATTAACCTGCCTGGGACACACCGGCCCAGGTGTGCCCCAATTAACCTGACAAGCCTTCCCCAGCTCTGCTCTGCCAGCCAGAGCAGAGGAAGACAACACAATGTGGGGGAGGGTCGTCACAGTATAAAATGAACATAGGCATAAAATCAGCATACAGTTGACAGAATAAAAACAATGCATAAATTGCAGACATAAGAACAGGCATAAAATAAGATCGAAGGCATGTGAACCCCCCCGGAACAGCCAGTCCCCCAAATATCCCACACATCAATCCCCACCACATCCCCATCCAAGACACCCCGCCCGATAAAGCATGCCATAACCGAAGGAAAACACAAACAGCCTGCGTGCCACTCACACTGCCATGCACGGCGACGGGAATACCACCCCTGCGGGCCGCACCATCTCCCCCGGTCCCGGCGAGCCCCCCACGTAAGGAATCCCCAAAACGCCAGCGAACCGAGGGGCCCAACGATCATAACTAACCAAAATCCATCAAAGCACACGCAAGAGACCAGCACCCAACTCCAGGAAAGGTCTGGGAAAGGCCCAGCCGAAGCCATAGCCTCCAACCAAACCCCCCCCCCCCAGACCTTCCCCAGAGGAACCTACTTCCAGTGACTGACGCTAAGCTAGGCTAAGGGTGCGCGTCTTCCTACTCCTACTGCATGCACAGAGAAGAAAAAGGTCATCACGTCTCCATCGTCCAAGACAGATAGAAGGACTGCTTCAATAACCCTCTTTCTACACATCACTGGGAAACTAGATCTATTACTGTACAGGAAACCAATTTTCTGCCTCAATTTACTAGCAAGGTTGTCTATATCAGTGGTTCCCAAAGTCGGGGTCGCGACCCAAAGGTGGGCCGCGAGCAGCCACGGATGGGCCGCGAGATTTAAATTTTTTTTTTTTTTTTTTTTTTTTTTTTTTTTTTTTAATTTTTTTTTTCTTTATTTAAATTTTTTTTGTCAGGCCACTGAACTTAGAAGCAGGCCAGGACAGTGTTTCTAGTTGTATTCTAAAATGCTATTCTATTGTATTCTAAAATGTGACTATATGGTTTTATATTAACTTAATAAATAAACAAAAACGAAAAATCTACTTATTTCAACGAACATTTCAAACTAAATAACAGATTATGCACATAAAACGCTGAAAACAACCGAAGCAACAATAGTATTTTAATGAGGCTATTATTAGTATCATTATTATTTTGCAACAAGTTAGCCTTCTCATAAATAGCACATATAAATGAATAACTAACTTGAACTAACTTAATAGGATTGAAGTGATATTTGGCTTAAAAAATTGGTCGCCTGGCAAAAAAAAAAAAAAAAAGCGAGACGATGTGCATTGGGCCGCGGCTCTCTGACGCCTTATTTTCTGGGCCCCGGCCTGAAAAGTTTGGGAACCCCTGGTCTATATGATATTTAAACAAAAATGTATCATCGCGCCAGATACCAAGATATTTATATTCAGTTACATGTCATACCCATTTCTAGTCGATATAAACAAACTGTTGTGATCAATATTTCGGGCCCGAGAGAACACCATGAATTCGATACGGACCAGCTAGTCTAGCTGTTGGCCAAAAACACCTTAACACTTTCAGTGCCACCAGGGGGCGCACGACTTAGTGCTTGAATGCCACCATCGGCGCCAATGTTAACGTTAATATCGTCTAATCTATGTTTTAAATTATGTGTCTAATCTGCCCGTCGCTTATCAAAGAATCATTTTCCAGTCAGTGCTGTCAAGGCAGATTGGTTTTTTATCGCTTCATTTCAGTTTGAGAGCATTTTGAAAAGCACCAGTTTGAGGTAAAAAACAGCCCATTCTGTGATAATTGCCTTTACTGGAATATTCCAGAACGTTGATATTTGTCGGCCTATTTATGAATCATTTTCAAATAAATGCTAGATGATCAATAGTATACGTGCATGCACGCACATTCGAGGCGCGCGCTGATAATAGCCGTTTTCATTTCCTCATGGATTTTACAGTGAAACCGCTGGAGCACATATCAGAAAAAAGCTTATATCTTCATCAAAACGAGTCTGATTATCCTAACACTGATAACATAGATTCCTTACCTGACATCAGATGGTATCCAACTGGTATATTCCAATTCCTGATCACCATTCGAAAAAAATCGATAAGTGTATAGATCTAACGTGTATACAGTAGAACTCATGATCCGCGGCGCTCAGAGGATCCAGAATGAACTCTGGTAACCCCGGCTGCATCAGTGGACTGGAAAATGTGGACTGGAATATTTTTTTCCCCCCATCCATTTTCATTGAGTCCATTCCAAAATCCCTGATGTCATCTGGGAGACGATAGGGGGCGCTTTTTTCACATCTGATCGCCGGCGGCCCTTGGGTAGGCTAGGGTAGGCTCACGTGATGCAATATGATTTCAGATCGCTAAAAAGAAGGAAAAAAAAGAGAAATCCGAGAAATCTCATGAGAGGCATTCAACGTTCGGGGTGTAAACCCGAGATAAGCCGTGTGTGGCACTCAAAGTGTTAAGATAGCGATCCGTATCCGCTTCCTTTAATTTGTGCTAGGCTAGCTTGCAGCCAGATAGCTTTTTCTACTGAACACACAGAGAGGAAATCTATCTTGTCTGACTCTGGAGAAGACGGCAAGCACATGTCCCATAATGTTGGCATGTTCCTTTAAATATGTAAAACCAAATCAACAGTGATGGCTGTCGATATAAACTGGTGTCATCCTGTTTCTTAGGTGCAACTGTCGAAAAAGGATCCTTCATGACCTTAGATGAACTCAGAAGAGTACACAAGAAACACCATCCGTCTTCGGTACAGTAGCACGCCTTGATTCTTCGTCTCTCGCCAGTCAGACGTGTGACTGGATTTTCATTCACGTGCACCTCTCCCGTATTTCATTCATGTGCACCTCTCCCGTGTTTCATTCATGTGCACCTCTCCCGTGTTTCATTCATGTGCACCTCTCCCATATTTCATTCATGTGCACCTCTCCCGTGTTTCATTCACGTGCACCTCTCCCGTGTTTCCAGGTGGTGTTAAAAGGCAGCGCTCAGTACAACCTCTTTGGCTCCACTGTTGTGGAAAACACCCTAATTGAGTCCCAGAGTTGCGTGACGGTGGATTTCAAATGGAGCGACGTCCAGAGTGTCCTGGAAACCCCACCCATGTCCTCCAGCGCCATTCTGGTGAGCAGCATCCTTTCACACACAACCCTAGATTTACTAATATGATTAGGGGCACTTCACCACTTTTTATTTTATTTTGCACATCCCAAGGCTCTTAATAGCAATAGAAATAAATGGAAAAAAATAGCATTCCCTATTGTAATCTTTATCTCTATTTTTGTCATCTACATCATTTCATTGAGTCGTATTTAAACACAACACAAGGATGTGTGTGAGATTATGTGCAAAATAAATTGTAGTTTTTTATTTTGGTGTAAGTACCCCTTTAATCGTACAACCTGGTGAACCTGATTTGATTAGGGAGACCAGCTCATAGTCTGAAGGCTCTCCAGTTTAATTCCCAGTACTGACGTTGTACGGCCATTACTATCCTAACCTAACCTCCCAGGTATTTGTGTACCAACCTGCTGCTCCCAAGGATAGGAATTTAAAATGAGCCGGCATTAGCTAAAATACCACAATGCAACACAATGTGTAGCTCATCGAATGTCACTGTGGTTGTACCTACAATATCCTGGTAAAAGTAAACCGTATTCACACACCTCATTTTGTGAAATTCTATTTAAATCTAAAATGTCCAGGCTGTATATAAAAGAGCAAAAGCTCTGTAGTAGTAATAACCTGGTGTAGGAGCATTGTTCTTTTATTTTTGTAATTGTTTACCTTTTCTTCTGTACACACCCAGAACATCCGAGTGGCCAGTGGAGATGTGAGAAGCCCTGTGTTCGAGGTGTACAGGGAGCTGGAGTTCCTTCAGGTCTGTGTCGCACAGCCATGTGACTTGAATTGAATGTTCAATGTTGAAACGCTACTAACTCCTGTTATCGGCAGGTTCTCGCTGAGGGTTTGAGAACCGGTGCGACTGAATGGTTGGAGCCTCTCGAGAGCAGGTCAGCTGTTGAGCTGACCAAGGCCTACCTGGAAGGTACAGTACAGCCCTGCTGCTGGGTCTGCTATGTTTTCATCACTAACTTTACTAGAACTTACTTTTTAACATTGTCGAGAACGGTGGCGGCTAGCACTGTCTATTCACAACAAGAAGGTCCTGGGTTCTGTATGGAGTTTGCATGTTCTCCCTGTGTCCGTGTAGAATAGATTTCCTCTTGTAGTACTCCAGATTCCTCAAACACCATGAGGCTGAATTCACACATCACATCCGGCACCTCGCTGCAGGGTGGTGCATTTGTGTTTACATTTAGTCATTTAGCTGACTCTTTTATCCAAAGCGACTTGTACAGCAAGTCAACGGGAAGGGTACAACTCTGGCAGCTAAGGGTCAAACGGTGTTGAATTTGAGTACTACACTCTGAGAGCATAGTAGTATAGACATATTAGCATAGTAGGTACTGGTAGTAGTATAGGCATCACAGCTTACTTAGTAGCAAAGTACAAGTAAAGGATGGTAAGAAGTAGGGATGCACCGAAATTTCGGCCACCGAAAGTTTTCGGCCGAAAATGGCCAAAAACAGAAACAACCTGTAACCTAAAGGCCCTCCCATAGTCGAGCAGACTGTACACAGAGCAGACTCCGCGGAGGTCCGCGCGGACTCTTTGAGCTTTTGATCTCAGCAGACGTCCGCACGTCAGAAAATAGGAGCTTTGCACTTTGCACTCTGCTGTGGGTCTGCTTTGACTCCCTTTGAGTCCGCGCGGACCTCCGCGGAGTCTGCTCTGTGTACAGTCTGCTCGACTATGGGAGGGCCTTAACGCGTGTTGTTGTGATGATGTCATCAAAACGCGGATTCAGTCATTACATGCGCGCTGTGAGCTCTTCAGTCCTGCGTGATACTCCTCTTGGGACTCGGGAGTCGCGCTGTTTCTATGTAAACTCTGCGCGCAACGAGTGCAATAAATGCGTCTTTAACATGCTTTATCCTTATTTACTATATGCCCGTTGCGGTTAATCACTGAGTGATCTAATATGCATATTATTCAGAGCGAGAGGGGGAGGGATTGTGTTTCTCACATTGGCGCTGTCTGTCGCGCGTCTACTGTGCCAAAGTCAAGAGAGCACGTTCATCTGGGGACTAGAAAGGTGCGCTCAGTAGAGCACAGATGTCCGCCTCTCTCGCTCTCTTTCTTTCTTTCTCTCTCTCTCTCTCTCTGATTGATTGATTAAAAACTTTATTAACAGATTGCAGAATGGGTACAATACAGTACAGCTCAATACACACAATTGTTAAGGGGATGCAGACCAGAGAAAGACTTTCGTCTTGTTTACATCAGGGTCCCCCATTTTCAATTAATCAGGACATATATGACATACATGACATACAGATAGACAGTACTGCTACATCTATACATTTATGACATACCAGATTTGCAAATACAGTACTGTTTGTGATACAAAAAGACCCATAATAGTGATTATTTATTATTTAAGTTGAGTTTTGCCATATCATATCATATTTTTCCATAATCAGGTAGCTGAACAACATTGGTAAAAAAAAGTTCTATTCTATGAATCATTTTCGGCCTTTCGGCATTCGGTTTTCGGCCAACTGTTTCCTATTTTCGGTATCGGTTTCGGCCAAGAATTTCCCATTCGGTGCATCCCTAGTAAGAAGGTTAGTATTCTTTTATTTAATTTCAGATATTGATTGAAGGAAGTGCGTCTCGCTAAAGTTGACTCGCATTCTGCTTTCTCACAGAATGCTGCTCAGTTTTTTGGGGCAACCCCATGCTGTAACAACTGTCCAACACAATGACCCCCAGTCCCCCACATTGTTGGATCTGATCTGAATAAGCCCTAAAATACATGTGTGCTAGGTTCATACTCCTGGCATTACCCCGTGACCAAGGCACTGACAATAGAACCGGTCCCTGGGTGCTGGACCCACAGTGGCTCCACCCCACCCCCCGGCAGCGCGCCGAAGTGTCCTTGAGCAAGACACTTAACCCCCTAACTGCTCCCGATGAGCAGGTTGGCACCTTGCATGGTTGCCTCTGCTGTTGCTGTCTGAATGTGTGAGTGAATGTGAGACGTAAGTTGTAAAGTGCTTTTGAGTAAAAGCGCTACATAAATGCAGTCCATTTACCATTTACCCACTACGCCTAAATAGTTAGGATGGGTAAAATTTAGGACAAATTGTGAGGATTGGTTCATTCCCCGCCACACGCTCCGCTCCTTTAAGGTACTGTGTTGATTGATGCATTCCCCGCCACACGCTCCGCTCCTTTAAGGTGCTGTGTTGATTGGTGCATTCCCCGCCACACGCTTTTGGAGCAAGTATCAATTCCAGCGCGCACCTGTCATAGTTTTTGATTAGCGCCCCAGAGGCTTTTTATACTGGGACTTCCCTTCAATCGATGTCGGGTTGTTTTGGAATACAACTGCTTTTGCCTGCTTTTTCCCCGTTGCTGTGCCTCGTCTTCTTTCCCTCCAGGACTTTCTGTGGAGATCCGCTGATGAGAACCTTGTTCCCCGTTTGGAGCTGCGCCTCGTTTACCCGCTTTACGCGTTTGCGCTTGGGTGAGTTGGAACCAAACCCCTCTGCATTATTCTGTCTGTGTGTGTGACGAACACCGAAGATTATCATTTTTGCTTGCACTGGACTCAGTTGAAGTGTGTGTTTTGAAGAGACACTGAAGATATCATTTCTGTTTGCACTAAACTCAGCTAACTTGTGTGTTGTGGAGAACACTGAAGATTGTTACTGTTCATTGGTTCTGGACACAGCTAAGGGAGGAGGGAACCACACTGCCTCTGTGTTTCGTTGGACTGTTATTGATATCTCTCTCCGTTTTCCACCTCGAGTTAAAGCTGGGAGTATCTGCAGAGCCGCTACAACGTCAAATACCGATTCCCCACTGCTATCACCAGGAGGATCTGCAGAGCCGCAGAGAACTCTGCCGATTGCAGTCTCCCTTGTTGTTTCATAATTGTTACTTTACCCCTTTTGTGACTCTGTAAATAAATACGCCCTAGTATTTGGCTAACTCTGAACTTCCTGTCTGTGCCGTGCGATTGAGGTCGGTTCAAACCCTAACACAAATTCCTGGTATATGCAAAAGAATTACTTGCAAATAAAGGGATCCTAATTACTTTTATATTCTTTCAGAACTTCAGAACACTGCAAATACACCACAGGACCAGGCTGGAACATCTACAGAGGTATGATGGTATAAAGACCCTCGGACCCTTCCTTTCAGAATCCTTATGGTAGTTTGAGAGTTTTTCATTCATAATCTTTTTCCCTTCAGGCACTGAAGGTGAAGACGGAGGTGTTCAACTCTCTGCTGGAGCGAGGCGATCTGGACTTTGTAGAGCAGTTGTGGGTTCGGATGAGAAAGAGTACGTATGGTTGCTGTGGGCCATTTTTGGCACATTGGATTCCACCTGATCCCACAGTATAAGCAGACATTGAAAATAATAATAATAATAATTCTTTCTATTGCAGGTGTTACTTCATACCAAGACATTGGAGACTGTCTGGAATTGGTCATCAACGCTTTGAAACATGGTTACATCAAACCATGGGTATGTGTAGTGCAGTTTCTGAAAACATACAATGTTACTATAATTGCTTGTCATACAGAGTGATAGCATTTCATACAATTGATCAAGACATATTACTCGACAATGGTAGCCCTATACTATGGTATTAGAGCGGTTGTGCTTAATTGGTTGAAAAGCTATATAGAAAACAGGCAGCAATGTGTACAGATAGGTGAGTATGAATATTACTTGTGGAGTCTCACAAGTCAGTATTATGCCAAAAACTATACATTTTGTACATAAATGACATACTATATGTAGGGTATCAAAGATACTGCCATTTGCAGATGTTAATATTGAAAGAGTATGAGAATAAATTTTGATTTGATTTGATATTAGATCACAAAACCTCACATAAAATATGTTAGAGCAAAGTTGGCGAAGAGCGTTGCAGTTCTGGGAAAAACTGCATATATTGGATCATAAAGAGTTATGCACTCTGTATTGTTGACTTGTATTACCATATCTGAATTACTGTGTGGAGGAGGTGTGGGGTAACGCGTACAAAAGCAACATATTATGCATGCTACAAAATAGAGCCATGAGGATAATAAACAATGTAGGATTCCGTGAGCATGCTGTTTTTAAAGACTCATGCTTTGAGGTTCATGGATATGATGGAATTGAAGACTGCATAAATAATGTACAAAGCAAGAAATAATTAACTTACCTTAATTAACTGGCAACATACAAACATTTTCCTCTGACAGGGGTGGGGTGGGGGTTCTAACTTATGAGGAAAGAAACTAATCGGGCGAAGAGTTTATTTTTTTTTTATATTTAAAACATTGTGTTCGTACTATGAAGAGTATTTCAGTTCATGGGGTGAATTTGTGGAATGGTCTAGATGTTGGGGCTCAAGCAAAGTATAAATATAAACCAGTTCTTCCGGTTTAGCTACAATATGTAGCACACGCATTTGGTAACAGCTCCGCTCCCGTCACCGTTAATTTCGTTCAAAAACATTATTTTAACAAATACCAAAGAGATTAGACCACATCGTATGTATTGATAGGAACTCCTACTAACTATATCAAAAGACATAAAGACTCAACATGGGGGGTAAGGATGAGAAAAAGGGTAGAAAGAAACACGAAGCAGCGAATCCAACGGCGACGATTGATACACGTTCCAAGAAAATAACAGGCGACGCGCCGGCAGATCCGCTGTTGACAACCCCCGATGGGAATATAACGGAGAATATACCGGGTACATCGGCGACTGGCTCCGAGATGGAGACAATAGAGGACAACACAACGGGAACGACAGGAAAAAGTAGCGTGAAGGACAAAGCGGAGGATATTGAGAAGATAATAGCCAACAAACCCGTCGGCCCCATCACTGCAGCTACAATATCAACTGGCACTGGCAGTGTAATTACACAACCCGACTTTAACTCCCTGACTAGCCTGATCAAGGATCTGATTAAGGAACAGATGGTAGCTTTCAAATTACACGTCGCACACATCGATACTAAATTCGAACACATCGATGCTAAATTAGAAGAAGTTATGAAAGCGGTCGCTGTACAGTCCGTGCGAATCACGACAGTGGAGAATACGGTGACAGAAATTACACAGGCAGTCAAAGAGAACGAGAGGATCATCAACGTTGGTTTGACAGAGGTAACAAGAGCAGATAAAAAAGGTGGAAGAGGCATGTCGGATAAAAATACAAGAAGTTAAAGATGAAGCGATGGAGAGGCTACTCGAAACCCAACGTTACTACAGGCGAAATAGCATCCGCATTGTAGGACTTGATGAATCAGTCAATTGCACAGACGACAAGTTTCCAACAGTGTTATCAGAGATTTTGGGTAACAACATTCAAACCACAGAGCTGATAGTGGACCAAGATTACAGAATCGGTACTCGGGATCAAAGAGGCAACGGTCCAAGAGTCATCATTGTTACTCTGCGCAAGACGGCAATAAGAGATGACATCATCAGAATTGCTCGCAACCAAAGGGGAAAGCTGAAACATGGTGAAAATCCAATATTTATCTACGAGGATCTTTGCAAAGAGGCCATCGCTCAGCGTTTCCCCTACAAGGATGTGATGCAGAAATTGTTCAAGTCTGGCCTCAAACCAAGGCTAGTATACCCGGCACTATTATCGATCGTGAGTAGAGACGGCCGTAGGGTAGGATTACACACGCCTAAAGAAGCCGAGGAATACTGGAATCTACATGGAGCAGAACCCCCAGGGCAGAACGAAACACTGTCTAACAACAGATAAGCCTTCTCATCTCTCTCTTTCTCTGTGTATCTCAGTATTAGAATGACTTTATCCGGGCTCAACAAAAGTAGCAGATGATATGCATGCCGGCTACACCAAGGCACAATGTGTATAATATGGTTCGTAATGCATTATATTTACAGACTTCTGGTCTCCGTGGAGACAAGAATATATCATTGAAGCACATCCGGCTTCAACATGGACGGTCGCATTTTACGTAGCTCCCGTAACCAACGCAACAGAGCAACAACAAAAAAGTACTTTGCGCATTTTCTACTTTCCCTCCTGTGGATTATGGATTTGTACCTGAATTCACAACTCAAGCAGCAACTCCAGACAGAAGTGGAGGGTAGCGAAAACGTAAATCAGCAGTCCCATTGCGACTTCTACTTGTTAACGGGCACGGAGAGGAAACATCCAGCCTTCGGAGCCACGGCGATCCACGCAGTACTTACTGCAAATCCGGAACGAAAGAAATTACCCCCGGCAGGCAAGTGTAATAAGAGATCAATGTTTTTATTATATCTGCTCATGTCGGGTGACATACATCAGAACCCTGGTCCCGTAATGACACGGAACCAGAGACTACAGCAAGAAGCGATGGAGGTTCCCATCGCGACCAACAGCATCAACAACGCAACCTGTGGCTACATCCACAGCGCGGGCAGCGAAGCTCCCCCAATGACGCCACAGCAGACGAGCACACGTGAGGCAGTGACGAGAGGAGGTGAACCGAGGGTCGAAACCATGACGACCATCTCGACGCGGGATGTAAACATCTCGACGCCCGATAGCCGGCTAGCTAGCAGAGCTAACAACGTAAACAACCAGGAACAAGTCCTTTGTTGTTCCAGCACGGCGCGGGACCCGACCCCCCCCTCCCCCCTCCTTTGTTGTTCCAGCACAGCGCGGGACCCGACCCCCCCCTCCCCCCTTCTTTGTTGTTCCAGCACGGCGCGGGACCCGACCCCCCCCTCCCCCCTTCCCACCCACAACAACACAGAGGAACAGATCACAAACGAACAATACTTCGAACCTGCCAACATCAATGAAATAACCAACGCCAATGGACTGAACATTTTTCACATTAACATTAACAGCTTAAAAAACAAATTGGATGAAATCAAACAAATATTCATAAATGGTAAGGCAAACATACTGTGCTTCTCAGAAACTAAGCTCGACGATTCTGTAAAAGATCCAGAGATAGAGATTGAGAACTACTCAATAATCAGGAATGATAGGAACAAACATGGAGGTGGTGTCTGTATGTACATACACAAGGACACCAAATTCATCAACAGAAATGACCTGAATCATAAATCAATTGAAACTGTATGGGTGGAAATCCTATTCGAAAGGGCGAAATCCCTACTGGTTGGCACAGTCTACAGGCCGCCAGATCATAGTGGCTTTTATGATACACTGGATGGGTGTTTAGCTGGAGTTGAGGATGTAGACAAAATTCTTATTGGAGACTGGAACACGGATATGCAACGAAAAGATGCACCCGTCTTCAAGGCCTTCAGTAGGTTTTGTGATCTGCATGGCCTCAGCCAGCTAATCACCCAACCCACACGTGTATGTGAATCAACTCAGACTACCATTGACCTCATTCTGACCTCCGACAAGTCCAAGATCTCAAATAAAGGGGTTATAGCATGTGGGTTAAGTGATCATTATATGATATTCTGTACCCGAAAAAAACTAAAACAAAAGGCTGGCTGCCACAAAACAGTCACATCTAGAGACCTCAAAACCTACTCTAGCGAGGCCTTCAACCTTGAACTGGAGAGTCTGGACTGGTCAGATGAACTCAATGGTACACTGGTTGACGAAACATGGCTTGGTTTCAAAACCAAATTCTCAGCAATACTAAACGACATGGCCCCCCTAAGAACCACCAGGGTAAAAAATCGCGCTGAGCCGTGGATGCACTCCGAAATACTGGCCGCTATGAAAACCAGAGACAAAAAATGCTCTGAGTTTCGTAAAAGTCAGTCAAAGCTTACTAAAAGCACGAGCAGTGAACTCCAAGCCCACGTGACTGAACTCAAACTAGAAAGAAACAGACTAAGAAACGACGTAAACTCCATGATCAAAACTGCAAAAAAGAATTTCATCAATGACAAAACTGAGGAAAACAAAAACAAACCACGTGAACTTTGGAAATTACTCAATAATCAACTAGGATGCAGTAAAAAACTTAAAACCAGATTCTCAAACATAAACATAAAAACGGACAACACGCTCATCACAGACAAGCTGGATGTAGCCAATTACTTAAACATTTTCTTCACAAACATAGCCACAACACTGGTAAACAAACTACCCTCCCACTCAGGGCTTTATGGGGTAGAACACATAGTAGCTTACTACAAAAACCTAGGGGTCCGCAAGGACGACTTCAAGCTGGAAATGGTAACAACAGATGAGGTACTCAATAAACTGAGCGCCCTCCAACCTAACAAGGCCACTGGCCATGACAACATCCCCTCCAAATTCCTCAGAGACTCAGCAGCCGCCATCACACCAATCATCACACACATAATAAACCTCTCCATAAAACAGGGACACGTCCCCAAGGACTTCAAAATTGCGAGGGTGACCCCTCTGCACAAAAAGGGCAGCAAATTAGACCCAGGCAACTACCGCCCTGTTTCTATTCTCACCTCCATCTCGAAAGTCATGGAAAAAATAGTCTACGAACAGGTCGAAAAGTACCTAGCGGAAAAAAATCTAATCTACGAATTCCAATCTGGCTTCAGAACATCCCACTCCACTGACACATGCCTTCTCTATTTGAATGACCACATCAAACAAGAGGTGGACGCAGGCAAATACTGCGGCATGGTCATGCTGGACCTACAAAAGGCCTTTGACACGGTCAATCACTCCATTCTGATTGACAAGCTAAAAGCAATTGGTTTTGATAGTCTATCAGTGAGCTGGATGCAATCCTACCTTGAGGGGAGGGAACAGATGGTGGAGGTAAACGGTACCCTATCCCCCCCCCTCACAGTGAGCTGTGGTGTTCCACAAGGAAGCATACTAGGACCGCTACTGTTCCTAATTTATGCAAATGACATGTCGTCAGCTTGTGACTGCAACTTGTTCCTGTTTGCGGACGACTCAGCCCTGCTGGTCTCTGACAAGAACAAGTTACAGGTTGAAAAAACCCTCAGCTCGGAACTAGGCAGAATCTGCATATGGCTCGCTGATAACAAACTATCATTACACATGGGCAAAACAGAGTCCATTCTCTTCGGTTCAAATAACAAACTCAGCAAGACCGACGGCTTCTCAGTTACAGTGGGTGACAATATTGTCACAAGGAAAGATGAAATTACCTACCTGGGTTCCATCCTAGAGGCTAATCTCTCCTGTGACAAAATGGCATCCAATGTAATAAAAAAAGTCAACCAACGAACTCGATTCTTGTACCGGATCTCCTCTCTGGTAAACAAGAACACCCTGAAGACTCTGGCAGGAGCACTCATTCAGGGGTACTACGACTATGCTTGCACCTCATGGTACCAAAGCACCTCAAAGGCGCTAAAAACAAAATTACAAACATCTCAAAACAAACTGGTCAGACTACTGCTTGACCTTACTCCTAGAACCCACCTCACCCCTGCCCACTTTGACAACCTAGGATGGCTTAGAGTAGACGACAGAGTACAACAACTTGCAATGGGCCTGGTCTACAAGATACACTACACGACCAAGGTACCCATGTACATGTCAAAATACTTCCCAAAGGTCAGTGAATACCACGATCACAACACCAGAGGGAGCTCCACAAATCATGTTAAACCCAGATTCGGCTCAAATAAGGGACTAAACACGTTTCGCAATTATGCCACATCAATGTGGAACGCCCTACCCAAAGCTGTAAAGGAATGTGGATCACTACCCACTTTCAAAACCTCTCTCAAGGGACACCTACGGGAGACTGCAATTCAACACTGGCCCCTGTAAATATCCTAACCCAACCCCCTCCAATGTACAGTCATTTACCTAGTATGGTTTTGTCAATAGTTCAATGTACAATTGTGTTTGTTTGTACAGTGTCTCCTCCCCCCCCCCTCAATGTACAGTGTTACTTGTTTATACAGTGTGCCCCCCGCCCCCCCCCCCCCCCCCCAACCACCTCCAATGTAAATTACCCAGTATGGTTGTCAATATCCCAATGTACCCAACCCCCCCCACCCAACCTCCTCCAATGTACAGTTTCTACGTCAAATGTATATACTCCCTTTTCTTGACTCCTTCTGTATCACAAACAGTACTGTATTTGCAAATCTGGTATGTCATAAATGTATAGATGTAGCAGTACTGACTATCTGTATGTCATGTATGTCATATATGTCTATATGAATTGAAAATGGGGGACCCTGATGGAAACAAGACAAACGTCTTTCTCAGGTCTGCATCCCCTTAACAATTGTATGTATTGAGCCGTACTGTATTGTACCCATTCTGCAATCTGTTAAATAAAGTTTTCATTCATTCATTCATTCATTGACACTAAGAACAATCTGGAATATTCTGGGCTCATCGCTCGACTGCTCTGGGTCACTAAGAAATATCCCGAAAATACTAATAGTCATGAACCCTGGGTAGGAAGATCATTCTGGAACATAACAGCAGTCTGTTAGTATATACTAGTGTATTCTACAACCTTCTAGAATATAATGCACCATTACAACGAAGGCCTGCAACTCTTAACATTAACATCCGGTGTGTATAAGCATAAGCATATGATCAATTGGCTGAAGTTTAATCAGGCCTTAATAAGACTTAAAAAAAAAAAATCAACCACACCTAAACGTATGAGCACAACAAGGTTATTCTAATAATTTAAATCACTCCACTGATGTAGAGATTGGCACATTGTAGCTCTAAAAGTCTCTGTTTTTCTCTTATCTATTTACTCAATTCTGTTCTAGTGGTTTCTCCACGTTGAGTTTTATTTTAGCTCTCACTCCTTTTTTTTCTTTTTTATCTTACATTGTTCTTTCCCATTGTTCTTCACATTAAGGTGTTAGTGTTTCTCTACAATCTTTTCCTTTTTTCTGATGTTTCCTACATAAGTTATTAGAAGGTTCAAATGAATATATCGATGAAAGTGTATTATTCTTTTTTTTCATTTTTCATAATATTTCATTACAATGAGGGAAGGCGCAAGACCAAAAGCGACATTCTATTGAATTAGAATGAAAATGTTAGATCCTGTGGCAATTAGCATAGGAAGATTAGGATTACAAAGCTCAGTTTGGGCAATCCGGTGGCCTAAGGGAGGGAGTCATACGCGGAGGATGTGTTTATGGAACACAGGCCTGTACGACTCTCTGGGAGAGGGGAAAAAAGGGGATTTTTATTTGTATATATATATGTTTTTAAGCTCGGCTCTCAACGGGACCTCAATAATTGGATGTACATCTATTGTAGCTTCGCACTCCAGAAGCATTACCAAAAACTACACAAAAACATGTATAGATTATGGCTAGTTTGAATATAATGATATGGAACACTGGTGGGATAAATAAACAACACAAACGCAAAAGCGTGCTCACACTGATGAAAAAAGAACATGTGGACGTGGCTCTACTAAGCGAAACGCACATTTTAGAGGAAGACATAGATACGTTAGCGGATAACACATATCATAATATTAGTCACTCTTCTTTTGGTACGAGAACTCGAGGTGTAGCCATAGTCGTCAGACGTAAGTTAAATATTGAATTAAAGGGGGTATGGTCGGATGCAGATGGGCGTATAACTATAGCTAGGATTGTACACAATAACAGGAAAATAGCGTTGGCAGCGGTATATGCCCCAAATTTGTACGAAGAGGGTTTCTTCACTACACTAACCAATGCAATGTTAAACCTTCCCGATTACTCATTTATAATAGGTGCAGATTTTAATGCCATTTGGAATCCAAGGATGGACAAATCTTACCTCGCCTTTTCCAGCTAACAAAAGAATTCATCTAAAGCATTAAAGGATTGGTCGAAGATTACAGGTGTAAATGACCTATGGCGTTCACTTAATCCCACAACCCGAAAGTACTCTTGTCGATCGGCGAGACATAACACATTATCCAGAATAGATTATGTCTTTGCATCCCCGAGACTATTTGATAAATATGAAGTGGAAATGATACCCAATGCACTCAGATCACTGTTATTTACTCCTAAAAGGAACATTTGGTATACTATCTTCCCGGGCCCCAAGATGGCGTTTTAATTCGATGCTGCTTAATAACAAGGAATTCATTACACAACTCAAAGAAGCTCTTATAGTATTCCTACGGGAGAATGCGAACTCGCTTTTCCTCCAAAATGCGCAAGAATCAATGCACAAAACTGTCTGAACTGGAAACGCTTTACTCAACGTTATTTAATTCTTTAAAATACAACAACTCAACTAGACTAGAAAATCAAGTTAACGTACTAAAAATAGAGATCAATGCCATATACAGACAACAATCGGAAATACAAATACGCAGCACAAGACAACAGCAGTACTCCCAAGGTTCTAAACCTAGTCACCTATTAGCCATGCGATTAAGAATTAATGCAAAATTTGCAGATATAACTACCATTAGAGCACAACAAGTACTTGAAACAGACCCCAAAATAATAAACGATACATTCAAAGAATTCTACTCCGACTTATATATATATTTTTTTTCTTTTTTTTTCTCAGTGATCAAGATGTTTATTTGACATTTGACATACTCCGACTTATATAAATCAGAAACGACCTTTGATCAAAACAAAATGGACACATATCTTAATCAAATTATTCTCCCTAAACTTTCAGAGGATGACGCTAAACAGTTAGAAACACCGATCACACTAGAGGAACTCAAGAAGGCCATATCCGAAATGCAAAATGGTAAGGCTCCTGGAAGAGACGGTATCCCATCAGAAATGTACCTTTCTTGTTGGGACATAATTGGACCCTTATTACAAAATATGATCTTATACTCAGTCAAGGAGGGGAACTTCCATAAAAACGACAATATTGCACTCATATCAGTCCTTCTCAAAAAAGACAAAGACCCCACCGAGTGCGGTAGTTACAGACCCTTAAGCCTCCTCGGAACCGATATCAAACTGTACTCTAAGGTATTAGCCATCAGATTACAAAAGCATATGACGTCTTTAGTTCATCCGGACCAAACTGGCTTCATAAGAGGTCGCCTGATCACTGATAACATAAGACGAATACTGCACGTACTAGATGCAGACAAGGACGACACCATACCTAAGGCGATGCTGTCCCTGGATGCTATGAAAGCCTTTGACAGGCTGGAATGGTCGTATTAGAAAGGATGGGGTTAGGAAAAGGATTCATTGATATGATTAAAGTATTATACAAAGACCCATCGGCCATGATTACAACAGGTACATTCATCTCCAAAATCTTTCCGGTATCACGCTCAGCCAGACAGGGTTGCCCTCTTAGTCCCGGACTATTCGATCTATCATTAGAGCCTTTAGCACAATATATAAGACAATCCCAATCCATAGAACCAATCGTAATCAAGGGCACACAACATAAAATTAGTTTATATGCGGACGACGTAATATTGTTCATGCAAAGCCCCAACACCACATTGCCTCATCTACTCAAGTTGATTGAGAACTTTGGTGATTTATCGGGATTTAAAATAAATTGGCCGATGTCGGCTTTCCTTCCACTTAACACCCCTGCAAAAAAAGATATAACCCTCCCAGGTGAGATACCTATGGTAAAACATTTTAGATGCTTGGGAGTGGAAATATTTCCCACCATAAGACAAACGGTGAAGCACAATTACACAAAAATACAAAACAAAATCAAAGACGACCTTGACAGGTGGGCAAAACTTAAAAACTCAGTACAGGCAAGGGTATCAATAGTTAAGATGGATGTACTACCTAGAATCAACTTCTTCAGTTCAATGCTACCGTTACCCCCTCCAGAGGGTTACTGGAAAAGATTACACTCCTCCACATACAAATTTTGGAATAACAAACCACCACGTATAAAAAGATCCACCGCACAGAGAAATAAAGCAGACGGTGGCATGGCATTTCCAGATTTTTTCCAATATTTTAAGGCGTACACATTAAGACCATTGACAACATGGTTTGATCCCCAAGCATTAGTATCCTGGAGAAAACATAGTAGCCCCACATAGACTGAAGGACATAGCATACACTAAACTACCAATCAAGCACTGTGAGCGGAAATTTGGCCCCATAATTACCCATGCGATCCGGATATGGCGTGAAACTCAAAAAAAATATCCTAACCCACAAAAATGGCACAATCACACTCCCTTATTCAATAACAATGCACTCTTAATTGAAAAACGTCCTATAAGATTCCCTATATGGGAAGAGCAAGGCATACACTCATTAGGGGATGATTTTAACAACCAGGGTTTTTGTAGTTATGGAGAAATATGCACAACATTTTATCTCACCGAGTCCACATGGCTTTTTTACATACAGTTACGGCTATGTTTGAAGTCTCACGGTGTTCCATTAGACATACCAGTTGAACACCACAGATACCACAAATTCTTCTATGAAAGAGAGACATCGAGAGGTTTTGTTTCAGGTTTTTATTATCAATTACTAACGTCCTCGTATGAAACCCTCCAACTAGACTCTGTCTGGAGGAGGGATATACCAGACCTGGAAAGTGACTTTGATTGGCAAGGAGCATGGGCAAATGTCCGACTTACATCAAGGAACCCGGACCATCAACAAATCAATCTTAACTATATTCACAGGACATACTTGACTCCTATAAGACTGAACAGAATGGGTCTTAAACAAGACTCCAAATGCTCCCAATGTACAAATGGAGACGAAGGGACATTTATGCACATGTATTGGGACTGCCCACCAATTAAGGCATTCTGGAAAGATGTGACCCAACAATTATCAAAACTCGTATCTTGGAATATACCAGTACACCCCTCTGTATTACTATTGAATGATGTTTTTGAGTTTGCAGTAAATCCACAGCTAAAGAGATTGGTTTTATCGGGCATCACAGTAGCTAAAAAGCTGATCGCATCACGCTGGTTTCAACCGGAAAAAATGTGCCGGAAGGTTTGGTTTCTTACATATCTCGATGTGATTTATCAAGAAATATCTACAGCAAGAATTCTGGGTCTCAATGAATCCAAAATGTCAATGTGGTTAGAAGTGGTGGAGAGAATAAAAGCTAGCTTATAATGGTAGTGTCTGGTTAGGAGCGAGGGATAATGGAGGTACTATCCAAGGAGGGGTCCGGGAGGGGGGGGTTCGAGCTGGAGCATATGTGTGTAGGGTTTTAGATAATAGATATTAGGGGTATATCCTGTATAAGACATTGGTATAATTGGTCATTTCGTTGGATATACACTGTATACGGTAAAATATTATTATATATTTTTTTTGCTTTCTGTTTCTGTGCTTGCATGTCATTTTAGCCATCTTAATTGTTAGTTTCATTATGCATTGTGTGTTGAGTACTGACTTTTAATAATTTTGTTTTGCAATAATAAAAAAAAAATATATATAAACCAGTTCAAGAAGATGTACAAAAATTATTTTGCGAGGTCCAGGAATGAGGAAGGGGCCTTGTTTCTGCTCTGAGACGCTGCTTGATGTTGTTTTCTACAGTATGATTGTTGGGACATGCTGGATGGGCACCTGCACAATGATTATGTATGTGTACATTGTATAAACGTAAGGTAAATATTTAAATCTGCATGGTGGGAGGCATGCTAGAAATAATGTGTAGCAAAAATCTTCGCACATCCACTGAATAAAGGCATAGAATAAAATATTGATCTTGGGATTCATGAATCGGTTTGATTTAAAAATGAAATGATTTAATATGAATATCTCCCCCAGCCCTACAGAATGAGCATGTTATCAACAGAAGTGAGCAGAAGTGTAATGGATGACGTTTATTATTGTCTTATTTTCCCAGATCCACAGGGACAGCAGCAGCTCTCTGAGTAAGCTCATCCTGCAGTCTTACCATGCACAGATCAATAGTGTACCCCTTACAGGCCTCGCTCCTGTCCACATGCTGCTGGAGATGGGCCTGGACAAGATGAGGAGGGACTACATTAACTATCTCATCGGTAAGCATGTCAGCGTTTCCCTCCCAGAGTCATTTAGGGCTTTTCACCACAAGATCTGACTAAACCAGATGAGGACTTATGTAGAATCACAATCACTTTAATGGCCAAGTACATTTACATGCACCAGGAATATGACCCGGGGGGAGATTGATGCATACGCTAATTTTACAACTGAGATTAAATTATTTGAATGGAGTGGGATGTCAGGTGCATGTAATGTCATGGGATTTTTATTACCAAGGCAGCTGTGATGTCACAGATGTTTTTATTTAATTAAGCCCACAGGTTAGACACTCCACTGTACTGCATCTACACACAGGTTAGACACTCTCCTCCACTGTACTGCATCTACACACCGGTTAGACACTCCCCTCCACTGTACTGCATCTACACACAGGTTAGACACTCCTCCACTGTACTGCATCTACACACAGGTTAGACACTCCCCTCCACTGTACTGCATCTACACACAGGTTAGACACTCCACTGTACTGCATCTACACACAGGTTAGAGACTCCACTGTACTACATCTACACACAGGTTAGACACTCTCCTCCAGTTCCCCGCTTAGTCTTGCCTCCCCCCGCTGTGACCTATCTCAAGCCCGCCCTCAAACTCTTTGTCCAAGGGAAGCAACAGTTGTGATTGGAGGAGCAAGAATGGAGGGCGGGCTTGAGATGGGTCAATTAGTCAGCCGTTTTGGTCTTGGGCTACTGAGACTTTAGTTTACATTTTTAGGCTTTCTCTCATTAGTTCCTGGATAATGATGAGCACATCTCTGGCAAGCACAAGATTTAAGGAGGGCCTGTTACGTTATTACATGTTGGAAATACAATTGTGCAGATTTGTTGATTTTTAAATGAGTTGATAAAACTGACTATGAGTAGACTTAAGAAGTCTACTTTCTTTAGTGGAGGACAGCCCTGAGGCATCTCCGTTTATATGAACCATGAACAGAAGAAAATGGCCTGACATTGGGCATATCTGTCACATTATCAATAACCTTTTTCTGTTTTAATCCTGAAGAATATATATAACATTACATAATGTAGATTTTGTTTTTCTCAGGTGGAGAATTGACAACTCTGAACCACCTGGTAAGCTCACAACAATATCTTCTTACGAACTTAAGAAAGATCCCCACCGGATTCGTGAATGTGTGAAAATGTGTTCTTAAACAGCCATGTGTTCTCTGCTGCGCTCCCCCGAATTCTCATACACCTGAATTTGCGTAAATAAACGTCCTGCCAGCTCCTTATAAGACCATGCAACCACAGGACTGTGTGCACACAGAATCCACAGGAAATGCAAAAGCAATTATTTTGTGACTGATCAAAATTAGATTTGATTAAAATGTATTGTCATTATACAGCACAAGTACAGTACAAGGAAAATAAGTTTGGCATCCAACCAGAGTGCAAATGTAACAAGATTTATTACGCACATACTGTACGTACCAATTAGCCATGCATCTCCAGCTTATCCTTGCTCGAAGTGCACACCCACAGAGCTGTTTTGTAAGATGTAGGAGTCATGTGCACCTCCTGGGAAGCTGGACACCACGTGGAGCAGGTGGTTCTGGGCGTCGCAGATGATTTGAACGTTGATGGAGTGGAATTGCTTTCTGTTGAGATATGGAAACATATCTGGGGAGGGTGCCTTGAGGCGTGCATGCAGTCAATTGCGCCGATGGTGTTGGGCAGACCAGCAATGGCATGGAATCTTTTCTTGGCTGGGATCTGATGTTGTTCAGTATATGGGAACTTGATGTATTGTGTGGCCAGTTGTATGATTCTATCCACGACTCGCTGGAGGCCGTGGCTGATGGATGGCTGCGATTATGCCCACGCTGTCTCCCTCTGGAATGTCCCTAAAAATCCGAAGGTGGACAGTACCTGGACGTGTGGTGTTTGAGTGACTAGTCTGGCTCTTCTATGCTGGCTCCAGGTTATTGCACAGCTCCATTAGCACCAACAATAAAGAATAACAATAGAGAACAAGACTGTATATGGACTATTAATACAAAATGGCAAATATATACTGTAGCCTACATGAAAGGAATGGGATGTGTCCATTCTATTCCACTATGGCTATATACACGCAATTTAGTTTAGTGCTTATTTATTTATTCACTGCCATTTTCAGTGTTTGTGTAGTGCTTTTATTTATTTCAGGACATCACATCGCGCCAATGTGAAACGTAATTTTTAATGACACAAATATTCTCGTATTTATTATTATAATAACTTAAATCCGAGTCTGTAGAATCTATGTGAACGCAATCACCAATGATTTATCACAAATTAAGCCCTTAACACTATCAGTGCCTTTGATTAACGTTGATTTACCCCGTTGAATGCCACCATCCACTTCAATGTTAGCGTTAAAAACGCCTAATCTATGTTTTAAATTATGGCTATGTGTCTAATCTGCCCGTCGCTTATCAATGACTCGTTTGCAGTCAACATTGTCGAAGTGGATTGTTTTTTTATCGGTTCATTTTCGTTTTATAGCATTTTGAAAAGCCCTTGTTTTCAAGGAAAATAAAGATTCCATGATAAAAGACATTTACTGGAATATTCTAGAATACACAAAAACTGTCATTTTTCGGCCTATTTATGAATCGTTTTCAAATAAACGCTAGATTATCGATAGTATATGTGTACGTATGCACGCTATAGACGCGAGCTGAAAAATCGATTCTCTTATTTCCTCATCAGCGATCACAGCCAAACAGCCACATCACACATAGGGCAAACGCTGAGATCTCAGCGAATACAACTCTGATTATCCCAAAACTGGTAAAATAGATTCCTTACCTCAGATCAGATGTTCTCCCAAAAGATTATTCCAATTCCTGATCGCCATTCCAAATATCGATCACGCTTATTGATTGATTATTGGCTGCTGTAAATATATATTCCAGGCTGATTTCCGTCCCGCGAGCAGATCGCTCGCCAGCACAAGGAGCCAGTTGGCTCCCCCCCAGAGATCTACAGATCCCAGTTCAGTCGTCTGTGGCACTGAAAGTGTTAAGAACACGGACACAGTGTAGTTCTGGCCTATCTAAGACTGCTTTTCCACGTTCTTAAATGTTAACACTTTGAGTGCCAGCGACGTGTTATGTCGTCTTTTCATGCCCCCCGTTGAGTGCCGACGACGCGAATTGTCGTTTTTGTTTTTTTTATTAGCGATCTGAATTCATATTTCATCAACCGAGTCTCCCGTTGGTACAGCAGCCCCTCTAGGAGCTCCGATGGGAAAATACCGCCCCCTATCGTCTATCCCTGTGTAACTGCAGGCCATTCGATTATACTGGTGGATCTGTGGAGGGGGAGCCTCCTCGCTCCACTATGCTGGCGAGAGATCTGATGATGAGGGAAGTGATCGCGAGTTGGAAAGCAGCCTGGAATATATATTTACAGCAGCCAATAATCAATCAATAAACGCGATCGATATTTGGAATGGCGATCAGGAATTGGAATAATCTTTTTGGAGAACATCTGATCTAAGGTAAAGAGTCTGTTACCAGTTTTAGGATAATCGGAGCTGTATTCACTGAGATAACAGCGTGTATATGTGTGTGTGATGAGGAAATGAGAGAATCGATTTCTCAGCTCGCTTCTATAGCGTGCATAAGTACACATATACTATCGATAATCTAGCGTTTATTTGAAAACTATTCATAAATAGGCAGACAAATGACAACGTGTTTATGTGTTTATGCCGTTTATGAGGGAATCTTTCTATTTTCCGGAAATATTCGAGAAAACGATAGCTTTTCGAAATGCTCTAAATAGGATATGAACCGATTAAAAAAATTATTAAAAATTATTTTTTTTACAATGTTGACTGCAAACAAGTCATTGGTAAGCGACGGGCAGATTAGACACATAGCCATAATTTAAAACATAGATTATGCGTTTTTAACGCTATCATTGAAGTGGATGATGGCACTCAAGGACATTAATCAACGTTATGGCTGGCACTGAAAGTGTTAAGAACGAATCCCAGATAAGAAACCATTCAGGAATTCCAGAATTGTCCCAGGAACTTCGTAAGTGGAGTTTATAAGACATTTCTTTGTAACGTTTTCATAACTGCATTCGAGAATGAGGTCCATTGACTTTCAACTCCACATAATAAACTATGATCCTGTGTGCTCTGTTCCCCCAGTGCTATTATCTCAGCACAGAGGTTGATCTGCAGGAACAAGTTACCAGAGTGAGGAAACTGCACCACCTGCTGGCCATAGTTGTAACCTGCAGTCAATACCTGGGCCTGCCTTATAGCCCCCTGTTCATCATCACGCAGTAAAGCTCATTCCAATGACTCATATCTCTGCATTGGTTGGATTAATTCAATGATTATTTTCTGGGCAAACCTTTACTTTTTTTTCTCTTCCCTTTTCCCTCAAAGGTCATGTTTGCAGTACTACCAAACATGTCAATATGATGAGGACCATGAGTTCAATTTGCCAGTCAAATCAGCGTTGGTCAGCCATTTCTGCGAGAAGTAAGAATCTGTTGCGTGTCTACTAAATACTCCGGTAGGTCCAGTGCAGTGGTTTAAAAGTGTCCCTCCGCAGGGGACCAGGTTGGTCGTAGGATGAGGTAGGGTTGGGCGATTAATCCAGTTTAAATTTAAATTGTGAATTGTGATTATACTGCTTCCTTCAGAGCAGTGTGCTCTGCGCCCGCCTCCCCTTTTTCTGACAATCCCAGTGCTTTAGAATATTGTCCTATTATCTGTCCTGTGTGTGTCCATCACAGAAAGCAGCCAGTGGTGTGGGGGGTGGAGCTGTCTAGTGGCCATGGTTCCTGTGAGGTCCATACTTCCTGGCAGCTCAGTGACAAACCCCTAGTTGATCACGTCATTTTTGACACAGGTGACGTCTCTCAAGCACTCTACATGCCCCCTTAGGCTTAAAGGAACATGTCAACATTATGGTCAATGGGCTTACCATCTTTTCCAGAGTCAGGCAAAGAAGATACAGTAGATACCTATTTCCTCTCAGTGCATTCAGCAAAGCACAAGTGAATGGAAACGGATGAGGATCAGCTAGCCTAGCTGTTGGCCAAAAAACACCTCCATTAATTTGTGCTAAACTACGCTAGCTTGCAGCCGGATAGCTTTCTACTGAATGCACAGAGAGGAAATCGGTATCTATCTTCTTGTCTGACACCGGACAAGACGATAAGCACATTTCCCATAATGTTGGCGTGCCCCTTTAGTTCTGACATAATATGTAAGTATGTATTTAAGTATTTTTTAATGATTCGTTTCAGACTACTGTAATGAAACTGTGGCTGAGGACGGTGAAGAGGTGGCTTACTTCAGCACCATGGCCTGCTGCAGCCTGATCAACTTAACTTGAATCCACACAAAACGCAGTTGAAAACCAGTAAGTGTTCTTTTAAATTTAAATTAAATTATTATATTGTTTTTTTTTCATTTCATGTTCTCTCCCTTGACTTTTTTTTTTAAGTCACTGAATTTAAATCCTAATACATCTACGGATTTTCTCTTATCAATGTCAAATGAATTGTGATGACTGTTGCTGCCGTCGTCTTAGCTCCCCCTGAAGCTTTTGGAAAAACAACTAACCCGTCAAAAGGAAGACATGTCTTGTGATTTATTTTTTGTGGGTCAATTTCCCAAACTGGACCCCAGGAGAGTGTGTCACAGAAACCCACTATCGCCACAACTGTTTGTAACGGCGAGCTTGTGTTTATTTTTTCTCCGTTAGCGTTACGTCGTCACAACTCATTTCACAGTTCTATTTCAACAAGAAAATTCGACATATACTGACTTTACTTCGCCACAGCGAGAGGTGAGGAAAGATTAGGCCAATTTAATAAAAAGCGAAAGCAATACCTCCATTGTACAGCAAACATCGTATGCACACGTCAATCTTTAATTAGACAAATCCCCTCAACTGGATAATAGTAAAAAGCATTTATGTTCACACGTGAAATGAAGATTGTGTGTGTGTGTGTGTGTGTGTGTGGGTACGTTTTATTTGTGTGATTTGTAAACATGCACACTTTTGAGTTATTTTCTTTTCTAATTTCTCCTCCGCAGAAGGAACATGAGGAACACGGCGCTGAGTAGAATACACAGTGTGCAGACGGTGGGAACAACGATCTCCGTCACCATCTCCATGTGGCTGGTCAAGGGGTCTGAAAATCACACATACACACACATTAAAGACTCAGAAACACGCCACATGCTCACGCACACTGCCAACAAAGCCGTCTTAATGATGCTCAAGCACAGCACTCAAAGGGTTAATAAAGTTGTTTCATTAGTCAATCTTTTATCTTGTGAGTTCTTTTTTAATTTTCTTAATTTTAATGAGCGTGAATGATTTCCTTACCATGTATAAGTCTTAGAATATTGGCAGCAGTACTCCGCTGTTCCTCTAATGAAAAGAGAGAAATTACTCAGAGTTGAACCAAGGCACATTAACCCTTTGAGAACTGCAATGCCATTATAATCACGCTGGTATTGCACAAAAAAGTCCACTGGGCGCTCTTGGGCACATGAGAATAGAAAGCATACTTAAAGTATAGAAGCATTATGTGTAACAGTAAGCAGGAACTGATTATTAACTGTATACCAGTAAGCAAGAACTGATGATTAACTGTATACCAGTAAGCAAGAACTGATGATTAACTGTATACCAGTAAGCAAAAACTGATGATTAACTGCAGAGGTTGTTTTGATATAGAAGAAAGTATAGGAGCATCCTGTATGACAGTAAGCAAGAACTGATGTATTTAAAAAAAAAACAAGCTCCTGGTTGAATTGGAAGTTAGTATTAAAAATGGTTCCGTTTTCACTCAGCGAGTTTGACTTTAAAGCCACACAATCACACCGTAGCAGAAAGAAAAAAATATCCATGTTAAAGATTTGTACCCCTTAAGTTCCTACACTTCATCATGCACAGGCCAAACCTTTGGCATTTCTGCATGTTCCTTGGACTTTCTTCTAGCTGGAGGGGCAAACAAAGAAAAATCCTGTTAGAGAATTTTGGTAGCTAGTCTTCTCTACTTCCAAACGTTTTGCCTAATCAATCTATGAATTTGTTCATACTTGTCCAGAAGTGCATTCCAAACTAGATGCACCTGTTTCCAAGTTGTATTATACTGACTATTGTAGTACTATTTTTTTTCTCCATTCATTACATTTATTATCAGCAGGTAATTGGTATTTGAGGCAGAATCGTTATTTGTTTACCCCAGCTAGTTGCTCTCATAGTATTGACCTATCGCAAACCCTGCCCCCTTTTCCCCAGGAAGCAACAGTTGTGATTGGAGGATCACGAAAAGGGGCCGGGTTTGAGATGGGTCAATTCTACATGACGTGTTACGCTCATTGGCTACGATTGTCATTTATCTGACTTCACCTGGTGTTTGCCTACCAAGATGTCTGTGATGATGATGTCATGGGAATACTATGAATATATTTGAACTGACCTGCAGCTAGGAGCTGGTTGCTGGAGGAGCAGGTCTCGGTGGCCTTCCTCTTCCAGTTCTCAACCTGGGGGAAGGCGTTCAGGCACTCGTTAGTTAAAGTCATGACTTATTTAGAATGAATCTCTACCAATTACTGCTACACGTCCATGGTCAACTGCCAAGTGTTTATGGCGTGACTCCAGGAAAGAGGGTCAGTACCTACATTTGCATATAACTTTCTTTTATAGTGTCTCTTGTGTTTATCAATAAAAAAAACATAACTTTAAAAGTTTGAATTGTCACATGTTTTTAATATAACGGGGGTGATGGAGGGAAAGCTATGAGGGAAACTACTTCATTACATATCGTCTCACCTCTCTCTGATTGGGGAATCCGTTGGAGCTGATGATGCGTTTGTAGTATTGCACGGAAGCTTTGGGATAGCGTGGCTTGTTCTTGTTCCGGAAGTCCACGTAGTACAGGCCGAACCTCTCTGAGTAACCTTCATCCCACTCGAACTTGTCCAGCAGGGACCACGCCGTGTAGCCCCTCACGTTGACGCCGTCTTTAATAGCTGAGGCCAAGGAAAGATAGGAATGTTTGAATGAAATGTAGACGTAAACATTTTTAAATGTACCCCAACTTTATTTCCTGTTGCAGTTTTGCTAATATTTAGCAAATGTTTATATATTTAGCTGACGGGAAATAAACTTGGTTTCCAAGCTGTTCCCCTAGCAACAGAATTCCACTGAAGTATACTTTTTACATCACCAAATCACAATGAAATGGAGAAAAGACCTAGGCACAAATAAATAAACAACATAAACTAAAACAAGAAGAAAATACCCACATATACAGCAGCTGCCATGGGGATAATTAAAGTACTACTGAATCTTAGAGTAAATTCCCATGATGGTGCTGTATTCTGTTGCTCACTCACCTTTCAGCATCTCAATGTAGTCTTTATAATCCTGTATTCTGTTGCTCACTCACCTTTCAGCATCTCAATGATGTAGTCTTTATAATACTGTATTCTGGAGCTCACTCACATTTCAGCATCTCGTTGATGTAGTCTTTATAATACTGTATTCTCCAGTCATCACAGAGTTGTGTACACGTCATCTTCTCTGAGACCCCGTTCTCCGTCACATAGATCATCGGGTTCCCATACTGAGTCTAGACAGAAACAAGTCACAACGACATACTTTGTAAGTTCTCGTACGAAAATTAGCTATAGTAAAACCTATAGTATTCCAATGTTTTTTTCTCATACACAATATAGAGATTCACCACAGAAATTGTGTAGAGATTCATAGTATTCTTTTTTTTCTACTTTTTCTGTGATTTTTCTCCCCATCCCAATTTACCTCTCGTGCCAATTCTCCCTCCCCTGTCCTGAATCGTTGCTCGCATATGCCCCCCACTGGCCAGTTGTAGGGAGGATAGAAGCCTTGCATCACATGTCCCCTCCGATACATGTGGAGGCAGCCTGTCACATCTTTTCACCTGCCAGCGCGGACTCTCATTTGGTGAGGAGTAACGTGTAGGAGGCTCACATTCCCCCTGCCATTTTTCCTGACTTTGCTGTGCAGGCGCCCCAACCGACCTGTCGCTGTTCACAACGACCAGACTACCACCCTTCGACTTCCCACCCGCTAACTCTGCCAATTGAGTTAGTATGACGGCCGGCCCAAGCCGGAGGCAACGCCGACAGCCGGATTCGAACCCGGTGTCTCCTGCATTGGTGACGAGCGCAATGTCCGCTGCACCACCCAGCCGCCCCAGATTCATAGTATTCTTGAGTGTTTATTTTTTTCATACACACTAAGATGTACTACAGAAATACTGTACTGATTCACCATAGTAATTGTATTGTTGAATAAATATTTTAGAAATTAAAGGTGAATCACTATAGTCCTTCCTCTATTGGTTTTGGAATAATGTAGACAATTTAGATTCAAATTGACATTCGTTAACAGTATTCTATAAATATCTATTACAAACCCCACCCAGCCCGCTCCCACCCATTCTCGTAAATCCCACTCCCACCAGATCCTGGTCCCTTCCCCCACCCGCCTTCTCAGTCTCATTTTTCCTAAATAAGGAAAAATAAAATGCAGATAGAGTAAGATATAGTCAAGTTAGACCGCGCTCACAAGTTCTCACACTGGGTGCTGTAATCCCATAAAGTTCAGTATATCAAAAAGCAGGGTAGCCGGACCAGCACTCACAGGTTCAATGTTTTTTAATGGCAGCCTGAATAAAAAGCAGACATGTTTCGGACAATGTCCTTCTTCAGTGATATGGCTAGAAACATGTCTGCTTTTTATTCAGGCTGCCATTAAAAAAAACATTGAACCTGTGAGTGCTGGTCCGGCTACCCTGCTTTTAGATAGAGTAAGATAAAATAAATGGGGGGGGGGGGGGGGTGGGGGGGTGTTCAGCTCAGTTATTTATATATTGATTTCTTCGACAGGGTGTCAATATATTCTTAAACGGGTAGACAGATTTTATGGAAGGTCTTTAGGGAACCTTTTAGGGAAACCCCAATCCTATCAAGCCCTAATGCATTGCAATATCTCATTGATCCATCTATTATGAGTAGAATAATGAATGGAGAATAAGCCTCCTAGTCCTGTGGTTTTAACAGATTTAATGGTATTAATTAGTATTTTGTATGTAAAATCACGAATACTATAGTTTTACTGTAGTTAATTCTGTTGTGGGTTACTTCTACCAAATGTAAAAACACACCAACAGACTGTCTAAGTCAGGACTTAATATATTATTTAGTTACAGATAGTATTAGTTATGTACAGGGCAAAAAGCAGAGTATTGCCAGAAAGCTTGCAGAAGTTGTTTGTTTTTAGCTCCGTGTATTTCAGTATGCAGCGTAAAACTGGAATTATCTACACAATGATTTAAAAGGTTGTGCAAATATCTTTTTTTTTTTTTTGTATTTTATTTTTTTATAATTTTTTAAACAAACACATAAACAAACATGACAACATAAAATATCTTTCATATCAAGAAAATGTATAAAGAAAGAACAATCCTTTCCTTATGACTTTGTTTATTTATTGTTTTGAGTAAGAATAAGATTTTCTTCTCCCTGCTCCTTTTCGCTCATGGAATATGCAAATTGAGATATGCTTTGACTATGAAACACTTTTTTTTTCTTTTATGGAACTGTGCATTACCATGAACGGAACACATGAAAATTAAATTAAATGTAAATTTGAGATATTTAATTTGACCACAGTGTAATCACCATCCACGACACCACAGGGGGCACAAGTCACCTACATGTGTGATCATCATCCACGACACCACAGGGGGCACAAGTCACCTACATGTGTGATCATCATCCACGACACCACAGGGGGCACAAGTCACCTACATGTGTGATCATCATCCACGACACCACAGGGGGCACAAGTCACCTACAGTAATCATCCACGACACCACAGGGGGCACAAGTCACCTACATGTGTGATCATCATCCACGACACCACAGGGGGCACAAGTCACCTACAGTAATCATCCACGACACCACAGGGGGCACAAGTCACCTACAGTGTGATCATCATCCATGACACCACAGGGGGCACAAGTCACCTACAGTGTGATCATCATCCACGACACCACAGGGGGCACAAGTCACCTACATGTGTGATCATCATCCACGACACCACAGGGGGCACAAGTCACCTACATGTGTGATCATCATCCACGACACCACAGGGGGCACAAGTCACCTACAGTAATCATCCACGACACCACAGGGGGCACAAGTCACCTACATGTGTGATCATCATCCACGACACCACAGGGGGCACAAGTCACCTACATGTGTGATCATCATCCACAACACCACAGGGGGCACAAGTCACCTACAGTGTGATCATCATCAGACACCACAGGGGGCACAAGTCACCTACAGTGTGATCATCATCAGACACCACAGGGGGCACAAGTCACCTACAGTGTGTGATCATCATCCATGACACCACAGGGGGCACAAGTCACCTACAGTGTGATCATCATCCATGACACCACAGGGGGCACAAGTCACCTACAGTGTGATCATCATCCATGACACCACAGGGGGCACAAGTCACCTACAGTGTGATCATCATCAGACACCACAGGGGGCACAAGTCACCTACAGTGTGTGATCATCATCCATGACACCACAGGGGGCACAAGTCACCTACAGTGTGATCATCATCCATGACACCACAGGGGGCACAAGTCACCTACAGTGTGATCATCATCAGACACCACAGGGGGCACAAGTCACCTACAGTGTGATCATCATCCATGACACCACAGGGGGCACAAGTCACCTACAGTGTGATCATCATCAGACACCACAGGGGGCACAAGTCACCTACAGTGTGATCATCATCAGACACCACAGGGGGCACAAGTCACCTACAGTGTGATCATCATCCATGACACCACAGGGGGCACAAGTCACCTACAGTGTGATCATCATCAGACACCACAGGGGGCACAAGTCACCTACAGTGTGATCATCATCAGACACCACAGGGGGCACAAGTCACCTACAGTGTGATCATCATCCATGACACCACAGGGGGCACAAGTCACCTACAGTGTGATCATCATCAGACACCACAGGGGGCACAAGTCACCTACAGTGTGATCATCATCCATGACACCACAGGGGGCACAAGTCACCTACAGTGTGATCATCATCCATGACACCACAGGGGGCACAAGTCACCTACAGTAATCATCCACGACACCACAGGGGGCACAAGTCACCTACAGTGTGATCATCATCCATGACACCACAGGGGGCACAAGTCACCTACAGTGTGATCATCATCAGACACCACAGGGGGCACAAGTCACCTACAGTGTGATCATCATCAGACACCACAGGGGGCACAAGTCACCTACAGTGTGATCAAGTCACCTACAGTGTGATCATCATCAGACACCACAGGGGGCACAAGTCACCTTGACGAAGTTGAGCAGGCGGCGGAAGCCCCAGGGCACGGAGTAGAGCCACTCGGATCCCGGGTCTGGCCAGCGGGGGTCCACCAACTCCGCCAGGTCACGGTCGGTGAAGTAACTGCTGCCACTGCGGCCCGACGGGTAGTTCTTCTGGGTTATGTAGCGGGTGGTGAAGTGACCGATTCCAAGGAAGTCGCAGGTTCCCTTGATGTAGCTCTTCTCCTGGGAGGAGAAGGTGGGCAGGCGGGACGTCCCGAGCCCCTGCTGAGCACTCTTTCTTCCTGGGGGGTGTAGAGGGAGAACACAGTCAAAGCTAGGTTTGTGTTGACTCAATTGTATCCTTGCACTGAAGAACCATATAAATCCATTTCTTGGACAGCCCAGTTGTAAAGTTAAAGGAACACATCAATATTATGGGAAATGCACTTACGATCATCTCCAGAGTCCGACAAGAAGATAGATATACATTTCCTCTGTGTTAAGTAGAAAGCTATCTGGTTGCAAGCTAGCCTAGCTTAGCACAAATGAATGTAAGCGGATATAGCCTAGCTTAAAACTCCGGGAGAGGTGTTTTTGGCCAACCGCTATCCGCTTCCATTAATTTCTGCTAAACTAGGCTAGCTTGCAGCCAGATAGCTTTCTACTGAACACACAGAGAGGAAATTGGTATTCTTCTTGTCTGACTGGAGGAGGCAGTAAGCGCATTTCCCATAATTTTGGCATGTTAGCATAGAATAGGACTCAATCTCCTTTTTTTTTACTGAATGCAAGCAACACTTTAATTCACAATTGTTAGATAATTAGCTTTGAAAACGCTGTTCATATAAAAACGGATTCCTTGTTGCAAGGCTTCAATGGACCCATCTTAAACAATGACCGTTGTGATTGAAGGATGAAGAAACGAGGGGCGGGGTTTGATATCAAGGTCAATTATAACTTCACTTGTCCTTCCCCTATCCCTCTGCTCACTCGCTAAGGAGATTTTTCTCCCTGGATACACAGTGGGAACACATTCAAAAGTAAGGCTTCTATTGGCTAATATCACTTCCATTTAAATGTTTGCACCAATGTCCGGTGAGCTGCATGGGAAAGAAACTTGCCGATGAAGTCTTTCATGACTTGAGGGTAGTCTCCATGGAAGATGGGGGTGGCGAACCAGCCCATGTAGAACTGGACATATCTCTCAGCAGCTTCTATGTCCTTCTGGTTACTGATGTCCACCGGTTCTCCCCAGTCCCCAGACAGAGAGATACCGAGGAGACCTGCAGGCGTGAACACACCGTTAACGTATCATTGGTAGTTTGACTGGTAGTAGTTTGGTACTGGCCATGGTACAAATCATTTGCCAGAGTGAAATCCATGTATTGCTATGGTGCCACTTTTGTATGTACGGGATAAAACCATGGTATAATCCAATTTAAGGGTGCTATAGATAATATTCAGCCACTAGATGTTGCACTAGACTAGAGCATGTAATTTATCCAATCAGGTGCATTCCATGTGTGGAAATGGGAAGTAGGGAGGGGATACATGCATGCAATATGTAAACATACATTTTGGACCCACACATTTTTTTTAAATGAAAGCATCAGCCTTTTTTTTGAGAAAGCAATACTTTTCCACATCTTTCTAAAAGCCCTGTTCATGTATTCTTTTTAAATATATATATATATATATATATATATATATATATATATATATATATATATATATATATATATATATATATATATATATATATATAAATGCTATCTATAGCACCTTTAAGTCATGATACCGACAGTATTCCCATAATTTTATGGTCACTACCCTTGTGACAAATAAATTATGAAAATATGCAACTTTTTGGGGGGAAATACCATACTTTTTGTTTTGTTTACCTTTCTGTTTCGCCCTCCACTGTGTGTCATATGTATGCCACACCTTTGCATGTGCCTTAAAAAAAGTGAATTGAATCCAATGAATTCAAGGTGGACATTAATCGATGAATGTTTCATTCCAAGGATAGGATACATCATTTGAGTCTAGTCTCCTACCTTGATCATGTGGTGGGCGGCCCTGTAGGCACCAGTTCCCCTCAGCTTCAGTCCAGGGGCATGCTCTCCTGTCTCATAACCCTCGACCGCCACCGACTGCAGTTACAACAACAACAACAACAACAACACATCAGTGTGACTGCAGTACTCGCATACTGTCACAAATAACAAATGGAACTACGTGGTAACAACTATTATTTCAAGTGGATGTTTTACTGGAAAGAACTATTCATTCTTATGCCACAAGGGTGAGGGATGAGGTGAAAACAGGAAAATCTCAAACCACATCTGTTTTGGAACCTACCCACGGGTTGTTGAATGTGACCCAGTATTTCACTCTGTTGCCAAACCTTTCAAAGCACAGGTTAGCAAACTCGTTGAAGTGATTGACCATGCTGATGTTCTGCCACCCACCGTACTTCTCTTGTAAGACCTGGCAAAGCATGAAGAGAGAGAGCGAGGAATAGAAGGCAGTAGTAGACAAGAAGGCACGGCAATGCCTCTACTTCCTTAGGCGCCTAAGGAAGTCCAAAGTGAGTCAGAAGATCCTTAAGAACTTCTACTCATGCACAATAGAGAGCATCCTGACTGGCAATATCACCTCCTGGTTTGGGAATAGCACCGCACAAGACCGTAGCAGACTTCAGAGAGTGGCCCGTTCAGCCGAACGCACAATTGGAGGTGGGCTTCCCACTCTCCAAGACATTTACAACAAGCATTGCATGGGTAAGGCTAAGAGAATAATCAAAGACTCTAGCCACCCAAACAACTGCCTCTTTGAACTGCTGCGGTCAGGCACGCGATACCGGAGTCTCATGGCAAGCACAGAGAGACTTCTATCCCCAGGCCATCAGGATGCTCAACGACAATAACACTATGTAACAAACTATCAAATACACTCACAGCACACGCACACACGCACTTTAAATAAACAACTCACTGTAGCACCCACTTTAGACAAGTTGTACCTCGTCCCATTTCTGCATTGTACTGTATATTGTATTGTAACTCAGTTACACATTTTTTTTCTACTCTATTGTATATATGTATATTGAACACTTTTGTTTACACTTGTTAAGTACTTTTGACTTCTATTTTATACTTATCTATTTAATTTTTTATCTAGCACACTCTCAGGAGCAGAACAGAAAAAAGCATTTCATATAAAAGTATTCTGTATTTTTGTATGACAACTAATAAAGAAACTTGAAACTTGAACTTGAATACCATGTCATTTATAGCATTGGATTTATTGAGGATCAGTGTTTCATACACCAACCTGTGGGAGGTCCCAGTGATACAGGGTGACAATAGGAGTGATCTTGTTCTCCAGCAGGTTGTCAATCAGCTCCTCATAGTATTTGATTCCCTTCTCGTTCACATGGTCGGCTGTGATCGGAAGTCACAATATAGAGTACATTTCAGCATTATACTTATAAAGGGACTGCATTTATATGTAGCGCTTTTCATCCAAAGCGCTTTACAATTTATGCCTCACATTCACCCATGCACTCACACAATCACACACTGATGGCAGAGGCAATCAATGCAAGGTTTCAACCTGCTCATCGGGAGCAGTCAGGGGTTAAGTGTCTGGCTCAAGGACACTTAGACATGGGAGGAGCCAGAATCAAACTGGGAGCCTTCAGATTACCTGACGACTGCTCTACCTCCTAAGCCATGCATATCAACTGTGTTTTGTGCCACGCATCACTGTAGCTGATTTCCCACAATAGATTATTGTAACAGTATGGTCTTTCATTCAGCAACTATTTGCTTGTAATACTTTGTCTTTATTTGACTGGCTAATAACCCTATTCATTGTACTAGGATTCAACATCCTCAATATCACAAGCACAAATTCATACATATTTAAAGTCCCCATGAAATGGCTAGCAGAATGCTATATGATTCAGCATATTTATATGTTTCCTATAAAAACAGGAAGCTAGGAAGTGACTTGCCGTGGATATTGATTGCCGTTTACAGTAGCCAATAGCGCTGAATGTGCATTATGGTCAACCCATTAGCTAGCAATGTTATCGACGTTATGAATGTTGGTAATGTTAGCAAGCTAACGTTGAACATTGGTTCATTGGTTCGTTAACCAGGCAGAGTGCTAGCTTACCGGTACAATGTGCTGTTATTTCATTGAATGCAATATTAGTATACACCCCTGTGTACTGGATGACTCATCAATATTTTCTTTTATTGTTTTCCAGGAAATTAAGAAATCTAAAATACCATTAAGAATTTTACCATTAAGTCATTGTTGGAACATAGTGGCGTATAGGTGACAATCAGCGCAAGACATTTGTTATAAATTAACTTAAACATCTATTTTGATTTCATGGAGCCTTTAATCTCAATATGTTGCAAACTAAACAGATTTGTGCAAGAATGTGAGATTGTGTGCAAAATGCATGCTTGCTACTTAAAGACCTCCATCATGCTACAGTAGGTACACATGCCTGCCATTGACTATATTCACACGGCAGCCATTTTGCTCTTAAATCATGCTCAAATTGGGATTCTTTTCCAACCTGTTCCCACAATCCCAATTTGAGCATGAGATCTGGAGTTGGTCCTTGGGCGCCAGACTATGGATTCCCACTGCTCCTATAGTTAGGATGGGTTCTGGTATCTGTGAAAATGTACTTTGCAAAAACATTCATTCTAAAATAAATAAACATTGTTTTTTATTTTTATTTTAGGGTGAAGTTTAATATAACTAAGTATACGTATACAGTCCAGTCTGATACGGTTTGATCAGACATCAGCAGCTGTACTCACACTTAATCCCAGTGGGGATGAGTCTGGGCCAAGAGATGGAGAAACGATAGTGGTTCAGTTTCAGCTCCTTCATCAGGGAGATGTCATCCTGTGCAACATACAAGTGGACGTTTACTCAGTACTCGCATGGCAGTTAAAACCACACGGGATATACTGCGATAAACAAAGCCAAAGCAAAATAATCAATAAAATAGGAAATGGAAACAAAATAATCTGATGTACAGGAGAGGGATAGAGTAGAGCTACGATTGAGATAATGTGGGGACTGAGTCTCTGGTGGGCATTGTTTATAATTGAAGTATATGGAACAGGATTTGTTGTTGATTTCTGTTGTTGACGTGGGGAGTTGTAGGAGTTAATTCTTGTTGATTTTTTTTTTTTTTATCCACTTTTTCTCCCATTTTCAATTTTTTTCCCATCCCAATTTCGTATCATCCAATTCAACCCTCCCCTGTCTCGAACGCTGTTTCTTGCCTCCCACAAGCCGGCTGCAATGTAGACTAAGTCATACATAGCACGAGTCCCCTCCGATACTCGAGGTAACAGCAGTCGCATCTTTTCACCTGCGCGGCGCAATCTTTCAGCGTCAGGGGTCTGCGCTTTGGAGGGGCGCCGCCCCCATCGCTTCCTGATTCTACTGCGCAGGCGCACCAACCGGCCTGTAGGAGTCGCTGTCCACAACGCCTGATCCCCACCCATCAGTTTCCCACCCCCTAATACTGCCAATGTGTATTAGTACGGACGACCAGCTAAACTGAAAGCAATGTGGAGCGCTGGGCTCGAACAGGCGAACCCAGTGTCTCCAGTATTCGTGGTGAGTGCCTTGCCCACTGCACCACGTAGCCGCCTTTCTTGTTGATTTCTTAAAAACAACAGGGTGATAGCCACTTATTGTTGGACCCCCCCTCTCTCTCTCTCCTTTTTACGGAAATGTACAATGTGTACGTATTACAAATAAGAAATATATTGACTTATTTACAAATAAGTACATATATTTGAGTTTCCCTGCTGGGACCCTCGTATGGAAGGCAAAACTTCAAAACTAACAAGACTATAATAATAATAATGCAGGACCTGTTCAGAGGTCTTTAATTGGCATGCAACTATCCTCAATGTTTAGCGGTTAGCACACACGGTTACACACACACACACCGGAACACACACGCATGCATTGTTCTTTGTAGGATCGCAGATGCGATTCATCTCTGCGATTAACCCATCCCGTCGTCCTTCCCCCCAAGGGCAGCTGGGAGCAGACAGGCGTCGGCGAGGGCCGCGCCAGGGGACCAATCCAAGTGCTCCTGCCCGTCTTCGTCAAGGACGCCACAGCGTTAGCGATCTGTTGTTGTGCATGTTTTTCCATTGGGTTTATCTTATCGGGGGGGAAACCCTTGCGAGCACGGGGAGAACATGCAAACTCCACACAGAAAGGCCTGGGAGATACCCCACCTGGGTACCTGGGATCATGGAAACCTGGTCCCCAAGCGGGAATCGAACCCTGGACCTTCTTGCTGTGAGGCGACAGTGTTAACCACTACACCACCGTGCCGCTATCATTGTTGGTTTGACTCCCGATCACGCTGTTTGTTTTAGACTTTCGCCAATAGGAAATGTCAATATATTACATTACTCTATATAAGATAACATAATGTACATTATGTACCTTTTTTCCTGTGGTCAATTAGTACAATTTATGTTTTCTGATGAGACCGTGTTAGCCAGTTAGAGTACCTTGCACCTTGTGTATACTGTCTTTTAGTGGCGAATCCTCCTGGAAGCCAACGGAAGCCAGGCTTCCCCATTATTAAAATATGAATTAATATGAAATATGAAAAGAAAAAAAATTATATAGTTTACAATAATAATAAAAAATCATAATTTTTCATCTCTGTGTTATAATTTTTATTTTTTTTCTCCCTCTTCTCCTTCTCACTCTCTCTAACACACTGAGACACAGTGCAGTCACTGAGGCAGTCATTGCAGCAGAGGAGAGGAGGCAGAGGGGAGGTGTCTTTCTCCAGCTTCCACCATGTGATTCATGTATGTGGAGTCCAAAACCAATACTAGCCTATCAGATTCGAGCTGACTAAAGCCCTTCCCACACCTTAAAACGGGTCGTCAGCAAACTAAGTATACTCTGGCCTCTGCACATTTGCCGCCCTGGAGGTGTGGGAAGAGCTTTACTCAGCTCGAATCTTATTAAATCTAGCCCATGGAATAGTATAGCTGTATGTTTACACTTTATACGATTATAAAAAAAAAATTGTAATTAAAAAAAAATTGGCATCCCCAGTTATTTTACCCACACGACGCCACTGTCTTTTACTCATATTCATATACATTTATTGTAACTGATAGGGCATACAGACCCTCATCTGCACCTTGTTTACACTGTTTATTTTTTCTCATATTTCTATATTCAGAGTTAATTATATTGTTTACACTGTTTATTTTTTCTCATTATATTCAGATCTAATTTTATTGCCTATATTTATGTCTTTCTTCTATCACCCTGCACATACCTCTATACATCCACTCCCCCACTGCTATGGCATCCGAATTTCCCCCAAGGGAATCATTAAAGGAACATCGTATCTTATCGTATGATCTTAGTGGATGGATAGTGTTTGTACGGTTGATTCAACACCTTCATCTTGTAGTAGCCTTCGCAGGAGGAGTCTCCGGTGTCGTTCAGCTGAATCTTGCCCTTCTTGTGGCTGAACACGTCCCAGATGCTCAAACCTTTTCCATCTTTGTCCCAGGCTCCTTCGGTTTGATAGGCTGAACTGCCGGCACCCCACGAAAATCCTAATAAATGTTCCAGCAAACACATCAGAGTCCTCAGTTAGACACGTAATGGCACCACCCTGGACACAAGCCATATTACAATTATCATGTGTCTGTTCTAATGTCCAGTAATTCAAGGGTATCATTCCAAAATAGTATATTCATAAAACACTTAACTCATGTTCATCGCTCAACATGTCCAAAGTTCAGATAATGATATGCTCTGCAATGTGACCCGTTTTATTAGTATAAATAGCCAATACGTTCAAGAATATCATATTGTAACTTTTATGCCAGAAATAATTTAATAGGAGTAGTAGGTGTCACATTTGTATTTTTATTCACCATTTTTGGAATGGTGAAAATATAATTTTGGAAACCTGGTTTTGCAGAATAATATGATATTATAGATATTATATTATGATATGAATAGTGTTCATACCAGCTGGAAAAGTGCCATAATAGAAGGAGCCGCGCTCGTTCTTTGTCCAGTCGAAGTCCTCAGCCGCAGACAGACACAGCACCAACATAAGCACATAGCACACCCTGGTCGCACAGCGGGGCAGCATGATATCCCTGGGCCTGCAGCGCGGTCACCGGCTCGTTCCAACTGCAATCTCTCACTCGCTGACCTCTAAACATGGGCGAGAACGCATTCAGCACCTGATCGGCTGTCAAAACGCATCACTCAAACGTCCCGTGCCAAGCCTTGGAACAAAAACATCACCTTTGTGTCTGAAACACACACATACACACACAAGCAGACAAGCTTTTATCCTGTTTGAAAACAGTCCAAAGGTTAGACTCAATGAGAGAAATCCCTAATGTGATTAGTGACAGTAAACTGACATCAAATAGTCTAGAATCATCCAGTGCATTTGGACTACAGAGGGGGTCCCGTGTCCCCAAAGCAGAACCAAATACCTCTATTGAGAGTCAATGGAGTGTGAGCTCATTCTGCTGAGCTGACAGATCCCTTACAAACGGTGGTTTCACCGCTGTAAGCAGAGTTGATGTTGGAGGGGCCGATATGTTTACAATATACCATCACGTACACAATGGGGGGATCAAAGTACACTTGGGGTATAGTACACATAACAATAGCCTCATCATCTGACTTTCACTAAGGACACTGGCGTGCTGTATCAATAAATGTAATGTAATAGATTCTGCTCATGAATGCTGTTACGAGACATTGAAAATAGAATAAATCTGACATAAGTCAAAGCACACATTGTTATCAAATTCCGGTGTCAAAAATGTGCAACGTTTAATTTCTAACATACCATTTTGTGGTATGCAATAAATCGAATCCGTAAAAATCAGCACACCTTACTGTAAAAGCAAAGATTAAGGAACATCTGTTTTGGATTTATTCCTCATCAGAGAATAGTTGGAAGGTTCAGCCTACCTATAACATTACAAGCAGCAATACAAGCGCCCTGTCACCTATGTGTGTGATGTGCATTTTTCTAAAGTAACTTTTAATTCGCTTTTTTTTGTCTCAGCACCCCTCATGAAAAACATCTGCTGTCGAGGTCTAATCTTCTTTGAAGTTTAGGAAATTAAGAGATAGGAAATATGCAGTCGTACAGCAATACCAATTTTTGTTAACTAATCAAATCACGTATCCATAACGTTTTCACCTTTCAGAAATGCTACATGAAATAAAATCTCCATTGCAGACAAGAATACATTCCAAATCAACACCGTGCAACAATTTTACAGTAGTACCGAATAAATCACAAAGAATAATAATTATCATCTGGTTTTACCTGTGTGCCTTAAGGGGTGTTCATGAGTGGCAGGCCAGAGTATGCACTGAAGCCAAGCCCCTGGGTGAGTATGTTGTGCTTGGGCAGTGGACCATGTGAAAAGCTGTATATAGGCTATTGGTGGAATCCCTATTGTGGCGCGGCACCATGCACCTCCTCCTGAGCTGTCCGTGCCCTCTGTGTGAAAGCAGGTCTTATTGTCAGGCTCGCTGCATTGTTTTAGCTGTTTAGAAAATGCTGAATGGTTTGCTGGTCAAAAAGTGTTTGCACTGCATTTACCCCCGTTTTGCAAAAGTGGTGCCCGGGTCAGGTTAGGACAAGAATGTAGCGTCGACCATAACCTTGATTTAACAGTTCCTTGATTTAAGAGAACCTTGATTTAATAGTTCCTTGATTTAACAGACCATAACCTTGATTTAACAGTTCTTTGATTTAACATTTCAGCTGAAGAGGAAACAAATGTCTGTCTTCTTATCGTCCCTGTTACATCCCGTCTTGCTTTGCTTCTTATAAAATGCATGTGCTCTTATACCAATCCTTACAACTCAAGGTCCAGGATCCAGGTATTTGGGTGTTCGGTTAAGAAGAAGAAGTCTTTATTTGTCATGCCGATTTGTCATACACATAGGAACACACATGCACTGAGTCGCAGATGAAATGTCTCTCTGCACTTCTCCCATCCCATCGTCCTTCCCCCCCAAGGGCAGCTGGGAGCAGACATGTTGGCCGCGCCCGGGGACCAATCCAAGTGCTCCTGTCCGTCTTTGTCAGGGACGCAACAAAGTTAGCGATCTGCATGTTTTTCCATTGGGTTTATCTTATCGGGAGGAGAAACCCTTGCGAGCACAGGGAGAACATGCAAACTCCACACAGAAAGGCCCGGGAGATACCCCACCTGTACGGTACCTGGCAACCTGGTACCCAAGCGGGAATCAAACCCAGGACCTTTTAGCTGTGAGGCGACAGTGTTAACCACTACACCACGTGCTGCCCTAAGGTCATGAAATGTGCCTCATTAAGGTCAATATACAAAAATAAAGCAACCATTTGGACCCTGGTGATGTTTTTTTTTTTCATTTTTATTTTGTGCTTATTGAATATCCCTAATTACATAACGCAGACATTTCTGCCGTGGGACATCTTATATGGCCCAGCCATACATGTGTTCATGCCGAGGCACGTCTCCGTTCCTCTGCTGCTTCTTCAACTCTTGTGTTTCAGATGTGCAACATCAACAGTAAGCTAAAAAGCACCTAATAACACTGGCTTACTGTAAACCAGTAGAGAACATTGAACAGGAACATGGACACATCAACTTGAATATGGGAGGCAATACCGACATGCCTTGACTTAATGCAAAGGAGCGAACACCGTTTACCACCTCACTCCCATCACACTGAGACGGTGTCACCCTCTACGCACCTCACCTCATCCTCACTCCCATCACACTGTGACTGCACCCTCTACGCACCTCATCCTCACTACCCATCACACTGAGATGGTGTCACCCTCTACGCACCTCACCTCATCCTCACTCCCCATCACACTGCGACTGCACCCTCTGCGCACCTCACTCCCATCACACTGTGACTGCACCCTCTATGCACCTCACCTCACACTGTGACTGTACCCTCTACGCACCTCATCCTCACTCCCATCACACGGCAGCCGTCACCGTCTATGCACCTCACTGCCATCACATTGAACCGCCATTCACTCCCACCCAAATAAATTAAAAATATCAAGATACAAAAACAAGTCAACGAGTAAAGAATTGTCCATTTCTACACGGTGGTTCTTCAGCGGTGAAGCCCACTGGAATACTGACGCCGCTGCTGTGATTATCTCAGTAATAATCCTCTTCCTCCTCCTCCTCCTCCCCTCCAGGCACTACACCAAGCTCGTCGTCCTCCTCCTCATTGTCATCGTCTTCCTCCTCGTCTTCCTCCTCCTCATCCTCCATGTCGTAATCGGCGGGTGCACTCAGCAGCAGTTTGGTTTGATTGATCTCATTCTCATCGTCAACGTTGACTTGAACCTGTAGGCAAAGAGAGGGTGTTGACTGTCATTTCCTTTAACACTATGGGTGCCGGAGGTTAAATTCATGCTATACCATGGGTTGCCAGCTCTATTTGTCTATGGATAAGTACCCCTTCTTTGCATGGCTATAACTTTTTAAATTCTATTGCTACATTGCCATTATTAGGGCCCATTCAAAGTCCTATATGTATTGTTCATTGTGTAGCAACGTTAAACGTTTTCATTCACATATTCATAGTAAAGTATGGTCTAATGTATAAGTATGTTTTCATCTCTTTCTGCAGCTTTCTCCAGAACGTGATCTATAGCCCCAAATGCATTATATTGATGATGAAATACAGTTTGATGGCAATCGGGGCGATATAAAAGATTTCAATTGGACGTACTTCTAGAATGATCTACGTATGATCTGATGATGACCGGATGGGCGGGGGATCGTTTATAATTCCGTGGGCAGCGTTAGATGATTCATCCAGAGTGGGTCATATGTTCATCATAACAGTTTATATGGAACACGTTCAAGAATAACGCTGAATCTCACCGGATCTTCCTCGCGCCGTTGGACGATCAGCGTGGTGTAGACCGTTTTCGATTATGGGATGTTTATCCTGATGAACCATTTCCAGCTTGTATAATACTATATACGTCCAAATCATGTTGTTTATCGAGTTATTGGCAATGGATCGCTATTATATTGTGACGAGTGAGTGCCGGCAGCCAAACCGAGTGCCCGGAAGTAATATGGCCAACCAGCACAACCTCCATAGCACTTCCTGTTTGGCGATTGCGCCGATCGGCCACCAGATGGCGCTCCTGAACCGCCAGAGAGCTCAGTGGGTCCTCCTGGTGGATCTCAGGCCAGCGGAGGGGAAATATGAATCCGATCGCAGATTTTTGAAATGTTGATATTAAAGACACTGTAAAGCGTCCTTCGGCAACTTGAGCATGGCCGGGAATGACGCTGTAAAGCGTTTTCCGGCAGTTAAAGTGTTAATCACCATCTTGGAAAACTATTAGCAGGCGAGAGTTAAATATAGGCTAATAAAACTGGAAAAACAAAGACAGAACTTCACTTGTTTGAATGAAGTGATGATGGGCAAGGAAACTATAAAAGAAGGAAGGGTCATCACGTCACTGTAGCATGTGAACACAGATTGGTGCCAAGTGTGGAAACATTCAGGTCGGCCGGTCATTTAAACAGGTTATTACCTCAGTTAGTTAAAAATGCAACAAATTGCAGATAAGATAAGATATTCCTTTATTTATCCCCTTGGGGAAATTCAGGCATCATAGCAGCATGGGGGATGGGGGGGTACAGGTAGTAAAAACAACACAAGCAGTGTAAACAAATAAGTAAATATAATTTATTATCTAACTAACTGAAATATACAGTATCACATAAGGTGGAGTATGCATAAGGTAGTGTTATAATTTACTATCTAACTAACTGAAAGAAATGCACAGCATTTCACGACAGATGATTCTTGACATCTAACGTTTGATATATTGGTTGGTGTATATTTCCTCAGATAGCTTGCAGCGTTTCCCACAGGATTTTCAGAGACTATGGGGGAGAACCTCTGACCCTCTAGGGGGGTCCGGGGGCGTGCCCCCCCCCCCCGGAAATATATTTGTTTGTACATTTTAAAGTTAAATGCATCAATCTGGTGGTGCACTTTGAGAGCTAAATAAAGAGAGGCTAGATTCTATGATGAACTTTGTGCTCAAAACACAATCAACTAGACTAGTGCTTCCCAATCCTCTCCTCGAAGCACCCCAGCCGTTCAATGTATTTGTTAAATTCCACCACCAGCACACCTGATTCAACTTAACTAGCCCTTTATTAGTTGAATCAAGGTGTGCTGGTGGTGGAATTTAACAAATACATTGAACGGCTGGGGTGCTTCAAAGAGAGGATTGGGAAGCACTGAACTAGAGCATACATTTGAGCCATCAAAGAAATGAAGCAAAAGTAGTTACCTGTGTTGAACTGGTTTATTTTTTAGAAAATTAAAAAAAAAAGTGGATTACTATTATGACCACTGCCAATACTACTGATACATCCCTATTGGCAAACTTTATATTAAAAAAAAATAGTTAAAACGTTTTTTTTTATTATACAACTGTGGCGGGACTAATCAGGCAGGCCGCCACAGTCTAGGTCATTGATGGGAAACCCTGGCTTGTATATTTTGAATTTTAATCCAGGCTTCAATAGAACTGACACCAAGCAGAGCGTAGAATGCTGGTATTCAAGTTTGCTTTTATTTGTCATGTATAAAGTACATGTACATTACAGTGAAATGCTTGGTTCTGTAAGAGCCCCTGGGAATGTGCTTCATACCGTAAGTAAGAGTAAAAGAGGAATAAAGTCCCAACAATATACAAATATACAAACTAAAGTACAACCTAAGTACACTGAAGTAAAAATGCAGATAATGAGGTACAAAAATGCAGAAAGACCAAAAAGAATGCTATATTCAAAAATGAGGTATGGATGTAGTGCAAATCTCTAATAAATAGATAAAATATGGTGTAGTGTTTAAAGTGTCTAAAGTGGGCGTTAAGGTGAGTGTTTGTTTAAAGTGAGTGTGTGCAATGAGTTTAGATGGATGGGTTGATGTTACATAGTCATTGAGCATCCTGATGGCCTGGGGATAGTCTGCTGCGGTCGTGTGCGGTGCTATTCCCAAACCAGGAGGTGATGATACCAGTCAGGATGCTTTCTATTGTGCATGAGTAGAAGTTCTTAAGGATCTTTTGACTCACTTTGAACTTCCTTAGGCGCCTAAGGAAGTAGAGGCGCTGCCGTGCCTTCTTCACTACACTGTCAATGTGTGTGGTCCATGTCAAGTCCTCGGATATGTGGACTCCGAGGTACTTGAAACTGTTCACTCTCTCGACCAGTGCCCGTAGATGCTGAGGGGGCTGTATAGTCCCTAGATCCCGACATCCTAAAATCCACAATAATTTATTTGGTTTTGCTGACGTTCGGGGAGAGGCTGTTCTCCTAGCACCACAGCGTCAGGTTCTCTACCTCTCCCAGGTAGGCCCTCTCATCGTTTGCAGAGATCAGGCCCACCACAACAGCTGTGTCGTCAGCAAACTTAATGATTGTGTTGCTGTTGTGCTTTGCCACACAGGGCTGACGTGATGACTCTTCCTTCTTTTATAGTTTCCTTGATGAAGGGCAGGACGTCCCGTTTCAGTGCCCCTACTGAGAAATTATTCCCTCTGAAGACACTCATGGCTGGACTGGTAATCTGGCATACCGGGCATTTTCCCGGTGGGCCGACGGCACCTTGGGGCCGATATAAATATAATATAAATAAACGACCGGCCCATAAAGCAGGGACATTTCATTTTCTATACTGACACTAGGCTGGCCCAATCACATCTCTTACTAAGCCCCACCCCCTCCCTCAGACAGACCTCTCCGTTTCTCATGTCAGATCAGATGCCGCTCAGAGCAGGCGTGTGACCATGACAGGGCCGAGGGACAGAGTGAGCAGGGGGAGGAGAGTGTAGCGGTAAGCAGGGAGTCGTTTAGTTTTGTTTTGGCAATGTAAATGTATGTTTCCCATGTCAATAAAGCCCCTTTGAATTGAGTAGTACCTTCATGATTAATAGGGGGGAGGTAGTGTGTGTGCCATGCCATGATGACGATGATTAATTAAATTAATGTCGATAATAATATGATAACATACTCGTAACGCTATCATAAAGTGAGACCGTCAACTACTGCTGGTGGTCTCTCAGTCAGTCAATGTCAAATAGCGCAGCATAAGCTATCAAGTCAAGAGTTTTATTTGTCACGGCATACAAGCATACAGTGAAATGCGGGGGGTATAGCTATTGTAGCTAGCATAGTTCCCTAATGCAGTCGCAACTCCGGCTGACTATTCTAACGTTAACTAGCTAACGTTATTTTGTCAGCATCGCGTTGGCTAAGCCCACATTGTTGCGAGTGACCTATCGTATCATCATAATATTATTAAAATCATTAGGACAAAGGTTCCCTTGATAAAGATGCACGAAAAGGCTGTATAATATACAACACCTGTAGCTCAACTGCAAAAATGTATGCCTACTTATGCATTAGCCTACATGGAAAAAACACATTCACAACAGGCAGCAACGTTTACTTTCAGCCAGCAGGATATAATGGTATGGATTACTTTTTATATTATTACCATCTGTGGTAGCTCTCCACCTACAATTATTTTTTTGCTGCTGTGTTGTCCATTGAGCATGCACCTTCACATGGTAGGCACATTAACTGTAGGTCAAACTCCCCAAACAAACAAGTACACCATTGATTTAATTGCCATATAAATCACATAAAAATATCTAACTATTACTCCTCTCTGAACATGAATATAAAACAAAAAAGGTGATCCATTAACCGTGTAAACCTTATGCAATATTCATGATTGATATTTGGATACTTGAAATCTGTATGAATTGAGTAGTTAGTATCAAATTAAATAAGATGGAACAGCTCCATGCATTAATTGAATAAACAACTATTTGTAGTATGGTATTGTTTAAAATTGTACAGCGTTTTGCACATCTTTGTCAGGGAATTCCAACAATTCTTGACCTGAATGTACCAGTTAATTGTAATTGTCTGTCTCTCCTTATGTCTGGTCATGCCAGGTTGTGGAGGAGAGAGACAGGGAGGAACAGGCTGTAGACTACTTTGCACGTCCTGAGCCTGCTATGATGCAGGTGTTTTTACATCACCACCCAAAACAAGATCCAGCCAAGAGCGACTGATTACACTGGTCCACTTGCACTGGTACACTTATCCATGGCACTTACTACCCAGCTTTGTAGTGGTTTTGGGGAATAGTACAGTAGGTACGCATATTTAAGGGGACTGCGAGGATGGTGTACTGGTGGGTGGTGTCCGACCGATTGTGTTGGGCCGGTCTGGATAAAAAATGCCAGGGCCGATGTTTTGTCCCAGTCCAGCCCTGCCTACACTTTGTAAAGTGTATTGACCCTAAATCCAGGTAACAGTGGTACTTAAAACCTGAGCTAACCTGCATGCTTTACCAGAGAGCGATCTGTAATATTATAATACACATCATCACAACGTAATAATCAATGGTTAATGAATAAGCACCACACAGAGCTGCTGCACCAGAAAAGCCTTTTTCAAGAGCCAATGCAATTGGACATTACTAACGTTTTAAAATTATTATTATTATCAGTTTATTCTAATACTGCACTAACTTGGAGTGATCTTTACCCTGGCATTTTTTGGATTAGGTCACACAAGTCTTACATCTATGAATGAATGCTCTGTTGTGTTTTATGGGCTAGGAGGAGACAGTGTTTTTATGTTGTTGTGGCAGTTATGCTTGATGTCCGTGTTTTTTATCGTAATTTTGTCACAAACACGCCATGGCAAACTCCTGACAACTGAGATGATATGGGTAATAAAGTATTGAATCTTGAATTTGTGGGACACAAATTTCACATGCATTCCTCCTCCATGGCATTTGACTTTACCTGCATCTCTGGAGATAAAGGATGAGAGGCTCCTTCGTCTGTCTGCGCGTTAATGATCGACTTCAATGCCCCTTCTTCAAACTGAAACACAAGGAGAGCACAGAAACTTAAACTAATTTGTGCCACAGACACCACAGAACCAACCCTGAGGCGGGATCCAGTCTCACGAGCTGGTCCGAGTCTCTCACCTTCAGCCTGTTCAGTTGGTCTTGAAGCATCACTTTAATCTTCAGGAGAGTCTCCTCTTCCTTCTTCAACTCCTGCAGACGACTGTGCATGTTTACTGGTCCAGTCAGATCATTCCTAGATAACGGAGGTGAAGGGAACTGATTTTAGAGATCAAGTCATCTGTCAGTACGAAATAATATAACGTTACGAGCTTACAAGCCAGTAACGTTACGTTAGCCACTGTAGGCTGCTGTCTAACGTTGTGAAAATCATGAACGTAAGCAGTGTGAGAAATATATAATCATATGTATCAACGGATCAGTGTTTACCCATGCAAATGTAGACTTTGTGCAGCTAACCCATACTGTGCAAACCAGCGTAGCTAGCTTAGCTGCAAAAGAAAACAGCAAGGCAAGCTAGCCAACGAGCTTGGTGGTTAGCTGGAGTTAGCTTCTAGCTAAGCCCATTTTCACTCAGGTCAAACAACAACAAAAAACACTCCGAAGTCCGAACTTCCTACCTTGGTTGCTGCTACTGCCTACTGTTCCATATCAGCAACGACGGTGACAATACACAAGATCGTGTACTAATCCTTTGCTTCGAGTTGTAGTAGCTTGTAGTAACACTAGCCAATGTTGTTGGATTGACGTTAGATCACACTCTGTCATCGGCGTTTTATTGGCGGTCGTTAGTTTTTGGCCAAATTGCAAAGCTATATGCCGTCATAATTGTGACATTAAAAGTTGTTTATAAATATATCCTTAACCAAAACCCTAACAGTAACCACTTCCACTACCTAAACATTTAAAAACAAATGTAAACATTTTCTTCCGGACCGTGGGATCTAGCGTCTACCATGTTGTTGTTACAAGCTTCATTCATTCACGTGGCCATGAGGTCATTTCCGAATTGAATTGTGTACGCCCACACATGTATCTTGTTTTGGCGGCATCTTGTGGCTTTATTAAGAGTTGCATGCATAGATATATATAGATATCTATGGTTGCATGTAGGGTTGATTGATTGATTGAATTGATTGAAAACTTTATTAACAGATTGCAGAATGGGTACAATACAGTACAGCTCAATACACACAATTGTTAAGGGGATGCAGACCAGAGAAAGACTTTCGTCTTGTTTACATCAGGGTCCCCCATTTTCAATTCATCAGGACATATATGACATACATGACATACAGATAGTCAGTACTGCTACATCTATACATTTATGACATACCAGATTTGCAAATACAGTACTGTTTGTGATACAGAAGGAGTCAGGAAAAGGGAGTATATACATTTGACGTAGAAACTGTACATTGGAGGAGGTTGGGTGGGGGGGGGGGGGGGGTTGGGTACACTGGGATATTGACAACCATACTGGGTAATCTACATTGGAGGTGGGGGGGGGGGGGGGGGGGGCACACTGTATATACAAGCAAAACTGTACATTGAGGGGGGGGGGGGGGGGGACACTGTACAAACAAACAAAATTGTACATTGGACTATTGACAAAACCATACTAGGTAAATGACTGTACATTGGAGGGGGTTGGGTTAGGATATTTACAGGGGCCAGTGTTGAATTGCAGTCTCCCGTAGGTGTCCCTTGAGAGAGGTTTTGAAAGTGGGTAGTGATCCACATTCCTTTACAGCTTTGGGTAGGGCGTTCCACATTGATGTGGCATAATTGCGAAACGTGTTTAGTCCCTTATTTGAGCCGAATCTGGGTTTAACATGATTTGTGGAGCTCCCTCTGGTGTTGTGATCGTGGTATTCACTGACCTTTGGGAAGTATTTTGACATGTACATGGGTACCTTGGTCGTGTAGTGTATCTTGTAGACCAGGCCCATTGCAAGTTGCTGTACTCTGTCGTCTACTCTAAGCCATCCTAGATTGTCAAAGTGGGCAGGGGTGAGGTGGGTTCTAGGAGTAAGGTCAAGCAGTAGTCTGACCAGTTTGTTTTGAGATGTTTGTAATTTTGTTTTTAGCGCCTTTGAGGTGCTTTGGTACCATGAGGTGCAAGCATAGTCGTAGTACCCCTGAATGAGTGCTCCTGCCAGAGTCTTCAGGGTATTCTTGTTTACCAGAGAGGAGATCCGGTACAAGAATCGAGTTCGTTGGTTGACTTTTTTTATTACATTGGATGCCATTTTGTCACAGGAGAGATTAGCCTCTAGGATGGAACCCAGGTAGGTAATTTCATCTTTCCTTGTGACAATATTGTCACCCACTGTAACTGAGAAGCCGTCGGTCTTGCTGAGTTTGTTATTTGAACCGATGCTGCGTAGTTGGAGTTTGATTGATTGATTGATTGATTGATTGATTGAAAACTTTATTAACAGATTGCAGATTGGGTACAATACAGTACAGGCACAGCTCAATACTAACAACAAAGAGGATGAAGACCATAAGGGTCCTCCATTTTCAATTAATCAAGAACGTACAACTTTGAATGGAGGTTTACAAAGAACAAGATTCTTGTACCAGATCTGATTGATTGATTGATTGAAAACTTTATTAACAGATTGCAGAATGGGTACAGTACAGTTCAATACATACAATTGTTAAGGGGATGCAGACCAGAGAAAGACTTTCGTCTTGTTTACATCAGGGTCCCCCATTTTCAATTCATCATAACATATGACATACATGACATACAGATAGACAGTACTGCTATCTATACATTTATGACATACCAGATTTGCAAATACAGTACTGTTTGTGATACGAAAAGAGTCCAGAAAAGAGAGTATATACATTTGACGTAGAAACTGTACATTGGAGGGGGGGGGGGGGGGGGGGGGGGGGGGGGGTAGGCGCGTCAACACTTCAGGCAACCAACTTGCGTTCAGCGTTTCTCTGATTGGCCATGACGCCCATGTGACCGCGGCAGAGCGAGAGAGCGGCAGAGCGGAAATAGGCTGCATTCTATTGCCATGCTCTGCGACAAACTCTAACCTTAACCAACTCCGAAAGAATGCCTAAACTTAACCCTAACCTTAACCAACTCCGAAAGAATGCCTAAACTTAACCCTAACCTTAACCAACTCCGAAAGAATGCCTAAACTTAACCGGCGAAAGAAAGACGTTTATATAGAGGCGCGATAAATTAATTAAACATAAAAAAAATAAAAATAAAAAAAATTGAAGTGATTCAAACTTGTCACCAACTGGACCGCAGGCTCCACAGCAAGCTGGCGAACGAGTTGAGCTAACCGTCGATGTTAAAACAGGGGGGATTGCGTGCGGTAACCTGCGCGCCGCTGCCGCTCTGCCGCTCTGCCGCTGCCGCGTCGCCGCGGGGGCGTGCTAGGCGCAAGATGGTTGCCTTAAGTAATGAAGCGGGGGGCCGACGGTACATTGGAGGTGGTTGGGTGGGTGGGGGGGGGGGGGGGGGGGGTTGGGTAGGAGGGGTGGGTGGGGGACACTGTACAACTGTACAAGCAAAACTGTACATTGGAATATTGACAAGACCATACTTGGTAATTTACTGTACATTGGAGGGGGTTGTGTTAGGACATTTACAGGGGCCAGTTTCGAATTGCAGTCTCCCGTAGGTGTTTTTTGAGAGTGTTTTTGAAAGTGGGTAGTGATTCACATTCCTTTACAGCTTTGGGTAGGGCGTTCCACATTGATGTGGCATAATTGCAAAACGTGTTTAGTCCCTTGTTTGAGCCGAATCTGGGTTTAACATGATTTGTGGAGCTCCCTCTGGTGTTGTGATCGTGGTATTCACTGACCTTTGGGAAGTATTTTGACATGTACATGGGTACCTTGGTAGTGTATCTTGTGCAGGCCCATTGCAAGTTGCTGTACTCTGTCGTCTACTCTAAGCCATCCTAGGTTGTCAAAGTTGGCAGCGGTGAGGTGGGTTCTAGGAGTAAGGTCAAGCAGTAGTCTGACCAGTTTGTTTTGAGATGTTTGTAATTTTGTTTTTAGCGCCTTTGAGGTGCTTTGGTACCATGAGGTGCAAGCATAGTCGTAGTACCCTTGAATGAGTGCTCCTGCCAGAGTCTTCAGGGTATTCTTGTTTACCAGTGAGGAGATCCGGTACAAGAATCGAGTTCGTTAGTTGACTTTTTTTATTACATTGGATGCCATTTTGTCACAGGAAAGATTTGCCTCTAGGATGGAACCCAGGTAGGTAATATCTTCTTTCCCTGTGACAATATTGTCACCCACTGTAACTGAGAAGCCGTCGGTCTTGCTGAGTTTGTTATTTGAACCGAAGAGAATGGACTCTGTTTTGCCCATGTGTAATGATAGTTTGTTATCAGCAAGCCATATGCAGATTTTGCCTAGTTCTGCGCTGAGGGTTTTTTCAACCTGTAACTTGTTCTTGTCAGAGACCAGCAGGGCTGAGTCATCCGCAAACAGGAACAAGTAGCAGTCACAAGCTGACGACATGTCACTTACATAAATTAGGAACAGTAGCGGACCTAGTATGCTTCCTTGTGGAACACCACAGCTCACTGTGAGGGGGGGGGGGTACCGTTTACCTCCACCATTTGCTCTCTCCCCTCCAGGTATAGGATTGCATCCAGCTCACTGATAGACTATCAAAACCAATTGCTTTTAGCTTGTCAATCAGAATGGTGTGATTGACAGTGTCGAAGGCCTTTTGTAGGTCCAGCATGACCATGCCGCAGTATTTGCCCACGTCCACCTCTTGTTTGATGTGGTCGTTTAAATAGAGAAGGCATGTGTCAGTGAAGTGGGATGTTCTGAAGCCAGATTGGAATTCGTAGATTAGATTTTTTCCATGACTTTCGAGATGGAGGTAAGGATAGAAACAGGGCGGTAGTTCCCAGGGTCTAATTTACTGCCTTTTTTGTGCAGGGGTGTTACTCTCGCAATTTTGAAGTCCTTGGGGACGTGTCCCTGTTTTATGGAGAGGTTTATTATGTGTGTGATGACTGGGGTGATGGCGGCTGCTCTCTGGTAAACAAGAATACCCTGAAGACTCTAGCAGGAGCACTCATTCAAGGGTACTACGACTATGCTTGCACCTCATGGTACCAAAGCACCTCAAAGGCACTAAAAACAAGATTACAAACATCACAAAACAAACTGGTCAGACTACTGCTTGACCTTACTCCTAGAACCCACCTCACCCCTGCCCACTTTGACAACCTAGGATGGCTTAGAGTAGACGACAGAGTAGAGCAACTTCCAATGGGCCTGGTCTACAAGATACACTACACCACTAAGGTACCCATGTACATGTCGAAATACTTCCCAAAGGTCAGTGAATACCACGACCACAACACCAGAGGGAGTTCCACAAATCATGTTCAACCCAGATTCGGCTCAAACAAGGGACTAAACACGTTTCGCAATTATGCCACATCAATGCGGAACGCCCTACCCACAGCCGTAAAAAAATATGTGAATCCCTACCCACCTTCAAAACCTACGGGAGGCTGCAATTCGAAACTGGCCCCCGTAAATGTCCAACCCCCCCCCCCCCCCCCCTCTCTATGCTTGCACCCTGAGCTGTACTGTACCTATTCTGCAATCTGTTCATTAAAAATGTCAATCAATCAATCAAACTTCCAGTTTCCATAAGTAACCTAACATACACTAATGTTAGGCCAGGGCAAGGATACCGCGTGTATAAAAAAAAGTTAATAAAAAAAAATAGGTCGGAAATTAACAAAAAGAAGAAAAATAGTATTTGAGTTTATGTTAAAAGCTATGCCGTTTTTGTTTGTACAAGTGATGTCACATTCTGTTGTGAAAAGTATGCCATGTTTCCAGTAACGTAGGAATGGCAGAGTTGACTTTTATTGTTTTTCTTTCTGTTCACATTGTTATGTCCTCCACTCCAAAGAGAGGTTTGAAGTGGCAGGTGTCAACTTTATGGCACTAGGAAGCCTAATTTGTAACAAATGTAGTTCATGGTGTTAGTCTCTCTCATAAAACATAAAGGTCACACTATTGGAAGACAAATCGGCCCTGAGCTCGGCCTGTTAGCTAACTCAGCATAAAGACGTCTGAACCTGACTGTACTAATGACAGGCATGAATTTGTCTTTTATGCTGCCATAAACCCAAATTATATAATTATTTTACGACCACCGCAGTAAAACTGAAAAATTACCTTTTAAACTGGCAACTGAAACACTAGAGCACCAAGAGTTTTCAAAACAAATGAGGAGAATTTGTTTAAAAAGCAAATTTCTGAAAGTTGTATCAAGACATTTGAGCCCTCTCCTGCAGTTTGACCCAAACGTGTTTTGAATTACTGGGAACCTGGTATCACTTACAAGACATGAAAGAACACTTGTAGGCCTATGATCTGCATGTACACACTGTTCCTCATCTGATGGAGTGCCACACAGTCTCCCTGTTCGTCCAAGCAGTCACAGTGCCCTATACGCAGATAGGCATACAATGGTGGCTACATGTAGCCTACAAAGGTTGCCCCCCACACCACCCCACCCCGACTAAAGGGAGCAAATAAAGTAGATAACGAATTCGGTGAAAACTCAAATAAATCACAGATGGAACTCATTGATGTGAACCAGATCTGAAATGGGCTCTTAATCAGTCTTCAAAAATGTTAGAAGAGCCCATTAGGTTTTTTATAGGATTCCATGACTAAGTCTGTCCAGATGTTTACATTGATAATCACAGCACCGCGGCACGACAGCCTGGCCAAGAGCACAGGCATACCTGCCTCTGTTCACACACACACACACACACGCACGCACACACACACACACACACACGCACGCACGCACGCACGCACGCACGCACGCACGCACGCACGCACGCACGCACGCACGCACGCACGCACGCACGCACGCACGCACGCACGCACGCACGCACGCACGCACGCACGCACACACACACACACACACACACACACACACACACACACACACACACACACACACACACACACACACACACACACACACACACACACACACACACACACACACACACACACACACACACACACACACACACACACACACACACACACACACACACACACACACACACATGAAGGAAGGCTGCTCAAAGGTGTAGGCCCCTCTTATGTCCTGAATTAAATGTCCTCTATTGTCCAGTTTAGACAATCATTACATACTAATATCATGGTTTGAGGCTGAGAGGAAAAGACAGTTGGAACAGTGAAGGTCATGTGGGGCCGTTTTGTGTGTCAGTTTCATATTAGTCTTCATGTCTTCTTCGTCCAAGTATGGAATGCACTAAATATCCTTTAATCAAATGCATGTTTCATACTAGTGGCTAAACAATGGATCAAACACGGCTTGATTATGTTCTATTGTTTAATAATCAGGATAGGATGTAGGCTCTCACCCATGCTCCATGTGAAGTTCCCCCAATAGTAATCCTGTATGATCCTACGTGCCTGTATATGCACACTAATAAATCCAATAGTAATCCTGTATGATCCTACGTGCCTGTATATGCACACTAATAAATCCAATAGTAATCCTGTATGATCCTACGTGCCTGTATATGCACACTAATAAATCCAATAGTAATCCTGTATGATCCTACGTGCCTGTATATGCACACTAATAAATCCAATAGTAATCCTGTATGATCCTACATGTCTGTATGTATGCACACTAATAAATCCAATAGTAATCCTGTATGATCCTACATGCCTGTATATGCACACTAATAAATCCAATAGTAATCCTGTATGATCCTACTTGCCTGTATGTATGCACACTAATAAATCCAATAGTAATCCTGTATGATCCTACGTATGTATGCACATTAATAGATCCAATAGTAATCCTGTATGAACCTACGTGCTTGTATGTATGCACACTAATGAATCCAATAGTAATCAAAACTATTTTCAAATAACATCCTGTAAAATGTTGAAGATCTAATTTGAGGGAATTTTGAGTGGTTAGTATGTGGCTAACATTCATATAGATAACAGAATTGTGTGCAACAATATCATAATTTGAGTTGTGGCTTCTCCACCTCGTCACCTCCCGTGGAGGCTAATCAAGCGCAATGCAGAGCAGCTGGACGCGTCCTGAGGCAGAGACACCTGCTGCATAAAAGACCTGACAACTCATCTCTCAGTACTGACCATTGTGGTTAGTGTAACAAAAAATGTCTTCAAGTCTTAGCATATGCTTCTCTCGTGTTTGATTATTTCCGTTTTGTTGTTTGCTTTTTCCCGTGTTTCGTTCTTGGACTAACGCTCGTTGTGACATCCTCCGGGCACGACGCAATTAACACAAGTAGATTTCTTGTACTGATTTTAATGAAGCTTTGTCCAATCTCCATCCAAACCGTAAAATCTGTATAACATACAAATGCATACAAAAGATACCATTAACATTGAAAGTCCATTAAAACCGTGGTCAGAACATCAACTGTCACATATACCAAATCATCATCCATAACAATCAATACCTTATTGGCTGCGTGCCAGTATAAGAGAACATCGATGCGTTATGGTGTTACAGTATGTCTTTAATCCTTATCTTGGTAGATTGTCTTGTTAGGTTGTCTTGGTGCTTGTTAGGATTGACAGGAAAGTCAATAATCCACCCACAGTCATGTCGCAACTCAAGAGAAGGAAGGCGGAAACACGTCACCAGATACCAAGTGGACCAAGTCTCGTGAGACTAAAATAATTGCACAAACAAATAGAAATTGTGCGCCACTCATATATCTTATATAAACCCATAAGAAATACAATGAAATACAATTGTGTGTATTATTATTAATATACAAAAAATAAGCATATAAAATTGTAAACGAATATAACTATATTAACCAACTGTTAACCATAGCTGCAGTTACACTCCCACCAATTACACATACTAGTAGAATGTGGAATGTCTTATTGCACATACTAGAATGTGGAATTTCTTATTGCACATACTTAAAAGGATATGTCTCTAAGATCAATTGGATTCAACCTGGTAAGTATCTCTTTCCAGTGTAAGACAAAAAAAAACTCCTATTTCAGAGTAAAGGTAAGCAGAAAATGGGTAAGTGCCAAAACAGCTTAATGTTGAATAACTCACTAGTGCTCTAATCTGCTTCTATCAATGTAATGATCTTGTGTATTGGTCTCTCTAAATACACTGTACTGGTTGTAGCTTTCCCTTTGCTATCGTATGTGGTGTGGCTTACTAGCAGCTTCAACTTTCTGACTCTACCATCTTGTCCTGGGTAGACTTCAGTGAGTCTTGCTAGTCGCCATTCGTTGCGTGGTGTCAGTTCATCTTGGAGAAGGACGATGTCGTTGACTTTAGAGTTCCTTCTGGTTTTACACCACTTCTGGCCATCTTGTCCAAAACTCGTTGGCCAAATACTGAACTCGGTGCCACCTCTTTTTTAGGTACAGATCTTGTTTGATGAATTGTCCAGGTGGGGGCAGAATGATTGTAGATTTCATCGTTAGAATGTGGTTCGGGGTTAAAGGGTCAGGTCCGGATGGGTCGCTCAGAAACTCAGCGGAGAGCCTTCAGTCTTTCTTCATTCATTCCCTTCATAAGTTCTGTAAATTGTCTTCTCGCGCCAACAAAATTGGTTCCTTGATCGCAATGAATGATCTGAGTGCATTGATGAATGAGTCTGTAGTCATATCGTCAACCACTTTTTTTTTTTTTTTTTTTTTTTTGGTCTTTTTCCCCCTCCATTTTCCTCCGATTTTCTCCCATCCCAATGTTAGTCGTATGCCAATTCCCAGTCCCTTCCTGGTCGCTGCGCTTTTACCCCCCACAGTCAGATCATTTGGGAGAGTGGAGGCTACCACGTGCTTCCTCCGACACACGTCCAGCCAATCACCGCTTCTTTTCACCTGGCAGCGCGGATTCTCATTGAGAGGGCGTAGCGTGTGGGAGGACCACACTATCCCCCTCACGTCCAATCCGCGCTTAGCAGGCGCCCCGACCGAACTGTAGGAGTCGCTGTTTACAACGACCCGGACCCACCCCGCCAGCTTCTCCCACCCTCTGATACAGCCAATTGTATCAGTGCAGACGGCCAGCCAAGCTGGTGACAACCCCGGAGCTGTGAGCTGGATTCGAACAGGCGAACCAAGCTCACAGCTCCGGGGCTGGTGACGAACGCAATCTCCGCTCGACCACCTAACCGCCTATCGTCAACCACTTCTATGTGAACGGATCTTAAGCATAGACAGGTGAGTATAAGTCCATATCTTTTTAGATCCTTTCTTCCTTCTTTAATGCAGATTGGGCATCTTGACCTACACGTCCTCCCACCTTGAGGATTCCGTCTTCGTCCAGGAAGGGACTTAGCTTTTATAGCTTACTTTCTTTGGTCTTGGCAAGTTCATGCTTTTGCTTGAGTCCTTTTATCTCAGCTGGGAAGGCCTCTTCTTGAGCAAGCTTGATGACAAGCTCAGCTTCTTTTCTTTCTTCGATACTTGTATTCTCGTTGGTGCGTTCTTTTGTATATTCGGGACCTGACACATCTGCAGAGGTGCGATGAGACAGCGCTGCTGCATCCCATGGGCCACCATCCATTAGCTCTGAGTGCATTTGTTGTCATTCCACGCCCTTGGTGTTGGATCTTTTCGTGGTGGTGTTTGATGAGTAGGGATGAGATGTGGCCTTTCTGTGGAAGTATTGCCGGATGTTTTATGTGTGGGTGTAGCGCTGCTTGACCTAGACGTCCTCCCACCCTGAGGATTCCGTCCTCGTCCAGGAAGGGTCTTTGCTTTTGTAGCTTACTTTCTTTGTTCAGTCTTCTTTCGAGACCTTTCAGGTGGTGGATAGCGCTGATCTTGTTGTTATGTAGCTCTGGTCGTTCTCTTTTGAACGGCAGGGGCATCTCATAGTGACCGTTTGGCTTCTGTGTGATATTTTCTTTCAGCTTCAACTGGAAGCTGAGGAACTTCAGGTCATCTTGTGAGATGGGATTATCTTCTTTGGACCTTTCTGAGAAGTCGGACTCGAGGACCTTTATGATTTCTGTAGGGGTCACTTCTTTCACTTTGAGCCAATTTACATAGTGTACTTCTGTTTGAAGGTTGATTGAAGACTCAACATCCGGTGTCACTTGTTTTACCTCTATATGATGACTAATGGGGATTCTGTTTGAACTCACTGCATCTGCTAGGATCCTGACGAACTCTGAAGTACTTTCACCCAAGAGGGGGACTACAGTTCTTGGTGCAGAGAGCACATAGGGGGAAGGAGGTCTTGTAGGAGCAGGCATTTGGTTGACTGTTCTCCTCTCACTATCCACTTTGATGTTTAGCTTCTCTTCTTCTTTTTTCGCCACTTGGTCGTACACTTGGATTCTCGCTTGGGCTGCATTTAGACTTTTCATTTCCTCCAGTTGCTGTACCCTTCTTTTCCTTTCATCCAGGGTTCTTTGGAGGGCTGTATGCTGCGATATCATTTGAGCTTTGATTTTAGCGTCCTCTTCCTCTTGCTGCATTCTTCTTTTAAACTCATCTTTCTCTCTCTCCAAGCGACGCTTGACTGCTGCTGCTTCTTGTTCGGCTATCTGTTCTTTAGCTCCCTCTTCCAGCCGCTGTATTCTTCTTTTCAACTCATCTGTTTCTCTCTCCATTTTTCTTTTCAACTCATCTGTTTCTCTCTCCCAGCAACGCTTAACAGCTGCTGCTTCTTGTTCGGCTATCTGTTTTTTAGCTTCCTCTTCCAGCCGCTGTATTTCTCTTTGTTCTTGGTCTTGCTCTTTTGATAGCTTGAGAACAGCTTGGCATGCAGGAACATCGGCAGCAGCTTCTTGACGTCTTACTGTGGACCTATTTGTACGTACAGAGGTCTTCTTTGAGTTAGAGAAGCGAGAGTTGATGCTTGCGTGGAATAGAAAACCGGCTTCAGGACAGTCATCTTCTTCTTCAGGTGTATGTCCATCCAGTAGGCTTGAGGCTCTTTTGCAGATGAACCGGGACATTTGGGACTCTCCGACGGGTTTCCTTATCTGGCGTTTCAACTTGTCGTAATTCTTCATATGCGCGCTGGACATCAGTGGAGAAACGACGGGTATCAGTAATGACTGTTTCGAGTTCCCCAGTTACTATCTCAGTTTGTGATAGTATCTCCTTGGCGTCTCTCACATTATTTTTCCATCTCTTATACGACTTGGAACCTTCGTTGGAGTCCTATAATTTTCTCCTCTTGCATTCCTCTGCAGAGTTATGGTTCTTTCACTTTTTTTTGTATTCCTTTCAGCAGCGTCGCCGTCTTTACACTTTTCAGGCTGCTCTTGGGAATCTTCTTTACTATATGTAAATGTCAAGTGAATATGTGAAGATAAGTGTGTAAGCCTTACTATTATTACTTCATGTGCGATTACTTAATTAATTGCTTAGTTATAAATGTAGACTTAATTAACCAAGCTAGTTTACTTATTTAACTAGGCAGGTTGACTTATTTATACCAGGCTAGTTCACTTATTTAACTGGGCTGGTTGACTTATTTATACCAGGCTAGTTCACTTATTTAACTGGGCTGGTTGACTTATTTATACCAGGCTAGTTTACTTATTTAACTGTGCTGATTGACTTATTTATACCAGGCTAGTTCACTTATTTAACTGGGATGGTTGACTTATTTATACCAGGCTAGTTTACTTATTTAACTAGGGCTGGTTGACTTATTTATACCAGGCTAGTTTACTTATTTAACTAGGGCTGGTTGACTTATTTATACCAGGCTAGTTTACTTATTTAACTAGGCTGGTTGACTTATTTATACCAGGCTAGTTTACTTCTTTAACCAGTCTTTACTTTACTAATGTAGGCTAAAATCCCCTTTAATCTATATGTATCAAATAAGGTTGATCAATGAAATTGCAATCTTAAACCTCAAAGCACTTATTTCAATACATGCATGAATGGGGATCTAAGCTACAGAAAGATGCTTCAAAAAACATTACAAAAAAACACATGGACAAAGGCGACACCTAGTGGTTCTGTCTCACTTCTCTCACCCTTCTAGTACATTTACTACATTACCCTTTGTTAGAACACTACTTCTTATAAGTGTCCAACCTTATGGCTTTTGCAAATATATAGTGAAGAACGTGAGTTTAGAACTTTACGCAGATGCCGTCATTCCACATGCTGTTGTTTGATGAGCGTTGACTTGAACACCGGCGCCATCAAATCAAATCAAATCAAATCAAATTCATTTGTAAGGCCCGACAACACACCTTAATCTCCCCATGGGCCGGACACGTCTTCTTTAAACAAGTCAAGAAGAAACATAACAATAAGTCAAGAACAAAACAAGAACACCATAAGGTCCAACAAATTTAAAATAAATGCAAATAAATAATAGAATGCAAGCACTCCCAGACATATACCCCACGCGAAGGTAAGGAAAAACTCACTAAAACCTAACAATAGGGGAAAAATGCTCCACAGGCAGTGTGGAGGAGAGAACCCTTAAAAGGGCCATTCAAGGGGGTTTCTCCCTTCTTAGATGTCGGTGATAGTAGTGTTGCAGACTAACAGTTGGTAAGCATGCACTCATGTGTGTAGTGAAACACAGAGCAGGCGCCCCTGACGACGGCAGGTAATTTGTTCCACAGGTAGGGAGCGCGGTAGACAAAGGCTCTGTGGCCGGCGGATTTCTTTTTAACCCTAGGAATCGATAGAAGCCCCGCATTTTGTGAGCGCAGAGCACGAGCGGGCGAGTATCGGGAGATGAGATCGGAAAGATAGAGCGGTGCAAGCCCATTTAACATTTTGTAGGTGAGGAGTAGCACTTTAAAGTCAGATCGGGCTTGAATAGGAAGCCAGTATAGGGCAGACAAAACTGGTGTGATGTGATACAATTTTCTAGTTCTAGTTAGTATCCGTGCAGCCGCATTTTGCACGAGTTGAAGATTTTTGACGCTTGAATTAGGTAGGCCTGAAGTGCATTACAGTAGTCCAGACGTGATGAGACAAAAGCATGAATCAGCATCAGCCAGAGTTAAAAATTTTTGCGATATTACGAAGATGGAAGAAGGCAATTTTGGTGACATTTTTTATGTGCATTAAATGAGAGGGAGGAATAAAAAATTACTCAGAGGTTTTTTATGGTGGAGCTTTGGGATACATGACAAGTATCAAAGTTGAGGGAGATGTCCTGAAACAGGCCTCTGTGGTTTGGGGGACCAACAATTAACATCTCAGTTTTATCTGCATTAAGGAGTAGAAAGTTTTGCAACATCCACTTTTTGACGGCAAGCAAGCAGGCCTTAAGGTTTTGTAATTGGGAGGAATCATTTGGCTTAATAGGTAAATATAATTGGGTGTCATCAGCGTAAAAATGAAAGTTTATGCCAAATTTGCGTATGATATTGCCGAGGGGTAGCATGTAAATCGAAAATAGCAAAGGGCCCAGGACCACGCGCTGCTTCATGACGAGCGAGACGAAGACCGGCGCCATCTTGCTTCCACTTGACTTCGCGTTGACAGTTAAGATTTTACTGTGACATCCTCCGGGCATGACGCAATTAACACAAGTAGATTTCTTGTACTGATTTTAATGAAGCTTTGTCCAATCTCCATCCAAACCGTAAAAAATATGTATAACATACAAATGCATACAAAAGATACCATTAACATTGAAAGTCCATTAACACTTAGTGCCGACGACGTGTTATGTCGGTATTTCATGCCCCCTGTTCTGAAGGGCCAGATTAACACTGAGAATCTACGTTTATTATTTTATATAACTTGTATATTATTTATATATATAAGCTATATACCTTTAAGCCTCCGTTTGAATCATAGCATTATTCGCTCGCCTCATTGGACACCGCCCTTGACACTGGCGGCGCCAGCGGTCGCGCCCCCCAGACAAGTTCAAAGACGTGTCCGGGCAAGTTGAGACATGCCCTTGGCCAGCGCATTGATTCCGGACAAGGAATTCGGTTGCGCTCTAGAAATCACTCTGAGTATATATAGTGTGAACAGTGCGCGCGTGAACCTCTGTGAAGTGAGGTGAAGTGAAGTGCGAATAACCTAACCTAGCAAGCAGCTGTAGTGTGAACTTAACGTAACGAGTATCAGAACACGAGGTGAAGTGTGGAGTAACCTAACAGCAGAACGATTGGACATGTGAGCAGTGGAAGCCTACCCGCGGTGTATCGTTACGGATAGCTAGTAGCTCCTTAGATACGACCCTAATATTGTAGAACCATTGTTGGTGTATTATAGTGAATTGTGTAAGCAAAGTACCGTGGAGAAGAGCATAGTTAATACCATTGGCGTTTGGATTTAACTACACCTGAAGACCTGCATCGGGCTAGCTTCGAGGACGAAGCTAGCTAGCTATCATCACTGCCGTCGGGCTTTGGATTAAGAGCTATTACCCTGCTATCGAGCACTTGGATTACAAAGACTGGATCCGTACGAGACCCCTTTTTCTTCAGTGACCAGCAGGAGTATCCGACTATTCTTCAATTCCTCTGGAGCTTACCACTCCGTGGGGGAAATCACCAGTCTCCAGCTATACCCCTCGCTTGCCCTGTATCGCCATCTCACTCCATGCAGCGTTCCGGTCGAGTATTATTAACATAGGAATTATTCATTCCCACTGACTTTGATACTCTGACATTCTACTATCATTCGCCATAAAAGAGCAACGTACTAATTTCAGTTGTATATTGATATTGCTATTAAAATACTGAGTGTCTGCCATATTTAACTAACTGTACTGTCTGGCAAGTAATAATATTTAGTAGTGGTTTAATCTAAACAATCTTTAATACAGTCAGGGTTTTGTAACCCCTCAGTTACACCCCCCGTTGAGTGCCGACGATGCGAATTGTCGTTTTATTTATTCATTTAATTCATTTTAATTCACAAATATAAAGTGCGGTACAAATTGAATTTATTATTATTATTATTATTATTATTATTATTATTATTATTATTATTATTATTATTATTATTATTATTATTATTATTATTATTATTATTATTATTATTATTATTATTATTATTATTATTATTATTATTATTATTATTATTATTATTATTATTATTCAATACCATAGTCCCCTCCAAACTCATAGCCAAGCTCAGGGACCTGGGCTTGAACTATGACCTCTGCCAGTGGGTCTTGGACTTCCTGACGGGAAGACCCCAGGTGGTGAGAGCAGGCAACTGCACCTCCTCATCCATCACCCTCAACACAGGGGCCCCACAGGGCTGTGTTCTGAGTCCCCTCCTCTACTCACTGTACACACATGACTGTGTAGCACAGCGGAACAACAACACAATCATCAAGTTTGCTGACGACACAGTAGTGGTGGGCCTGATCTCTGCAAACGACGAGAGGGCCTACCTGGAAGAGGTAGAGGATCTGGTGCGGTGGTGTCAGGAGAACCGCCTCTCCCTGAATAACAGCAAAACAAAAGAGATGATTGTGGACTTTAGGAGATCGGGGGCCAGGGACTACAGCCCCCTCAGTTGAGAGGGTGAACAGTTTTAAGTACCTCGGAGTCCACATATCCGAGGACTTGTGTAGTTAAGAAGGCACGGCAACGCCTCTACTTCCATAGGCGCCTAAGGAAGTTCAAAGTGAGTCAGAAGATCCTTAAGAACTTCTACTCATGCACAATAGAGAGCATCCTGACTGGTAACATCACCTCCTGGTTTGGGAATAGCACCGCACAAGACCGTAACAGACTACAGAGAGTGGCCCGTTCAGCCGAAGGCACAATTGGAGGTGGATATCCCACTCTCCAGGACATTTACAACAAGCGTTGCAGGGGCAAGGCTAAGAGAATAATCAAAGACTCTAGTCACCCAAACAACTGCCTCTTTGAACTGCTGCGGTCAGGCAAGCGATACCGGAGTCTCATGGCCAGTACAGAGAGACTCAGAAGGAGCTTCTATCCCCAGGCCATCAGGATGCTCAACGACAATGACAATGACATTATGTAACAACCCATCATCTACACTCACAGCACACACATCCACACATACACACTCACTTTAAATAAACACTCACCGTAACACCTACTTTACTCACTTTAGACACGTTAACACACTTTATATTTATTGGTAAAGAGATTTGCACAAAAATTCATATCTCATTGCACCTTACCCTAAGTTGTACCTCATCCCATTTCTGCATTGTACCTCACTGTTACTGTTGTGAAGGGCCAGATTAAAGCTGAGAATCTACATTTATTGTTTTATATACATTGTATATTATTTATATATACACGGTATATCCCTTTAAACCGGCGTTCGAACCATAGGAATATTCGCTCTCCTTATTGGATAGCGCCCTAGGCGCCAGCCCGCAAGCCCCCAACGTCAGGTTCAAAGACAAGCTCAGGCATGTCGTAACATGCCCGGAGACAGCGTATTGATTCCAGACAAGAACTGAGGTTTGGGACTAGATAATCACTTAAGTATATATACGGCGCAGGTGCGCACAGCAGCAGTTCGTCTAAAGTCTGTCTGTGTTCGGTAACAGTGAAGTGAACAGCAGTGCGTCTAACAGAGCGTTGAGAACATGTGCGAATAGAATAGTAAAGTGTCAGAGTTTAATGCAGTAACGTCAAGTTCGACCTAGTTTAATGTGAAGTAAATAGTCGTTCATTTATTGTATATCGTGCAACCCAGTTTGTTCGTGTGTAGCATTACCTAACGGTTCGTTCGTGTTAGCTAGTGAACCTTAGCCAGGGTGCGTGGCCTAAATACGTTGCCAGTACCCGAGGAGGCCTAGTCGGAGAACCGTTGGACATGTGCACAGGAGAACCAGCGGCGGCGATTGCAGAACCATTACTGGTTGGATTATATTGATTTGAAACGTGTTACCCGGAGAAGAGCCTCGTTGATTTCCACTATCGTTTGGGATTTAACCTCGTGAGGATTACACTCGGGCTGGCCTCATGGACAGAGGCTGGCTAGCTATCATCGTTTGCTATCGAGCATTGGATTACAGTTATTGCTTTTGCTGCTGATCGTTGGATTTACAAGGACTGGCTTCTGTACGTGGAGTCCCTTTATTCTTCATTGAATCAGACTGAGTATCCGAACATTCCTCTATCCTCTAGACCTTACAACTCTGAGAGGAACCCAGTGTCTCCAGGCGGTACCAGCGTTGCCTTCTATAATTGCTATTATACGCCAGGTGGCGTCAGCTTAGTACCCATCGTAGGAATCCTGCTATTCCCAGTGACTCATGATACTGACTGACTTTATGCATATTCTTCGCCATACAAGCGCGACCCTAATTCTCATTCTGTAACCTAATGTTGCATAATAATAAAATACCCTCAAATACTATTTCTTTGTCAATGCCGTGTTATTATGAGTGTTCACCATCTATATTCGATGTACTGTCTGGCCAGTAATTAAAGTACATACCTAGCAGTGGTTTAATCTATCACAATCTTTAATACAGTCAGGGTTTTGTAACCCCTCAGTTACAATTGGTCCTTCGAGCCGGAGGGTATCAGTAATATTTAATATAATATTAATATTGACATGGCCAGCGGTGGACACTCTCCAAACGGCTCCCCCAAGCTAGAACGCCCGCAGCGCAAACGTCAGCCACCTCCATATCTGGAGGACTTCGCTTTCGTTTTACCCCCTAGCTTATCTAAACAGACGTTAAATACGGATAAAACGGATAGTTTAAGCATGCCCACTCCTATAGACTTGGCGGCCCTGCCAGTAGAGACCCCAGTGGGTTCAAACGAAACTGACTTAGCTCACGGGGGGGACCAAGCGGGACATGACGTGACTATACCTCCAGACAGCGTCACCGGGATAGACCCCGGAGCGCTCCAGGATAAAGAAAGCGCTCCAGGGATAGACCCCGGCGCCCAACCAACCCAAGAGCGCGTACCCGAGACAGCCCTCGGCGCGCAACCAAGAGAAGAGTACCGCGCTCAAGAGATAGACCTCGGAGCGCGCCAGGAGAACAGGTCTCCACCAAGCCCTGTCAGCGCCCGATCACCTCCGTCAGTGTCATCCCCCAGCGAGGCGGACCAGAGACTGGCGCAAGCCTTGATCGCCACGCTGACAGCTTCAACCGAAAGAGACCGACTCCAGGGTGAGCGCGACCGGCTTCAAGCAAAGACGCTTAGTGAGCGCGAACACTCCGCAACGGAACGAGAGCCCCTCCACGCGCAACTCCAAGCACAAGCCCTTAGTGAGCGCGAACACTCTGCTGCGGAACGAGAGCGCCTCCAGGCGCAACAACTAAGCGAGCGTGAACAACGAGAGCACCTCCAGGCGCAACAACTAAGCGAGCGCGAACACTCTGCAGCGGAACGAGAGCGCCTCCAGGCGCAACAACTAAGCGAGCGCGAACACTCTGCAGCGGAACGAGAGCGCCTCCAGGCGCAACAACGGAGTGAGTACGAACGCATCAGACTGGAGGAGAGGCGCCTTCAGACGGAAGAGAACATCCAGCGAGAACACGCCAATGCACAGCGCGAAGCAGAGCGCGACCGGCTACAGGCGCAGATGATAGAACAATTGATCGCCAGGGCGACCCCCCCTCTCTCCGCACGGAGCTCCCGGAGATCATCACGACAAGGGTCTAGGGCACCTTCCCCTACCCGACAAAGCTACACGGGACCCGGCCAACAGGAAGAACCTGCCTACGTCTCCGAGCCCCCTCCCCGACCGGTCCATACGAGACCCAGCCAACGGGAAGAACCGGCCTACGTCGCCGAGAGACTAACTAGAAGACTCCAGGACCTAGAGGAGGAAGAGGAGGGATATCAAGCCCACCAGCACGAACCTACTTTGGACCAGGAGGCCCAGTACAGCCCCGACCTCAGCCCCGAGTCACTGCACTACAAACCCCCGACCCAACTCAAGGGTGAGTTTGATGTACAGTCAGCACCGAGGAACAGCACCTGGGGGCCCGGCCTCTGGTACCCACCCAGTACTAACCCACGACCACCCGTACGGGGAGACTCGCCCAGGAGGCCTCTCCCCCTACGCTCATCGGTGTCCCAGCCATCCATGGCGTCTTACCTTGGCACACCGACGTTCCCAGACTTTACGCGCGAGGACAGAGCACAGTACACAGAATTACGCATGTGTTTAGAGACTATAATGTCCGATGTCCACGACGAGTCGTACAAATATGCCATCCTCCTCAAGCATCTCAAGGTGCCCAGAGCGCATAACATAGCGCTGCCATATTCGAACTCAAGTACCCCATACTCCGCTGCTCTGGTGGCCCTCGACGCGCGCTATGGACGCATATGGGATTACGTGATCCAAGAAATACGAGATATCGACCGCCTCCCCCCAGCCAAAGACAATAGAGCACTGGATGACCTCTCTATCAAGGTACAATCCCTCGTGGGGATGCTGGGGTCCCAAAAGGAGAAGGGGAGATATGAACTGTATGCAAATTCCAACGTGGAGCGGATACTGGAGAAGCTCCCTCCAGCCCGCCAAGAGCGTTTTCGGCGGCAGAAAGACCACCGTGACCCCAACGGCCCAGAACCATCCCTCCTAGACCTGGCTGCTTTCCTCGCAAGGGAAGTTAACAGTCTACGACTGGACACATTCGTGTGGAGTGGCTCTAGCCCTAGAGATGGACCGCGGAGGTTCCATGATAACCGCCGGTCAGTGACAGTTATGCACCAGGCCGAGTCAGTGCCGCAGCACAAGAACCACAGCACCCCCCACGTGAAGGGAAAGTGGAAGATTGTATGCCAGTACTGTGAAAATGAACATTGGCTGTCTCAATGTGACACCTTCAAGAAGCTGACCGCTGACGAGGTGAGTCAGTGGATCAAAGCCAACCGCCGCTGCTTCCGCTGCGCGTGCAGCCATATGGCAGCCGAGTGCCGCCTAAAGAAAAGATGCAGCAAGTGCGACGGCGCCCACTTGGAGGTCCTGCACGACAGCAACAAGAGGAGACCCGTACCCCAAAGCAGCTCGAGAGTGAATGTCATGTATATAGACCCTGCGAAGAGCGGGAGCTCCCGAGTGCTCTTGAAGGTGGTCCGAGTGCTCCTAAGCTACGAGGACAAGGTCATGGACACTTACGCCGTCCTAGATGATGGGTCAGAAAAGACTCTCCTCCTCGCTTCCGCCGCAGCCCAGCTGGGTCTGCGGGGTACCGAAGAAACAATGACAATCCGTACCATTAGAAGAGACCTAAAGACCATAAAGGGTGAAAATGTCTCCTTCACGATAGCAGCGGTCGAGCAGCCCGAGAAGCGGTATAGCATCACTAACGCCTTCACCAGCCACGACATAGGTCTGTCACGGTATACCTACCCCATCACACAACTGACGGAGAAATACGTGCACCTACGTCAACTACCTATACCGCCCATCGACGACGCCACCCCGACCCTGCTCATAGGATCCGACCACACACACCTCATCGTCCCAACGGACCAGGTCCACATCGGGCCCAGAGGCTGTCCAGCAGCGGTCAAGACCCGCCTGGGTTGGACACTACAAGGCCCCCTCTCCGGGTCTTCCAACCGACCGACAGCCACTCGCTGCCTCTACACGAGGATAAACGAAGACGACACCACCCTCTTGCAGCACGTCGAGAGGCTATGGACATTAGACGCGATGCCCTTTAAGAACGAAAAGAAACTAGTTCGTTCAAAGGAAGACACTTATGCCATAGCTCTCCTCGAGCAGAAGACAAAGAGAGTCGAGGTTGACGGAGTGATGAGATACGCAACTCCACTCTTGAGGCGAGAGGGGATGCCCACCCTCCACGCCTCAAAAGAAGCGACAGAACGCTATCTACTGAACACCGAGCGGTGTCTAGCCAAGGACCCCACTCAAGCCACTGTGTACCGCGCTGAGATCGACAAACTGATCACAGCGGGACATATCAAGAAAATTGACAATCAAGAGGCCGACCAGACGACTGAATCCTGGTACGTGCCCCACCACAAGGTCCACCACAACGGCAAGAACCGCATTGTATTCAACTGCAGCTACCAGATCGGACTACAGAACCTGAATAAAGAACTCTTGCCCGGCCCGACACTCGGCCCCTCCCTCCTCGGCGTACTACTACGTTTCCGCCAAGACAAGGTGGCCATCAGCGGCGACATCAAAGGGATGTTCCTGCAGGTGCGACTAGTGGAGGAGGACAAGCCCCTGCTGCGGTTCCTATGGAGAGAGAGGATCAACGATGAGCAACCATCCATCTACCAATGGGAGGTCCTCCCCTTCGGCACCACATGCAGCCCATGTTGTGCTACGTTCGCACTACAAAAACATGTGACAGAAGACCCTGAAGCTGACGAGGAGGTCAGACAAAGCGTAGAGAGGAGTTTCTACGTGGACAACTGTCTACAAAGCGTCTCGACGCCAGAAGAAGCCGAAGCCCTCCTGCTCAAGCTCCGCGCCTCACTGATCAAAGGCGGCTTCGATCTTAGGCAGTGGGCCAGCAGTGACCCTCAAGTACTTCGCAGCCTCTCCCCAGAGACAAAGGCAGCAAGCAGCGAGACCTGGATGGCGACCACCCCAGGTGAAGCACAGGAAATTACATTGGGCCTCGTCTGGCGCTTCAAAACAGACTCGCTCCATTACAAGCACACACCCCTGACCCCGGAGCAGGGAAGGTCGACCCCTCTGCCTGTTGCTTCTTCCCAATCCAACATTGCAAAAATGCTTCCGCATTCGTCACCGCAGGTACCGTAGTGGCGTGCGGTAATGCGCCTTTCATTTTCCTTCGCCCAGCGCCCAGGTGCGTGCACCGGCGGCGGCGTGCTCGCTCAGGTGCGTGCGTGCGCCGGCGTGCTCGCGAGGTGCCCGCGCATGCGCATGAGATCCCGCCTTGGTTCGACACGAGCGGAGCTCATTATATCCCAGTAACCGCCCCTTATTCAGTATCCAGAAATAGCTCAATTGGCAAGACTGCATGGCTGTGGATCCTACGGCTCGTTGCTGGCGAGTTCGATTCCCTTCAATTTCTTTTTATTTTATTTTTTTTAACGTGCATTCGGCATTCTTTCGCCGTTTCATTTCGCCGGTTAAGTTTAGGCATTGTTTCGGAGTTGGTTAAGGTTAGGCATTGTTTCGGAGTTGCTTAAGGTTAGAAGGGTTAAGTTTAGGCGCTGTTAAGGAGCTGGTTAAGGTTAGAGTTTGACTTAGATAATGGCAATATTTTTTAACGTGCGTTCATTTCGCCGGTTAAGTTTAGGCATTGTTTCGGAGTTGGTTAAGGTTAGGCATTGTTTCGGAGTTGCTTAAGGTTAGAAGGGTTAAGTTTAGGCGCTGTTAAGGAGCTGGTTAAGGTTAGAGTTTGACTTAGAGAATGGCAATAGACAGCCAGCCGAGGTTTCAAGTGATTCGTTGCAATGTACGCGGAAATGCCATAGCATTTGTCTAAGCGGGCCTGAAAAGAAAGGCGCTTTACCGTAGTGGCGTGCGGTGACGAATGCTTCCGCATTTTTGCACTGTTGGATTGGGAAGAAGCAACACGCGACCCCTCTACCGACCACTAGACGGAGCGTATACAGAACACTCGCAAGCCAATACGACCCGCTGGGGTGTATCCTACCTTACACCACTCGGGCGAAGATGCTTGTGCGAGAGCTGTGGGACAAGGAACAGGGCTGGGACGACCCCATACCCGACCACCTAGCTTCCACCTGGAGAGAGTGGGAGAGAGAACCAAAATGTGAACATACGCCGGAGCTACTTCCCACCAACAGTGCGGCTGGAGACGTGCCAGATGGACCTGCACGTCTTCAGTGACGCCTCGGAAGTAGCCTACGGTTCGGTGGCTTACTTGCGGGCCCGAGAGGAGGGAGGAGAAGTACACACAGCCTTCATCCTGGCTCGCTCAAGAATAGCGCCCCGCAAGCAACAATCGATCCCGCGTCTAGAGCTCTGCGCAGCTCTGGTAGGCGCGCAACTCGCCACGTTGATACAACGTGAACTCACCATCATGGTGCAAAGAACAATCTTGTGGTCAGACTCCATGACCGTACTCACATGGATCCAGTCCGATTCTTGTAGATACAAGGTCTTCGTGGGAGTCAGAGTCACAGAGATTCAAGACCTGGTAGGATCAGCGTGCTGGAGGTACGTTGACACCAAACAGAACCCAGCCGACGTCATCACACGGGGGATGTCCCTAGATGACCTCACACGTCCCAATATCTACAGTGACGGTCCTGAGTTCCTCAAGCTCCCGGAGGAGGAGTGGCCTACCCCCATCCCACGGGAGGCTAGTCAAGAGGAGGCAGAGATCAAGAAATCTATGTTCTGTGGGCTGACGCACATCCCAGTCCCCACTGACCCTAACATAGAAGACTGCCTAACCCTTAAGAGTGCGCAGATAAAAACATTCTTGTGGCACCACCCTGAGGTTCCCCCCACTACAGACCTTGACGTATCGAACTACGCAGAGGCAGAACTCCTTCTGCTACAGCGAGCCCAAAGAGACTCGTTTCCAGATGAGCTAGACTGCCTGCAGGGAACAAAGCCAATCCCTTCAGACAGCCGACTGCTCCACTTGGCCCCTGAGCGCGACACCCATGGCCTCATCAGGGTGGGTGGTCGTCTGAGACGGGCCCCGGACTTAACGGATGACGTCAAGTACCCTATCGTCCTCAACAGTCGACACAAGGTCACGGAGCTCATCATAAAGAAATACGACGAGGATGTGCACCACGCTGGGGCAGAGAGAGTCTTCGCTGAGATCCGACGCCGTTACTGGATACTGCAAGGAAGAGAAGCAGTACGTCGCTTCCAGCGGACCTGTCTAGTCTGTTGCAGGTGGCGAGCACAGCCCAGTATACCCATGATGGCCTCCCTGCCTCCCTGCTGCCTCCGACTCGGCGAGAAGGCCTTCCACTCCACAGGCGTGGACTGTTTCGGCCCGCTCTACGTTAAGAAAGGAAGAGGGTCAGAGAAGAGGTGGGGCATTGTATTCAAGTGCATGACCACCCGAGCAGTGCATATAGAACTCCTGCAGACCATGACCACGGATTCATTTCTCATGTCCTTCCGGAGATTCACAGCACGAAGAGGGAAACCGTCTACTTTGTTGTCTGATCAAGGGACAAACTTCAAAGGCGGAGAAAGAGAACTGAGAGAGAGCTTCCAGGCCATGGGCCCAGAACTTAAGACCCACCTCGCTCCCTGTCAGGTCGAATTCCAGTTTAACCCCCTGAACGCCCCTCACTTCGGGGGAACTTGGGAAAGAGAAGTACGTTCAATAAAGACAGCTCTGTACGCCGTGCTTGGGGCCCAGACCGTGGCGGAAGAAGTCCTCACGGAGATCGAGGGAGTATTGAACTCAAAGCCCCTCGGGTACGTCTCAAGTGATGTAGCAGACGTCGACCCAGTCACCCCCAACACTCTCTTGATGGTGCGGCTGGACCCTGCTCTTCCACAGACGGTGTACAGACCTGAAGAAGCGAACGGCCGAAGAATGTGGAGGTACAGTCAAATATTGGCTGATCAGTTTTGGAACAGTTTCCTCCTCCACTACCTACCGTCCCTCCAAACCCGTCAGAAGTGGGTAAAGGACAGAGACAACTTACAAGTGGACACAGTCGTTATGATCATAGACCAGTCACTACCCCGAGCTATGTGGCCGGCCGGCCGCGTAAGCAAAGTGATCACTGGTGCAGACGGGAAGGTCAGAGCGGCAGAAGTTATTGTCCAAGGGCGGACCTACACCCGACCCGTGGCGAGGCTGATAGAGTTGCCAGAGCTCCCTGACTCCCCTGATGACGATCATGACCCACTGACTTTGTAGATTGCCCTACTCCTCACAACAGATATTGAGCAGTTGACTGGACTATTCATCTGTCTCCCTTAACTAATTAGGTGCGGACTAATTAGGAGGCGGCTGTTGTGAAGGGCCAGATTAAAGCTGAGAATCTACATTTATTGTTTTATATACATTGTATATTATTTATATATACACGGTATATCCCTTTAAACCGGCGTTCGAACCATAGGAATATTCGCTCTAGGCGCCAGCCCGCAAGCCCCCAACGTCAGGTTCAAAGACAAGCTCAGGCATGTCGTAACATGCCCGGAGACAGCGTATTGATTCCAGACAAGAACTGAGGTTTGGGACTAGATAATCACTTAAGTATATATACGGTGCAGGTGCGCACAGCAGCAGTTTGTCTAAAGTCTGTCTGTGTTCGGTAACAGTGAAGTGAACAGCAGTGCGTCTAACAGAGCGTTGAGAACACGTGCGAATAGAATAGTAAAGTGTCAGAGTTTAATGCAGTAACATCAAGTTCGACCTAGTTTAATGTGAAGTAAATAGTCGTTCATTTATTGTATATCGTGCAACCCAGTTCGTTCGTGTGTAGCATTACCTAACGGTTCGTTCGTGTTAGCTAGTGAACCTTAGCCAGGGTGCGTGGCCTAAATACGTTGCCAGTACCCGAGGAGGCCTAGTCGGAGAACCGTTGGACATGTGCACAGGAGAACCAGCGGCGGCGATTGCAGAACCATTACTGGTTGGATTATATTGATTTGGAACGTGTTACCCGGAGAAGAGCCTCGTTGATTTCCACTATCGTTTGGGATTTAACCTCGTGAGGATTACACTCGGGCTGGCCTCATGGACAGAGGCTGGCTAGCTATCATCGTTTGCTATCGAGCATTGGATTACAGTTATTGCTTTTGCTGCTGATCGTTGGATTTACAAGGACTGGCTTCTGTACGTGGAGTCCCTTTATTCTTCATTGAATCAGACTGAGTATCCGAACATTCCTCTATCCTCTAGACCTTACAACTCTGTGAGGAACCCAGTGTCTCCAGGCGGTACCAGCGTTGCCTTCTATAATTGCTATTATACGCCAGGTGGCGTCAGCTTAGTACCCATCGTAGGAATCCTGCTATTCCCAGTGACTCATGATACTGACTGACTTTATGCATATTCTTCGCCATACAAGCGCAACCCTAATTCTCATTCTGTAACCTAATGTTGCATAATAATAAAATACCCTCAAATACTATTTCTTTGTCAATGCCGTGTTATTATGAGTGTTCACCATCTATATTCGATGTACTGTCTGGCCAGTAATTAAAGTACATACCTAGCAGTGGTTTAATCTATCACAATCTTTAATACAGTCAGGGTTTTGTAACCCCTCAGTTACAGTTACTCTTTTTGACTTTTACACTTTTTGACTTAAACACTAGACTTTTATCTAGCACACTCCCAGGAGCTCATACAGAAAAAGTATTCTGCATTTTACTAAGACAACTAATAAAGAAACTTGAACTTGAAACATGCCACTGTGGATAAATGGATAAATAAATCGTGGACAGGGTGAGCAGTTTTAGTACCTGGGAGTCCACACTGAAGCAAGGAAAAAGTTCTGGGCCGGACGGCATTCCCCCAGAGGTCTATAAGAACTGCGACCTTGACAACATCATCCTGGAGTTCTGCAACCACGCCCTGATGAAAAACAACCAGCCTGATATGTGGTCTCTCTCTAACATCATCCCAGTGCCTAAGTCCGGAGATCTCTCGAAGCCAGACAATTACCGTGGCATAAGTCTGACGTGTCTCATTGCAAAGATGTACAATCGCATGATACTGAACTGGATACAGAATGCCATCGACCCCCACCTCAGGGAGAACCAAAATGGTTTCTGAGAGAAGAGGACCACTGTGGCCCAGATCTTGGCCTTGAGGAGAATCATAGAGGAGGTGAAGAAGAACAACCTGACAGCGGTACTATGCTTTATCGACTTCAAAAAGGCATTTGACTCGATACACAGAGCCGTGATGATGAGGATACTCAAGGGCGACCTACGGAGTCCCTCCAAATCTACTCTGGGCCATATAGGACCATGCACATGGGTACAAGGGCCAAGGTGGTAACCCCAGACGGCAACAGTGAAGAATTTGACATCCTGGCTGGGGTGATGCAAGGGGACACCCTTGCCCCCTTCCTTTTTGTCATAGTCCTCGACAATGCGCTCAGGAAGGCCATCAATGGACAGGAGTAGGAACTTGATCTCACCATAACCCCAAGAAGATCGAGACGACACCCTGCCATAGTCCTAACAGACCTGGATTACGCGGACGACATCAGCCTGCTCTCTGACCATGTAGAGCAAGCACAGGATCTCCTGTGCAGAGTGGAGACGGAGTGCGCCAAGGTTGGCCTTAGGCTAAATGCCAAGAACATCCTGTCGTATTCGATTAAATAGAATAATCTTCAGGACGAGGAGATAACATTTATATGTTTATTCAAAGGTAAGCATTGTTCAGCATGAGTGTAACTCCATTCACGGCTGGCAGCCAACTGCCTGTGAGGACCCCTGGTCAGGTATACATAAGCAAGGTGCGCCTGGCGCGCCTGTCGTAAATGATATATTCACAGCATGAATAATATAGTAAAGATATATTCAAAGCATGAATATTACATCCTCCTTCTTTTAGAGAAAGCTTAATAAGCTATGAACAAAATTGAAATTAGGAATGGTTGTGCAATACTCTGTAAGAGTTTCTTTGTAAACAATAACAAGTGCGTTACCTGTGTCAAGACCAGGCAATGTAAACAGGTAGGATTAATATGTTAAACATAAAGATTCATGTATCAAGGTATTACAGTTCGTATTGTGTGCCCTCTTATTCTGGATAGTTTGCTTTAATATTTGAATACTTCAGCTGTGAATAAGGTATGTATTCATGGCTTATTTGGTCGTGTCTCAACACTCTTACCATATGCAGTTCTTATTTGTAGAAGTAGCTTGCTAACAAAATGGGGATATATCGACAATTAAGCAAGGTAAGTAGGTCATAGATTCAACACATATAGTAAGTCATCATTTCAGCATACATTAATATTTGTTACATTTCACCACCCCCTTTTTTTTTTTTTTTTTTTTTCAATGGGGCAAATGGTGTTATAATAGGGCAGCGATCCGCCTGCACCCTGTACATTTATAGGTCTAAAATGTCCCGAGGCTTCACTGCTCGGCCGGATCTGGTGTAGTATGAATCTGAGTTCTCTTCTGAGTCCTCTGGCAGTTCAGGGTCGTTGGTCTCCGGCGGTTGATCGACGCTCTCTGGACTTGGCATACCGTCGCTGTCCTGGAAGTGTTCCTCTTTCGTGTCCCTCAGGTGCCTGCGGTTGCGGCGGTATTCGCGTCCATCTTGGGTGCGAATGTGGTATGACCGCGCAGTGTCAGCTGGTTGTATGACTACTGCTGGCCTCCAGCGTCCAAGTTCTTGTAGCCTGACAGATTCACCACAATGTAGTGGGGGCAGCGGTCTAGCTGACCTGTCATAGTATTTCTTCTGGTGCTGTTGTCTTTGCACTCGCTTGTTATGTCCATCTTTTTGGCTTACTACCCCTGGCCGCAGCTGTTGGTTGGTGCTCGGGAGGGTTGAGCATAGCCTGCGGCTCATCAACAGTTGTGCCGGCGATTTGAAGTTGTCGACTGGGGTATTACGATACTCCAGGAGGCTTAGGTACGGGTCTCTTCCGTCTGCCTTAGCCTTGTCCATGAGTGATTTTGCCGTCTTCACGGTTCTCTCCGCTAGTCCGTTGCTTTGCGGATAGTGTGGGCTTGACGTGACGTGTGTGAACTCCCACGACTTGGCGAATGCCTCGAACTCTTTAGACTTGTATTGTGGTCCGTTGTCCGAGACTATGGTCTCTGGGACGCCATGCCTGGCACAGGCTGCCTTTAGCTTGTGGATAACAGCTGCCGATGTGGTGCTGTGAAGTCTGTCTAGTTCGAAGAATCTGCTGTAGTAGTCGACGGTCACAACATAGTCCTGGTTGTTCCAGTTAAAGAGATCTGTCCCTACAACCTGCCAGGGGCGGTCTGGGATACGATGAGGCATCATGGGCTCCTTGGTGTTTGATGGGCGGCGCTCTTGGCATATTGAGCACTTCTCCACAACTTGCTCTATATGTCTACCCATTCCAGGCCAGAACATGATGTCTCGTGCTCTCAGTTTGCATTTTTCCATTCCCATGTGGCCTGCATGGATCTTGATCAGCATATCTCCTCTGAGGCTGGTAGGGATGACTATTTTCTCCCCCTTGAAAATTATTCCATTCGTCTTGGATAGTTCATCTCTGTGATTCCAGTATTCGGTAATGTTCTGGGGGCATTGTTTTCTTTCCTCAGGCCATCCCTCCAGGATAGCCTGGCTGAGCAGCTTTAGCTGTGTGTCATTGTCTGTCGTTTCTCTGATCTCCTGTAGCCTGTCGTCGTGTACAGGTAAGCTGTTGTACACCATGTGTACCTGAAGGTCCATCCCTTCACTGAGACCGTCGTCGTGAGAGGTGAGTGATTTCCTGGACAGCGTGTCGGCTACTGGGATGTCTTTCCCAGGGCGGTGCACGATCGTGAAGTTGTACTTGTGTAGTTGCAGTATCATCCTCTGTAACCGCGGTGGGGCTGCGGCGATCGGCTTCTTCATGATCGACTCCAGGGGCTTGTGGTCAGATTGCACCATAACATGGCGACCGTAGGCATATTGGTGGAAACGTTTGAATCCATAAAGGACTGCGTACATCTCCTTTTCGATTTGTGCGTAGTTGACCTCGCTGTCCGTGAGTGATCTGGATGCGTAGCTAATGGGCCTCCCTTCCTGCATCAGCACAGCACCCAGACCATACTTTGATGCGTCCACTTGTAAGCTGAGCTCCTTATCTGGGTCAAAGTAGATGAGGACTGGCCCAAGTTCACTGGTAAGTATGTCTTTCATCTTTTGGAATGCAGCGTCGTGCTGCGCGTCCCACAGGAATTCATTCGATTGTTTAAGCAGCTGTCTCATGGGTGCGTTGATCTCGGAGAGGCTCGGGGCGAATTTCGCCAGATAGTTGACCATACCTAGCACGGTTTCCAGTTCTGCACGGCTCTTTGGCGCCTCCATCTCCTTGATGGCAGCTATCTTGCCTGGGTCAGGCTTCATGCCGTCGGCTGAAAGGATGTGCCGGAAGTAGCTCACTTCGGTGGCTCCGATGGTGCACTTGTCTGCGTTGAGCCGAACGCCTCTCTCCCGTGATCTCGCCATCATTGCATGTAGGTTCTTATCGTATTCCTCTCTGGTCGCGCCATATACAAGGATGTCGTCTACTATAGCTGCTACTCCGTTCAGTCCCTCGTATGTCTCGTCGATTTTTCGTTGGAACTCGTCTTGGGCAGAAGCGAGCCCAAATGGTAATCGTAGGAATCTGTACCGTCCAAACGGTGTGTTGAACGTCGTCAGCTTCGATGATTCTGTGGAGAGCTTGATGGACCAGTATCCCGACCTTGCATCCAGTACGCTGAAATAGCGTGCGCCTGTTAGTCTGGGTGTGATGTCCTCTAGTGTCGGCAGAGGGTAGTGCGGGCGCTTGATAGCCTTGTTTAGCTCCTTAGGATCCAAACATAGTCTGAGCTTGCCTGTGCGTGGTTTCTCAACAATGACCAGTGCACTGACCCACTCCGTTGGTTCGATGATTCTAGCGATGATCTGTGTGTCTTCCATACTCTGTAGCTCCTTCTTTAGTCGGCCACGCAGGGCGATCGGTGTCCTTCTCAGTGGGCAGACTACTGGCTTGGCGTCTGGGTCTATATGGATGTGACACTCTCCTGGGAATAGTCCTATCCCTTTAAACACGTCGTGGTATTCTTCCATGATGGACTGTTTATCTGTGTGTGCATTCACTGACAATACTAGTTTAATGAGGTCCATATTCAGGCATGCCTGTAAACCTAGAACTGGGGGTGCCTGAGTGTCTACTATGTAAAAGTCTAACAACATGCCACGCTCTTTGTATTTACACTTTAACGTGCATGTGCCCTTTACCACTAGCTTCTCTCCACCATATCCTGTCAGTCTGCGTGAGGTAGGCTGTATTTTGCGTTTATCTTGTAAACTGTGATACTCTCTCAAAGGAATTACATTTACTTGTGCACCTGTGTCTAACTTAAATTTAAGCTCTGTGCCCTGTTTTCCTACTTGTATGTCTGCGAACGCTTGTTCTGTTGCATCAAACCGTCTGTCTGTCACGGTGTCTACATACAGTTCGTCTGACTCTTCTCCTGACTCAGAGCGCATGCTAATCTCGTGTACTGACTTTTTCTGGAAGCTACTGGCCCTGCAGACTTTGGCAAAATGGTTCCATTTTCCACACTTCGTGCACTGTTTTCCCCTAGCTACACAATTATCCCCTTCCTTGTGAGCTCTACCCCCACAGTATCCACAGTTCTTACGTGTGTCTGTGTCGCTCGCTCTGTTCGCTCTCTCTGTCCACTCTGCTCTGGGGGCGATATCTCTGAGCGCTATGCTTCTGTTCATGTCTGTGCACCTTGTGCACGAGTTGCTCCTGCGCGCTGCACGTGGCGCCAGTAAAGCTCTTTATCTGTGATTGTGCTAGCTCGTGGGCTCTAGCTATATCTATCGCGTTGTCTAACGACAAGTCTGATCCTACGTTTAATAGTTTCTCTCTTACTTTTGCTGAGTGTATGCCAAACACTATGCGGTCTCTAACCATCTCATCATTGTTCACATATGCACAGTCTTTCACCAGTAGTTTCAATGCAGTGACAAATTGTTCGAATGACTCGCTCGGTTGCTGGGTTTTCTCATGGAATTTGTACCTGGCGAAGATTGTGTTCCTCCTTGGAAGTACGTATGCTTCGAAATTGTCATAGTAGCTCTTCAATACCTTTGCTTCATCTGCACTGAGAGTCCATGTGTTGTGAATGTCTCTCCCTCTTTCTCCGCTCCACAATAGCAGGTAGCTACATTTCTCGTCCTCTCCTTTCTTCTTGAGTGGGCCCGAAAACATCAACTCCGCATGCTGCCTGAACTTCTTCCATTCTCCCGGTAAGTCCAGAGAATCCCAATTCATCCGTGGCGACGGGACTCCGTTGATATCCATGTTCACCCCGCTTCTGACACCATGTCGTATTCGATTAAATAGAATAATCTTCAGGACGAGGAGATAACATTTATATGTTTATTCAAAGGTAAGCATCGTTCAGCATGAGTGTAACTCCATTCACGGCTGGCAGCCAACTGCCTGTGAGGACCCCTGGTCAGGTATACATAAGCAAGGTGCGCCTGGCGCGCCTGTCGTAAATGATATATTCACAGCATGAATAATATAGTAAAGATATATTCAAAGCATGAATATTACACATCCTCCCGGATCATTCACCTCTAACAACAACAGGAGGCACTGCTCTAAAGGAAGTCGGTGACTTCAAATACCTGGGCTCGTGGGTCAACTCGTGGGAAAATCCAACCTCTCCCGTCAAATCAAGCTCAACTTCTTTCATGCAACAGTTGAGTCTGTCCTTCTGTATGGCAGTGAATGCTGGATCCTGAAGCCCACCCTGCAGAAGTCCCTGGATGGGTGCTACACCAGAATGATGCGTGTGGTGCTTAACATCAACAGGGATGAGCATGTCGCTAATACAAACTTGTATGAGGGGGGCACTAAGGGTGAGCGAGAAAGTAGCAGTCAGGAGAATGAGGCTGGCAGAGACACCATGAGCTGCCAACCAGAAAACTTGTGCTGAAATAGAGAGGACATTTAGAGAATACTATGAGAAACTATACACACAGCCAAAAGCAGCAGGAGAAGAGGAAATAGAAGCATATCTGGAGAAGCTAGAGTTACCATCGATAGGGAAAGAACAGAATGAAGAATTAAATAAGATAATTACGGAACGAGAACTGGAAGAGGCAATTAGTAGAGCTAAAAACAACAAATCTCCGGGGAGCGACGGATTCCCATCGGAATTCTACAAGACATTTAGAACGGAATTAGCACCCATGTTAGGGGCGGCGTTCAGACACACGATGGAAGAGGGCAAAATGCCCCCCTCGTGGAAGGAAGCCATAATCACCACGATACCGAAGGAAGGGAAGGATAGAGAATTATGTAGTAGTTTCAGACCTGTGTCCATACTCAACGTGGATTACAAGATGTATACATCGATAATATGAAAGAGATTTGAGACGTTTATGCCAGACATTATAGATGAAGATCAAACTGGATTTATTAAAGGGAGACAGACACAGGACAACGTGAGAAAGACATTACACATAGTAGAGGAGATACAAAAACAAGGTGGTAGCGCGGTACTGATTAGCCTAGATGCAGAAAAAGCATTCGACAGTGTGAGCTGGACATTTTTATATAAAACATTGATGAGGTTCGGACTGAACGGGAGGGCGATGAAGATGATCAAGGCGCTATATCAAGAACCGACAGCGAGGGTTAAGGTGAATGGCAGCCTGACGGATAGAATCAGATTAGAGAGGGCTACCAGACAGGGATGTTGTCTCTCACCAACGCTCTTCGCCGTTTTCATAGAACCACTGGCACAACTGATCAGACAGACCGAGGACATCAAGGGAGTAAGGATAAAGGGAACAGAATATAAACTAGGCCTATTTGCGGACGACGTGATAGTATACATGAGACAACCAGACAAGAGCTTCCCGGCACTGATGGATCTACTGAAGGAATATGGCCACTACTCAGGATACAAACTAAACGTGACAAAGACACAGACCTTAGCATGGAACTATACCCCAACGACGGAAATTAGGGAACAGTACGGGATAAGATAGGACATGGACAAGATTAAATACTTAGGGGTGAACATCACGAGAGGGGTGGGGAAACTGTTTGAGGCGAACTATACACAGATAAATCAGAACATCAAGAGAGACTTAGAGAGATGGACAGTAATGCCCTTGGACTTCAATTCAAGAATAGAGGTCATTAAAATGAACATACTATCAAGATTACTGTACCTGTTCCAGTCACTACCGATACAAATACCACAGAATCAATTCAGGGAGTGGGACAGACTGATATCGAGGTTCATATGGGCGGGGAGAAGACCACGGGTCAGATATAAAACACTACAACTACCAAAGGAAGAGGGAGGGATGGCAGTACCCAGCCTACAAGATTATTATTATGCAGCACAACTGAGAGCAGTGACGTGCTGGTGTAACGACAGATATGAGGCAAGATGGAAAGACATTGAAAAAGAAGGGGAGGGATACAAGATACAAGCTCTGGTGGGAGATAGGGAACTATTCAAAGAAAATGAGGGACTGTTAGATCCAATCACCAAATGCACCTTGACCATATGGAACAGAGTAGTAAAAACACACAAATTGGAGAAACAGACAGGGGTTCTGAGATGGGTAGCACATGACAAGAGATTCAAGCCAGGGAGGTTGGACCACGGATTCAGGAGGTGGGAGAGGGGGGGGCAACAGCGATATGCAAAATGATAGAGAAGGGGGAAATGCAAACATTACAAAAATTAAAGGAGAAATTTGGACTAGAAAACAGGGACCACTTCAGATATCTACAGATTAGAGATTACTATAATAAAGAAATAAGAGGGGACAAGGACGAAGAACAGAATGGAATAATTAGGATGATAGTAAGGGCATATGAAGGAGGGAAAGGAAGGGTAATATCAGCACTGTACCGGGCTATAATGACCAGCAAGGGACACACGACAGACTACATAAGGGAGAAATGGGAGAGAGAACTAGAGATAGGAATAACAGGGAAGGAATGGGGTAACATATGCGAGGTGCAACATTCAACAACAGGATCGAGGATATGGAAAGAGTTTGGATGGAAAAACATAATCAGATTCTTTATAACCCCAGAGTTGAAGGGAAAATATGCACCAACACAAAGAGCATGCTGGAGGATGTGTGGGAAGGAGCGGGCAAATCACACGCACATATTCTGGGGATGTCAGAAGCTGAAGGGGTATTGGGAGGAGATAGGGGAGGCAATGATCAGAATATTAGGATACGGATTACCACAAACGGGACTGGTGCTTTACTTAGGGGACCTGACACACGAGGGAATACAGGGGGGGGACAAATATTTAATAAAGATAATGTTGATATCGGCCAGAAAAGCAATAACGAGACTGTGGTACAAGGAAGACCCACCGACAATAGCACAATGGGTAGGAATAGTAGAGGAGATACAGGATATGGAGAGGATAACGCACATGCTGAGGCTACAGGAAGAGAAATTTGGGGAAAGATGGGTAAAGTGGGAGGATTATAAAGGGAACGAAAACGACATCACAGAGGAAGAACCAAATGCAACACAAGAGGGCGAAGGGTAAAGGAGGAAAGAAGTTCAAGGAGGGTCTCTGAACCCATGTCACACACTTTTGCTTTAGTTAGTATTTTCTAATAAAATTTATTTTGGGGTATTACAATTGTTTTATGTTTTTGTACTTTATTATTTAAGTCTGTTTAACAGTGTTGTATTAATATTCATGGATGATGTGGTTTGTATATGGGTGAATCAAAAGGCAAAGAGAAATTTAATAAAAAAAAAAAAAAAAGGGCGAAGGATAAGGGAAGAAAGAAGTTCAAGGAGGGTCTCTGGACCCATATCACACATGTATGCCTTAGGCCCTGTTTAGACGGAAACGCTAGCAGGTGAATCCGCAAATTATTTTTTCGGATGTGCCTTTCGTTTATACGGAAACAGCGTTTTTACGGGGTGAAACCGCAAAAAAGTGAGACTACCTTCCAGGGTGGAATTCCTAGAAACGCAAAAGCTTTGCGCTCTCGTCTAAACTGTTAAAACGTATAAATCTGATAAAACGATGACGAAAGGGTTGTCACGGCTCTGGTCGCGCTTACTGCTTACGTCACAGGTAGCAGGTATGCGCCAGTAGCCGAGACGTAAACAAAGCAAGTATGTCTGAACGGAGATCACCTGAAGGCTACATTGGCAGTACTTTTTTTTTTTTTTTTTTGATCCACTTTTTCTCCCATTTTCTATATTTTCTCCCATCCCAATTTCGTATCATCCAATTCAACCCTCCCCTGTCACGAACGCTGTTTCTTGCCTCCCACAAGCCGGCTGCAATGTGGACTAAGTCATACATAGCACAAGTCCCCTCCGGTACTTGAGGTAACAGCAGTCGCATCTTTTCACCTGCGCAGCTCGACCTCTCAGTGTCGAGGAGTAACGCGTGGGAGGCTCACGCTGCCCCCGACACTTCCTGATTCTACTGCGCAGGCGCACCAACCGACTTGTAGGAGTCGCTTGTTCACAACGTTCGATCCCCACCCTTCAGTTTTTTCCCTCCCCGTAATACGGCCAATGTGTATTACTGCGGACGACCAGCCAAACTGAAAAACAATGTGGAGAGCTGGATTCGAACACGCGAATCCTAGCGTCTCCACACTGGTGGCGAGTGACTTGTCCACTACACCACCTAGCCGCCCTACATTGGCAGTACTTTTAACCCTTTCACTGCCACACGACAGAAGGTTAACCCTTTACTATCACACAACCGGCTGTCGTGTGGCAGTGAAAGGGTTAAATACACAAGATCGTGTGACAGCGGGGCTCCGTCGTTACAGCGTCGTCTGCACGGAGAATTCCACCCCAAAACGCTTGTCTAAACGTAAAATTAAAAGTGAAACCGCAAGATGACTTTTGCGGTTTCTGTTCACAAAACGCTCGTCTAAACGTAGCCTTAGTCAGTATTTAATATTTTTGAGTAGGTATTATATTTTTATACCTGTTTAAGGGCGGTACACAATCAGTCTTTGTATTAAGTACCTGGAAAACAACTGTAGTGGAACCAGATAACTAACCATGCTACCCATGTAACCATTTATGTGCACTGCATTCTTTCTTATTGTGTTGTTAGTTTCATTTTTGTGTAAGTGTTGTTTGTCTATAAGTGTTAATAAAAATGTAAGTTTAAAAAAAAAGAAAACTTGTGCTGTGGGAGCCAACACACGGGCATCGATCACGAGGACGAACCACATTAACGTATGTGAACGTACTAAGGAGAGATGGGGGAGCAGAAAGCACCGGCGAGCTAGCCAGATGCATGGAGGATCGGGATGACTGGAAGCACCCATGGAGGGCCCGTCCGAGGACAACCTAGATAGATAGATAGATAGATAGATAGATAGATAGATAGATAGATAGATAGATAGATAGATAGATAGATAGATAGATAGATGGATAGATGGATAGATGGATAGATGGATAGATGGATAGATGGATAGATGGATAGATGGATAGATAGATAGATAGATAGATAGATAGATAGATAGAGTCCACATCACAGAGGACCTGACATGGACAACACACGTAGACACTGGTAAAAAAGGCAAAGCAGCGCCTCTATCACCTGAGACAATTAAGGAAGTACAGAGTACCGGGGAAGATACTCCACTCCTTCTACTCCGGGGCTGTAGAGAGCATCCTGACTGGGAACATCACTGCCTGGTTTGGAAACTACACTGCCCAGGACAGGAAGGCCCTACAGAGAGTGGTGCGCTCAGCAGAGCGTACTACGGGTATTGCACTACCACCCCTGCAGGACTTATACAATAGGAGGTGCAAATCCAGAGCCTGCAGAATAATGAAGGACCCTCACCACCCCAACAATAGCCTGTTCAAGCTGCTATGGTCAGGCAAGCACCTCCGCATACGCGCACCAAGAACAGAGAGACTCAGGCTCAGCTTCTTCCCCCAGGCCATCAGAACATTGAACACTGATCTCTCCACACACACACCACACATGAACACACACACCCACACACACCACACATTCTGCACTTTCTCACTTAATAGCTGAAGCTCAAACTGTTCTTCCTTAAATGCCAACTCTTTAAGCTTCAATTCAACTTCAGCATTTGAGAGTCGTGGAGACACTGAAGACAAACAAGGTTCCTCTACCTTAGTCACAAGCACACCGTCCTCAATTAATACAGCCCTCAAAATATTTAAGGCACTTTTTTTTTTAAACGTTTCTCAACGATATCAAGCTCAATATCATAATGCACAGCAAGCTTCAGAATCTGATCTTTGGTAAACGTCTCTAATAGCTCATCAGAAGGGTCTTCAATAAAATGTTCTATGGTAGCCTTCTTTACTATACTAGTCACTACTAAGAACCACTAAGCACTGCTGAAATACTGCAAATGGCCAACTGGTCTATTGTGCATAGTTAACAAACTATAGCACTAAGACAATTTCCATTAAAGAACCACCAAAGAACCATTTAAGCACCGCTGAAGCCAGGGGCGGTTCTAGCATCAGACCTTTAGGGGGGCTCAGCCCCTAGAGCAGTAGCATAATTTCACTAAATGCCATGGTCAGGCAAGGGAGGGTGGAATAGTCAATTTTGGTGAGTTGTTTCTATATAATTCACTTATGACATTTATGTAACATTAACACATTGAGTGCCAGCGACGAGATTTATTGTTAGTTCATGCCGACCGTTGAGTGCCAGCGACGATAATTCTCGCTTATTTTTTTATTAGCGATTTGAATTCATATTTCATCAATCTAGTCTCACGTTAGTGCTGCAAACTCTCTCTGAGCTCCATTGGAAAAATACCGCCCCCTATCGTCTCCCTGTGGTACTGCACCCCTTTGGAATGGATTGAAACAAAACGCATGGGGGGGGGGAAATCCAGCTTCCTCATTTTACTTCTCGGGCAAGCCACCCGAGAGGATCAGATTAATTTCCGAGCCCCAAAACAGCGTGGAATACATATTTCCAGTATCCAGCGTTGGATCAATAAACGCGATCGATATTTGGAATGGCGATCAGGAATTGGAATAATCTTTTTGGAGAACATCTGATCTGAGGTAAGGAATCTATTTTACCAGTCTTAGGATAATCAGAACTTTTTTCACAGAGATATCAGTGTTGTGAAGGGCCAGATTAAAGCTGAGAATCTACATTTGTTTTATATACATTGTATATTATTTATATATACACGGTATATCCCTTTAAGCCTGCGTTCGAATCATAGTAATATTCGCTTTCCTTATGGATAATGCCCCCTGACGGTGGCGCCAGGCAGTCTCCCCCAAAGTCAGGTTCAAAGACGAGCCCGGGCATGTCGTAACATGCCCGGAGACAGCGTATTGATCCGAGACAAGAACTGAGGTTTGGGACTAGATAATCACTTAAGTATATATACGGCGCAGGTGCGCATAGCAGCAGTGTGACAAGTTCAGTGTGTCAAGTTCGGTAACAGTGAAGTGAACAGCAGTGCGTCTAACAGAGCGTTGAGAACCACATGCGAATTGAATAGTAAAGTGTCAGAGTTTAATGCAGTAACGTCAAGTTCGACTTAGTTTAATGTGAAGTAAATAGTCGTTCATTTATTGTATATCGTGCCAACCACAGTTTGTTCGTGTGTAGCATTACCCAGCGGTTCGTTCGTGTTAGCTAGTGGACCTTAGCCAGTGCGCGTGGACTAAATACCTTAGTACCAGCACACGAGGAGGCCTAGTCGGAGAACCTGCTGGACATGTGCACAGGAGAACCAGTGGCGGCGATTGCAGAACCATTACTGGTTGGATTATATTGATTGTGGAACGTGTTACCCGGAGAAGAGCATCGTTAATCTCCACTGTCGTTTGGGATTTAACCTCGTGAGGATTTACATTCGGGCTGGCCTCATGGACCGAGGCTAGCTGGCTATCATCGTTTGCTATCGAGCATTGGATTACAGTTATTGCTTTTGTTGCTGATCGTTGGATTTACAAGGACTGGCTTCTGTACGTGAACCCCCTTATTCTTCATTGAATCAGACTGAGTATCCGAACATTCCTCTATCCTCCAGACCTTACAACTCTGGGAGGAACCCAGTGTCTCCAGGCGGTACCAGCGTTGCCTTCTATAATTGCTATTATACGCCAGGTGGCGTCAGCCTAGTACCCATCGTAGGAATCATTCTATTCCCAGTGACTTATGCTACTGACTGACTTTATGCATATTCTTCGCCATACAAGCGCGACCCTAATTCTCATTCTGTAACCTAATGTTGCATAATAATAAAATACCCTCAAATACTATTTCTTTGTCAATGCCGTGTTATTATGAGTGTCCACCATATCAATTCGATTTACTGTCTGGCCAGTAATTAAACTACATACCTAGCAGTGGTTTAATCTATCACAATCTCTAATACAGTCAGGGTTTTGTAACCCCTCAGTTACAATCAGCGTGTGCCATATGTGTGTGTGTGTGTGTGCGATCAGGAAATAAGAGATTCGATTTTTCAGCCCGCTTATATAGCGTGCATAAGTACACATATACTATCGATAATCTAGTGTTTATTTGAAAACGATTAATAAATAGGCCGAAAAATGACAACATTTTTTGTGTATTCCAGAATATTCCAGTAAAGGGCGTTTATCACAGAATCTTTATATTTTCCTGAAACGAGCGTTTTTCAAAATGGTATAAAACGGAAATGAACCGGTTAAAAAACAATCCGTTTCGACGATGTTGACTGCAAACAAGTCATTGATAAGCGACGGCCAGATTAGACACATAGCCATAATTTAAGACATAGTTTAAGCGTTTGCAAATATGAGAGCTCTATCATTGAAGTGGATGCTGGCATACGGAGCCCTTTAGCGCCCCGCATGGCTGGCACTGAAAGTGTTAATGAACAACTACAGTATTAAGGAGACAACTACAGTATGTAAGTAGTAAACCTATTATTATAATTTTTTTATTCCAGTCGATCATAATGATCATGATCACATTACGGAGCGCTCACTGCGTTCGAGAGAGAGAGAGGGAGAGAAAGAGAGGGAGAGAGATAGTGAGGGAGAGAGAGACTCACATTTTCGTATATCCATCCAGGCCCGGACTGGCCATCGGGACATTCGGGACGAATCCCGATGGGCCGGAAGTAAAGTGGGCTGGTCAAGGGGAGCTCCAGTAGCTCACCGCGTACCTCGAGCGCTATTTCGGCGCCGGGGACAACCGTGCTCGTCACGGATCTGGGGTTAGCAAGTTCGAATCCCGGACTGTAGCCGTATCTTTCTCAGAGTGTCTTCCCCATCTACCCCCATTCAAACCTGTTTCTGTCGGTCATTCTTGACCAGAGAAAATGCGATAAACGCAAAAAAGAGCCAGCGGAATGGCCAAAGTTTAAAAAAAAAGTGGACTGGTCAAAAAAAAAGAAAAAAAAATCCGATCTGCCCACTTTGGTAGGGTAGGGCTGAAAAAGTTAGATGTAAAAATGAAAATTTCCACAGAAAGATGCTTAAAAATGTGTGTGGGCCAGTGTGTGGGCCAGTGTGTGTGTGTCGGTGTGTGGGCCACTAATGTGGGCCGGTGTGTGGGCCGGTGTGTAGGCTGGTGTGTGGGCCAGTGTGTGAGTCTGTGTGTGGGCCACTAATGTGGGCCGGTATGTGGGCCGGTGTGTGGGCCGGTGTGTGGGCCAGTGTGTGAGTCTGTGTGTGGGCCACTAATGTGGGCCGGTATGTGGGCCGGTGTGTGGGCCGGTGTGTGGGCCAGTGTGTGAGTCGGTGTGTGGGCCACTAATGTGGGCCGGTATGTGGGCCAGTATGTGGGCCGGTGTGTGGGCCAGTGTGTGTGCCTGTGTGTGGGCCGGTGTGTGGGCCGGCAGTGGCGCCGGCAGGATTAAATTCCATAGTACGCATGCTACTATGTAGCCTACACAGCGCTCTACTACAGATACACTACCCAGAGCACAACGACACACATAGGTGACAATAGTGTGTGTGCGTGTGTGCGCGCGGGCCGGAGTGACTCTGAACGTCTCAGGCTGAATTTGTGTCCCCTAGCCTATCCGTGACATCAAACGAGAGAAACTCAATGCCATTTGGAGCATACCGTAGCGGAGCCTAATTCTCCTAATTCTCTGACACCGTAGCCTATTCTCTGACAATATAAGCCTTCAGAAAAGTTTTTTGTTTAATGAAGGAATACTCTCCAAATCAGATAACACGGACGATTGCTTCTACTGTGCGAGCTGCCTGCCATTGCTGTTTGAATGAAGACTTGCTTCTGTGTCGTCTAAGGCTGACCCCTATTAGTCGAATAGTCGACTAATCGACCGAAAGGAGCCGTAGTCGACTGCCAACCTCTTAGTCGAATGCAAAAAATATATAAAAATTATTAGAATTTTTTATTTAATTTATTTAAAAAAGATTTATCATTCTTTCCAAAAGAAAAGAGGCCTATAGCGTGGCTAACACTAATGGCACACATACCAGAGGCTAACTGCTTAAGAAAACAGGCACAGAGGCACTGAAAGAGGATTTCACCCATCTAATGAACACACTAGACAAATATCAAGATGTATCCATCAGTGGACCAATTGCATGCTTTTGCAGAGGACAAGAAGCCCTTTGTCGACTCCTTCAGACATTAAGCACCCCCACAGCCCAAATGGAATGATACAAAAAAAAATATTATACTTTTTTTTTCTTCAACATTTATTTTTCATAGTCGACTAATAGTCGACTATCGGCTAATTTCGGCCAATCAAAGTCGACTATCCAAATCCTTAGTCGGGGACAACCCTTGTCGTCAAATGTTGTGCTTAGTGAACAATGTGAGGCTGCCTGGAGATATAGCTCTAAGGTGGAGGAGCTGATCAGCAGAGGGAAGCAGTAATCTAACAACTGAGAATTCAAACAGTAGGCTATCTCCAACGTATCTGACCTTGAGAAAGGCCTGTATTGTGGTTCTGTTGGATCTTGTTGGCTACTCTGCGTTGCTCTGAGCCTATATAGGCTGTCTGGTCGTCTGCTGCAGAGGTGAGGCGCCGCGGAGAGTTGAAGGAAAACCAGCAGACAAGTCGCTCAGGGTATAATACCTCGGAGGCGTTTTATTGACTCAAAACGCACACTAGGCTAGAGTTGGAACCTACTGGAGTTCACTATGACACGATACTCCGCAGGATTCCGCTAAAAAATGAACAAGTTGAATTATTTCTAGAGTCTAAGTTCAGTAATATTCTTAGAAGCAGGAAGCAGGGCATCCTCTGGTGACGGTGAATCTGTGGTCTCGTCTCGATGTCCGTTCTTTTTCGTGTCCTCCTGGCCTGTAGAGGGATTATAACACTCACAGGACACACCTCGACGTCGGTAACAGCTCATCCAATTACATTTGTCAACCGCCATTTTGAAGCTTAAAGGGGCAGTCAACTACTTTATTTAGCACACATTGTAAGAGATTACTTTTAATCCATTTTAACACGTTATACTCAGTTATTTTAACTTAACATTTAGATATTGTTTTGTATCTGTTAGACACATGACCTAGTCTTTCTTGTAATATTTGTAGTGTAACTATAACTGAGATAACACAATTTGGCATTTTGCAATCATTGTCTTACTGTGTATCATTCCAAATTGTGATCTAATTTATCAGACACTTGCCTGTTCCATTCTAAGCACAATACCAGAGTTAGCTTCAACTTAAAAGTAGAGTTTTCTCAGAATTCCGTGTTACCAGGTACTAGAAAACTGCAGTTTGATATCCCTTGGTTCGTCTATTAAATTACTAAACAGTGATATGGCTTTCACTGTCTTTTCTTGGCTGGTTATCACCTTTTACTTTACTTTGGGTATTTTGTATTTTTTTAATTTACATTTTTTACGCCCCTTCAAGTCAAGTCAAGTCAAGAGTTTTATTTGTCACGGCATACAAGTATACAATGAAATGCGGGGGGTCTTGCCTGCAACAATTGGGCATAATACAATAGTAATATATAATAAGAATCCAATAGAACGACATTGTGCAATAAAACAAGTAAACAAAGTAGGGCATATCGGTATATGTACATGAGTTATTTACAGAGCATGGTAGGACATGCTAGGTCCTGTGGTAGTGCAATACACTGTTAGCTACGGATGAGGCACTGGGTCTTTATGTACACTGCTATACAATGCTATATTATACAATCTCAAGTTATACTATACTATTCTTAAAGTGACCTTTCCTTTTGTAAAGTGACCATAAGTGTGAGCGTGTGCAGCATGAGTGTGTGTGTGTGTGTGTGTGTGTGTGTGCTCATGTTAAAGTGGCTGCTAGTGTGTGAGCGTGTACAGTGTGTGTGTTGTGTGTGTGCTCATGTGTGCTTGTGTGTGGAGAGTTCAGTGTTCAAGGCTCTGATGGCCTGGGGGAAGAATCTGAGCCAAAGTCTCTCTGTCCTAGTTGCTGGTGTTCGCAGGCGTTTGCCTGACCGCAGCAGCTTGAACAGGTTGTTGTTGGGGTGGTGAGGGTCTTTCATTATTCTGCAGGCTCTGGATTTGCACCTCTTGTTGTATAGGACCTACAGGGGTGGTAGTGCAATACCCGTGGTACGCTTGGCTGAGCGCAGCACTCTCTGCAGGGCCTTCTTGTCCTGGGACAAGCATAGCTGTCTCTTACGTAATGACACGGTACAGACATGATGTTAATTGAGAACGAGTTGTAAAGTATATCTGCATATATGTACTGTCTTGATTTTGTGCTGAATAAAAAAAATATATGAACCAAAAAAAGAAATGGTGGAGCTGAAAAAGCTAGAATTAAAAAACAAAAACAAGTGACTTTCTGCTAAACATGCTGGTGATGTAGATTTGTAGAGTAGGACAGTTTAATTGGGGGAGAGACAGAGAGAGTGACAGACAGACAAACAGAATGGGTGTCTGGGAGGAAGTGGGGGTCTTTTGATGTTGATTAAACGGCAAGCAACTAATGTCATGAGTGCAAAATTAACGGACAATAAATCGAATGTAACTGAAATTGTGTAGCACAGACCTTTCTATGGATCAAAACCTCAATATTATTATGGTGTTGTGGTGACTCACTTATCACGCACAATTGGTGCAGACATTCACTGGACTTGAGGAGCAGAGGAGTGCTCCTTTAAGCCTGGGGATTCTGGGAACGGGGTGGGTATTTGGTAACCTATATTATGTCACCTGTCAGCTGTCAGCTGGCTGCTGTCACTTTCGAGTAGTAACGTTAAACGTCTCTGCACTCTGTTGGATGTATGTAATTTATGTTGGGAAGTAAAAGGAAAGACTCGACTACCGTCTCACGTTTCATAATTTCTTGCGATCCCACATTGGTGACCCGAAGTACGTGAGTGATTATTACATCATGACGGACGGAGAAGTGAACATTATCTACGCCGCTGCAATTAAGTTACCAGACTTCTGGCATCACAGCCCCCGACCCTGGTTTCAGCACATTGAAGCCCAGTTTGAGTGGAGAGGAATATCACAGGACGTTACTAAGTATTATCATGTGGTAGCAGCGTTGGATGCCCAGACGACGGCCCGCGCTATGGGGCTGCTGGAAGCTCCGCCAGCTGCCGGCAAATATGATGCTATCAAGGCATTCCTTTTGCAATTATTTGAACTGTCGGAAATTGAAAAGGCGGATCGTCTATTGTCACTCAGCGGCCTCGGCGACAGCAAGCCGTCCGAACTGATGGACAGGATGCTGTCCGTTTTGGGCTCGGCAGATCCCTCTTTTTTATTTAAACATGTTTTCATGCGTCAGCTTCCAGCGCCTGTGCGCACCGCTCTGGCCAGCTCTCCCGTCTCCTTCACCAAGGACTACCGCGCGCTGGCTGCCGAAGCGGACAGGATTTATCTCGCCAACCGGCAGCAGTTTGTGCATGCACTGCTTCCAGCCTACCACCCACCTACCCACCTAGTGGACGCTGCGGACGCCGCTGCAGCATTGACTGCCCGTCGCCAGGGTAACAGTGGATGGTGTTATTTCCATAACCGGTTTGGCGCCAGGGCCAAACAGTGTCGCCCACCGTGCAATTACAGTGACCAGGGAAACGCCAGGGCCAATGCTCATTAACAGCCATGAGCGTTGGCGGAGGCAGCAGGCTGCTATTTATTAAGGACACCTTATTTGGCCGGCGACTACTAGTCGACTCGGGCGCGCAACGAAGCATCCTGCCTGCTACAGCTGTGGACACTATGGCTGGGGGCCACGGTCCCCCCATGGACGCTGCTAATGGCACGCCTATACGTACCTACGGAACCCGGTATGTAGAGGTGTGTTTTGGCGGGCGCCGTTTCGGGTGGGAGTTTGTCATGGCCGCTGTGTCAGTTCCTCTCCTCGGCCCGGACTTCCTGTGTGCGTTCAGGCTGCTAGTGGACATTACAAACTGTCGCCTAATCGATGCTGTCTCCTTCGCTACCTACCCGTGCACGCTGGGAGGGCCAGGGACACTAGGTCTGTCCAACATGCTTGCTGCCGGGGATGTATATCAGCGCCTCCTAGCGGAGTTCCCTATCCTCACCACGCCTACATTTCCTCAGCAGTCGCTAAGCATGGCGTGGAGCACTATATAGCCACTGTCGGTCCCCCGGTCTATGCACGCGCTCGGCGCCTTGACCCAGCTAAGCTCTCCATTGCCAGGGAGGAATTTGCAACCATGGAACGCCTTGGAATTGTGCGCCGTGGGCCTCCCCCTGCATATGGTCACTAAGGCTGATGGTGGGTGGCGTCCCTGTGGCGATTTCTGACGCCTAAACAACGCCACGACCCCGGACCGGTACCCCGTCCCGCATATACAGGACTTCTCCGCCAACCTGGCGGGGACCACCATCTTTTCCAAGGTGGACTTGGTGCGGGGATACCACCAGGTACCAGTTCACCCACGGGACGTTCCCAAGACGGCGGTCATCACTCCTTTTGGCCTGTTCGAGTTTCTGCGGATGCCCTTTGGCCTCAAGGGGGCGGCACAGACTTTCCAGCGACTGATGGACTCTGTGCTGCGGGATATGGCATTCATGTTCGTATACTTGGACGACATTCTCGTAGCCAGCACGTCTGCAGAGGAGCACCTGACACATCTCAGGCAGTTGTTTGAGCGGCTCAGTGCACATGGGCTCATTGTTAACCCCGCCAAGTGCCAGTTCGGCCATTCGTCTATTGATTTCCTCTGGCACAGGGTCTCAGCAGAGGGAGCCGTTCCGCTCCCTGCCAGGGTGGACGCCGTTGCCAGCTTTCCACGCCCCCGCACCGTGAAGTCCCTGCAGGAGTTCCTAGGCATGGTGAACTTCTACAACAGGTTCATTCCCCGTGCTGCTCACCTCATGCGCCCCTTGTATGAGGCCCTGCGTGGTAAGGACCCCAAGGCCGAGGTGGACTGGTCCCGTGTACCGACGACGCTTTTTTGGGCGCTAAAACTGCACTGGCCAATGCCGCATTACTGGCACACCCATTTCCTACCGCCCCTATCGCCCTCACAACTGACGCCTCAGACTACGCAGTGGGGGCAGTGTACGAACAGTGGGTGGGGGGGGCTGGCAACCGCTTGCTTTCTTCAGTCGCCAGCTGCGGGACAATGAAAGAAAGTACAGCACCTTTGACCGGGAGCTCCTAGGCCTTTTCCTGGCCATCAGGCACTGGAGGGCCGACGGTTTACTGCCTTTGTGGACCACAAGCCACTCACCTTCGCCATGGCCAAGGCCACCGAGCCGTGGTCAGGGCGCCAGCAGCGCCAACTCTCCGCCATCTCCGAATTTACCACGGACTTACGGCATGTCGCAGGTAAGGACAACTACGTCGCTGACTGCCTCTCCCGGACGGTGGTGGGGGCCGTCCACTTGGGACTGGGCTACGCTGCCATGGCTGCCGACCAGGCCACTGACAAGGACATGCAGGCCTACCGAACAGCCGACACTGGGCTAAGGTTAGAGGATGTGCAGTTTGGTATTGCCAACACCACGCTCCTCTGCGACGTCTCCACCGGTCAGCCCCGTCCGATGGTTCCCGCTGGCTGGCGGCGGCAGGTATTCGAAGCCATCCATGGCCTGTCGCACCCGGGGGTGAAGGCGTCAACTAAGCTGGTCGGTGCTAAATTCGTCTGGCATGGCCTCAGGAAGGACATTGCAGCCTGGGCCGGCTCCTGCGTGGCGTGCCAGCGTGCAAAGATACACGTCACACCAAAGCCCCCTTGGCACCGTTTCTCGTGCCGGAGAGGCGCTTTGACCATGTCAATGTGGACCTGGTGGGTCCCCTGCCCCCCTCCCACGGGTTCACTCACCTCCTCACCATGGTGGACAGAAACACTAGGTGGCCGGAGGTGGTCCCGCTGGCATCGACCATATCCGCTGAGGTGGCCCGAGCGTTCATTGGGTCCTGGGTAGCCCGTTTTGGCACACCATCTGATCTCACATCCGACCGGGGCCCACAGTTTACGTCCGGGCTCTGGACTGCAGTCGCCAAGGGCCTGGGAGTGAAGCTCCACCGCACCACAGCCTACAACCCACAGGGCAACGGCTTGTGTGAACGGTTTCACCGATCTATGTAGGAGGAAGACATTGGAGGAAGGTCAGAGCGGCCCATTTGGACCTAGACAGGCCAGTTGAACTGGCCCGGCCCCCGCGGCGTGGACGACCCCCTGCCCGGCCCCTGCCAACTGCTTTTCCCTCTCGTCACCTCATATCTCCTGAATCCCCCCCACACGCCCCACACGCCCCAATCCCCACCTCTACCACTGCACGGGTGATACGGAGTCGTTTTGGGCGCCTGATCCGCCCCCCGCCTCGTTGACTGTGGATGATCTTTTGGGGGGTTATTGTGAATTCTGGGGGGGGCTGTGTGGTGACTCACTTATCACGCACAATTGGTGCAGACATTCACTGGACTTGAGGAGCAGAGGAGTGCTCCTTTAAGCCTGGGGATGGGTATTTGGGTATTTGGTAACCTATATTATGTCACCTGTCAGCTGTCAGCTGGCTGCTGTCACTTTCGAGTAGTAACGTTAAACGTCTCTGCACTCTGTTGGATGTATGTAATTTACGTTGGGAAGTAAAAGGAAAGACTCGACTACCGTCTCCCGTTTCATCCTTTCTTGCGATCCCACAGTGTAGTTAATACTTCATGTATCCTTAATCCCTAGGCTAAAAAAAAGAAAACGTATGCCAATGACAGGAAGTAACGGTATATGCAGGGCCGGCTGGGAGAAATGCGGGGCCCTGTGCGAGATTTAAACGCGAGCCCCCCCCCCCCCCAAAAGGTATAAAAAAATATATATATATATATAATTATTATTATTTTTTTTCATACAGTCAACATATTCTTAAATAATAGCGCTGCCCAAGGCTGGGCATGATACAGTCAACATATAGCAAGAGAGAGAGCGAGAGAGCTCCCGTTCTACAGTCAATATACAGTGTACAGAGAGAGAGAGAGAGAGAGAGAGAGAGAGAGACACATTGGAAAGAAATTGAAATGCTATTTGGCCCTAAACAGATAGTACACAGTGGCAGAATACCTGAGCACTGTGACTGAAGATCCTTGACTAGGTACAGACTCAGCGAGCACAGCCTAGCCATCGAGAAAGGCAGCCATAGGCAGACTGTGTGTGTTAGAAAGAGAGAGAGAGCATGTGTGTTTGTCGTGTGTGTGTGTGTTAGAGAGAGAGCATGTATGAGAGAGATAAGCAAAGATGAGCCCCTAAAAGGATATTCAACTTTTAATGGAAGAACAAAACAGAAGGAAAAGATAACTTCACAAAGGCAACATGAATATACATAGATCCAAAAGGACAAAGATCAACACTTAAACCCAAAGAGAAGAGGGTCTATACCAGAGAAAACAGCTAAACAGCATTCAGCTAAATAGGCTAGCCAGGTATTGACACCAGGCCAAACACAGCTTTGGCCAACGGCCCAACGCTACCCAAGCTACACAAACGACCAAGACAATTCACACACAGCACATGTCGTATCTCCAAATGTTGTGAAGTAACATATGTTTTGCCTGGAAAAAACATCGTTATTAACAAAACATTCGGGAGGGGAAGGAAGAGTGGGGTAATGTCATGACATCTTACCTGCACGAGGAACGCAGGGCGAAAGGCCGCAACACAGGTCTCCACATTGACGAAAGGCCTCTCGCTGGCGGGACAAAAAGAAGCTATGGCCGGAGCCTTGTCATGGTGCAGGCCCGACTACATCTTCTGTCAAAGATGATGTCGTAGTCAGAGTGCCAGAACCCCGTGCTATTCTCACGGCTAATGTCATGGTCGTAGCACAAGCTAACAGCTAACTCTAGGCTAACTGATAGCATCAAACTAACGTTCCCAGCCGAGCGCAGCCGGCAGCTAACGTCGTAGCTAAACAGCTAACTGGCTAACAGTTAGCTCACCCGGCTATCGCTAACCATTAGCTAACGCAGAAGCAAGCTATGCGGCTACCACTGAAAAACTGTACAACATGAGAAAAGCAATACAGGTGCTGACACCAGGCCCACACCGTTAGCTACTAGTACTACAACAGCTAGTCGGCCAGTTTGGCTCCAGAGAGAGAGAGAGAGATCCACGGCGGGAATAGAACAGAGTGCATTAAAAACATCACCAAAACGTCCAAGAGGATGGAGACAACCGCGTGGAGTTGACGAAGTTCATCTGCCGAACGACCATCCTCTTCATCTTGGCATAACAATGCTGCAGCGCTGTCTCTAGGTTAGCTAACGCTAGTTAGCCTTTAGCTAAGCTAGCTACTAGCCGACATCATCATGGCTATATCCCGACTGAACCACACTTAATATTATAACGTAGCTAAAGCTAACTAGCTGTCCTTGTCTTTAGCCGGGATGGCTAGCCTGACTGAACTGTCTAACATGCAACAACTTTCATCTTCAGTCCATCTGCCGAACGATGTCCTCTTCATCTTGGCTGGCATAACCTAGGCTCCAATGCTGCAGCGCGCAAATAGTCAGAAGCTAGTGATGGGTCGGTCATGAGCGACTCGTTCATAAGAGCCGATTCATTGCCGTGAGCGTGAGTCGAATCGCTCACGTCTGGCAATGAGTCGGTTCACGCCCCCCCCCCCCCCCCCCCCCACGCACACAGCACACACACAATGAACTCAACAGACGCTACCTTACCTGGCTGTAACCCCTCCCCTCATTGAAACCAATTCTGCTGCCTGCAGAGCCTCAGAGCCAGGAACGTGTCTAATGTGAAATATAATAGGTCTGTGATGAAAAAGGGCCTCGCGGGAAGGGAGGCCTCGCAAAAAATTAAAATTAAAATTAAAATTAAAATTAAAATTAAATTAAAAATTAAAAAATAATAAATAAAAGATATCTCTCTCTCTCTCTCTCTCTCTCTCTCTCTCTCTCTCTCTCTCTCTCTCTCTCTCTCTCTCTCTCTCTCTCTCTCTCTCTCTCTCTCTCTCTCTCTCTCTCTCTCTCTCTCTCTCTCTCTCTCTCTCTCTCTCTCCTCTCTCTCTCTCTCTCTCTCTCTCTATCTCTCTCCCTCCCTCTCCTGGCTAGTTCTCTGCCTGTCAAACCTGTTTGAGGAGTGTCGGGTTACACTATGACTACGTCCCGACACACACGCAGTCAAGTTTGTGTATGTGTGTGTCCCCGACGAGGGAGAGATGACGCGCACACATACACACTTCTGCAGTCCCTCTCTCCCTCTTGCTCGGTCTCTGCCTGTGAAAACCCGTTTGAGGAAGTCGGGTTACACTGCACTACACCATAGAGGGGGCGTTACTGCAGATCAATGCTATGTTGACGTGACAGAAACCGTAAAATCAGAACAGTTTAGTTGAGTGAGGGAAGATCTCGTGAACTCGAGACTAGACTGATGAGTCAATATGGTAATTAGAGACACAGACCCCATACTAACCTGTATTACTATAAAACCATGCTAAACACAGAAAAAAGGCATTTATAATGCATGTCCCCTTTAAATCAACTTTCCAGCCCCCTGTCAACTGTCAAATGATGTCAACTGTCAACCTGAATTAACATTCAGTATTCAATATGGTCTGATATTAACATTCAGTATTCAATATTGTCTGATTCAATATTAACATTCAGTATTCAAGTAGAACAGCTAGCTAGCCGTTGTGGACACTCACCTTTCCACAGCAAAATGGTAGGCAAGGCACCTTGGTTGAGAAATGCAGGTTTCAATCTATCTATCCTGTCTCAAGATGCACAATGAGATCTTGAGAGAATTGTTGAATATATATAGAAGACAAAATTTGTGTTCTATATTCAACAATTCTAGAACATTTAATGTCCTAGAATGTTCTATTATGACATCATACTGTGACATCAGAACGGAACATGTTTGAGTTCCATTTGAATAATATAAATAATATGTATGGTAAGGCTGTCCCCGAAGCCTGTTCATGGGATTCAAACTTCGTCAGGGTTATTCGAACGGACATTCGAACCTTCGTTTTTAATTAAAAAAATTAAATAAAAAAATAATAATTTTATAAATTCTTTTTTCTTTTCTTTTTTATATCCTCAAACTAAATCCTCAATTTGAATAAAGTGATTCAAACTTCGTCAGGGTTTTTCGAAAGGACATTCGAAATGTGAGTGTAATTTCACATACTCCTCATTTGTGAGTCATGCTTATGGCTTTCTACAAAACACTGCAGCCATTCATCAGGCTTGATAAGGTTTGCAACAATCGAAGGTCAGCATGTTCTTGCGAGGGGGCCCGTTTGCACCTCCTCAAAAGCATATCTCTTCCGTCTTCCAAATTACCATATAAAGCCCAACCCAATGAGAAATGATCCTCCCAAACTAAAACGCACCAATGATACATCTCTATTCGCTATGCTTATAATGTAACACACTATGCTTTTGTTTGCTTTTGCTCTGACAAACCTGTGATATACACTCTGGCAGACTAAAAGTCCCTCCATGGATGTACTGTGCACCTTCTTTTTCAAATAAACCAACATGTGAGTATTCAGAACCTTTATATCCTTGCTTCATTTGATTACTTGATTCTTGTCTGACCTTACTGTTTGCTATAATGCTGGGCGAGAACCATCGTGGTCTGTACATTTAGATGCGCTCATAAGGCCTGTCCTGTGTTATTCTGCATTCATTAACCAATGATGACCTGTCGAAATCCACGACATTCTTTGGTGTGTTCTTCATTGTTTTAATTTTTTTTCGCAAATACATTTAATAGGTTTACCTCTAATGATGATAATAGTTAAGGACATGATTATAGAATCTACAATGGAATGAGAAAAAACCTCATCAACCCTGCTTTTTCTGTGTGTGAGGGAGAGAAAGGGAATGTGAGTATTGGAACGATGTGTGCATGTGTGAGTGTTTATGGGTTTGAGCACTTGTCAGGAGAGGGGGGAGGGGCACGGGGGGGGGAAGGAGGCAGTTGGCTTAAGGCGAGCGGAGCCAGAACACCCGTGGCCAGATCCCACCCCACTGTTTTTTTGTTGTTGTTTAAACCCTTTTTCGCAGGCTCCCTTTTCCACCCGTCCTCCTTTGCTCACGCCCCCGGCCCCGCCCCCCTCTCTCTGAACCTCCTCCCCCCGCTCACTGCTCGTCCTCTCCGAACACATTGTTCTGTTTGCGCTTCATGTTCTCGAAGTCGAAGTCGCTGCCCGTCATGCGCTTGTAGATGTCCTTGATGTCGTTGCAGGTCGTCTCGAAGTGGGTGGTGGCATCATAGGCCCGCGAGGCGAAGATCTGGCTCTCAGTTCCATCGTCTGTGGGCTCATAAAGGTCACTAATGGCCACAAACTTCTGGTCGATGGGCTCCAGCAGCTCCAGAGCAGGCTCTATCTCAGCCTCCGGCTCGTCGGTCTCCACCGTGGTACTGACGATGGCGATGTATTTGCCCTGCGCCGCCACATTGTGGGCGTAGGAGATCATACACACATAGATGTCTGACTTGCGGTTGACCTGGTTCTGAGGGATGATGATCTGGCAGGAGTTGGCGTTGTTGGTGTTCTTGATGGGGTGGCTGAGGATGCAGATCAGACGGATCACCTGGCCGGACTTGCGCACGCGGTCCTGGATGTAGCTGGGGTCACAAATGAGCTGCTTACAGCGAGCCACCTCCCCCTCAGACTTCACTCCCACCACGTGTCCGTCTTCCATCACAATCTCCTCCACCGGTTTGTTCAGCATGTAAGTTCCGCCATAGATCGCACTCAACCTGGCGAAGCCCTGCGGAAGCCCTCCCAGGCCGTACAGCGGGTAGAGGTAGGGGCTCTTCCCGTACCGAGCCAGGGATTCCGTGTATAGTTTAATGCGATTGATGGTCTCCAGACAGGCGACATCGAGGTAGTCGTCTGTCCTGTAGAGGGCGAGGGCGTGGCCGGTGAAGTCGATGACATCCTGGCCAAGGTCAAACTTCTTGTAGACGTCCCTCATCGTCATGGCAGTGGGGTCAACGCCCTCAAAGGTCTTGGGGTCGTTCTCGTCAAAGTTGGCCACAAAGACCAGGAACTTCCGGAACCTCCGCTTCTCGAACATTCCCATGAGGTTTGAAGTCAGCACCTCGGTCTTGGTCGACGGCACCTTGTAGATCTTTCCTCCCTTGTAGACGAAGCTACCCTCCACTACTTTGAAGTCCAGATACTGTGTGACCTCTGTGTAGAGCAACATCTTCACCAGCTGACCGTTGGCCATGAGGAACTTGGGGATGAGGTCAACGTTCCAGTCCCTTCCTCTGCCCATGGACTCTGGAGGACTGTCTGGGAGCTCGAAGCGCTTGTACAGCTCCTCCAGGGGGGTGATGGAAGAGCTCTCGCCCCCGTGGTATGGGTTCCTGTCCATATGGAGAACCTTCTTTCCGTTCACAGACATGATACCGGAAAGAATGCATTCTGTGAGTCCAGTGCCCAAAACGATCACATCATATTCCTCATCCATGTTGTCTCACCGCCTCTTAGTCTCGCCCTCTTTTTCTGCCTTGTGAAATTGAAGGGTGCTGAAAGAGAGAAATGCCAGTGGATCAACACACGCGAATTGACTCTGTTTCTTTTGTTTTGCACGAAATGTATTAAATGTCTCGCTCTGAGGCAACTCTTATTTATTAATCATTATCTTCCCACAGCAGGGCCACGCATTCCCTGGGGCCCCACCCTACCTGGGGGCCCCATCCCCATAGCAGGGCCACACATTCCTTGGGGCCCCATCCTACCTGGGGGCCCCATCCCCACAGCAGGGCCATGCTTTCCCTTGGGCCCCACCCCACCTGGGGGCCCCATCCCCACAGCAGAAGCCACGCTTTCCCTTGGGCCCAACCCTACCTGGGGGCCCCATCCCCACAGCAGGGCCACGCCTTCCCTTGGGCCCCACCCCACCTGGGGGCCCCATCCCCACAGCAGGGCCACGCTTTCCCTTGGGCCCCACCCCACCTGGGGGCCCCATCCCCACAGCAGGGCCACGCTTTCCCTTGGGCCCCACCCCACCTGGGGGCCCCATCCCCACAGCAGAAGCCACGCTTTCCCTTGGGCCCAACCCTACCTGGGGGCCCCATCCCCACAGCAGGGCCACGCCTTCCCTTGGGCCCCACCCCACCTGGGGGCCCCATCCCCACAGCAGGGCCACGCTTTCCCTTGGGCCCCACCCCACCTGGGGGCCCCATCCCCACAGCAGGGCCACGCTTTCCCTTGGGCCCCACCCCATCTCCACAGCAGGGCCATACCTTCCCTGGGGCCCCACCTCACCTAGGGGCCCCATCTCCACCGGCCCACCGGCCCACCAGCCACCATACCCGCAACAACCCCAGACACAACGGGAACACGGCCATACAGGGCCGCAACACCATACCCATATGAGCTCGTGGAGGACGACGCAGCTAGACAGACTATGATCCATGACAACCTAATCGGGCCCAGTCCCGAGTCCAACAGGAACCGCCCGCTCAACATCTCGCATGATATGTCAACACCACAGCAGGGCCGGAGCTACGGAAGCGGGGCCCAGGGATCAGTGGAGGCCTTGGGAGAGCAACTGGGACAGGAACTCCACCTAAGCTCCCTGTACGATAGCCCCACCCTGCCACGAAGATCAGAACGCACCACTGCTGGGATCCACAGGAACCCCTACCACGCACCCCAGTCAGCAATACAACCACCATTGCCCCAACTAAGACACCAACAACGACCCCCGGCCTGTACAAACCACACACGCTACGAATATCCTACAAGAAGACAATTACTTACTGGGGGGCTCCAGTAGCTCACCGCATATCTCAGCGCTATTTCAGCGTCGGGGAAAAACCGTGCTGCGTCACGGATCTGGTGGACTCCGAGTTCGATTCCCGGACCCGCCGTCATTTATCAGAATGTCTTCCCCCTGATCTATATCCCGTTTCACCCTGTATCTGTCGGTCATGCTTGACCAGAAAAGCGATAAACGCTAAAAAATAAAGTTTAAAAAAATAATAAGAAGACAATTACTACTCTATTCAATGGCTTCTGGCCTCCTTGCAACAAGAAGACGAAGAAGACGACTACTACTCTATTCAACAACAAGCTGGACTCTGACCTTGACGCTTATCCATGCACGCCGGCCCCAGCTGATCCAGCCAGGCTGCGACCACAACCACCTTCACCTCAACCTCAACCACCTCCACCTCAACCACCACCATCACCACCCACACCGTTCCAGCCTGTTCCAATGTCCAAGGCCAATACTGGGAAAAGATCTAGCAGGCTGTTCGAGCAGTCGCAGCTCACGCTGAAAAAAATTTAAATAAAGAAAGAAACGGTCACACAGCTCGCCAGACGACACAGCTGTGCCAAGGCAGACCAACCAGGGATGGAATTTCAGGGGAAAAGGTCATAAAAGACACCCCCAGCCTCAACATTCAGATCAGAGACCCTGTCACCAAAAAGGACACTGGTACAGAGACTGTGTGCATGCAGAAGAATTTGAGGCGAGAAGAGATGAGTGGAGGACAGATATGGAGGCAAGACAACAGCGAGGAAAGAAGGGGGGTGCCATCAGACTGATTAGGCTTGGCTGCACTGGAGGGTGAAAGGGCGGAGGAAAGTGCTGAGAACGACAACAAGGGAAGTTAAACAGCACACACACACATGCAAATTTTTCTTTTAAATATTAAAACAATGAAGAACACACACCAATGCACACACTGATTGCAGAAGCCATTGTGCATATTGAAAGTCAAATTTCTGATTTAGATATGGGTATAAATACTACTTATTTAAAAACTGAGCATACAGAGTTTTGTGACACAGCTGGCACTCACTACAACAGGGCTATTCAACTAAATTGTTCAGGGGGCCACATTGTCAGAAACCCAAGGGGCCAGGGGCCGGACTGCTACGGCGCCTCCCCGTGCTATGAATATATGTACACTTGACACAACACGCAACCACATTTTCACAACTTTTATTTAACTACATTCAAAAAAAGTGCTTCATTTATGTGCCACATCTGCAACATCTCCCGCAGAAAGTGCTTCATTTATGACTGTGCAACAACTGCAACATCTCCTCTTCAACATTTCAATATAAAAATAAAATAAAAAACAAACAAGTGCATGATGTGCATCTGAACATTCTAACATCAACACTTGAACAAAAAAACACATTTATAGTGCAGCTGAGCTTATGAAAAAGTGCTTCATGTCTGTGCAACAACAGCAAATCACAGCATCTTATTAGCACTTATTGTCCACTCTTAACTCTCAAACATCAGGGGGGTGGGGGGCAGACAGGCCTAGCCTACATACACACAGGGGTGTAGCTCCAGATTCTGGGCCCCATGAAAGAATTTATTTGTAGGCCCCCAGTGAATGCGAGCGTGCGTAAGCGCGCGAGCGGAATTTTTTTATTATTTATTTATTTATTATTTATTATTATATTTATTGATGAAAACGCATAATATGGTTTTTACCTATACATTCGGATCAGCAGTTCAGCACCTGCACTGTTGGTGGGTGAGCCTAGTAAAGGATGTCGCATTGCGTTCATCTTCAATGAATGGACCAATGCAATAGTCTACCAAAGCCCCCCCTCTCTCTCTATATACACACACACACACACACACACACACACACACACACACACACACACACACACACACACACACACACACACACACACACACACACACACACACACACACACACACACACACACACACACACACACACACACACACACACACACACACACACACACACACACACACACACACACACACACACACACACACACACACTTCAGAAACAAACATAGTATCAATGAGAGCATCAATAATACACGTGAGTGATGTCTAGTAAAAAAAAAATTCACTCTGCAGCTACTGACCACCACCCAGCTATGGGACAGCAACCTTATCACTAGCCAAAGAAGATACCCCAGCTGACCATACTGCTCCAGAACTGTGAGGCAAAGACTATACCAGCCTGCTTCACTCTGCAGTTACTGACCACCACCCAGCTATGGGACAGCAACCTTATCACTAGCCAAAGAAGATAAAGATCTAAGAGACAGTTCTAGCAATCAAAGCTGCCATCCACCAGCAGGCTTTTAACCGAACCTCCTTCATCAGAGAAAAAGACAGTTAGCCTGTTTCAGTTGTGAAACGAACCAAGGACAATGCAAAAGAAGAAGACCAACTGGGACGACCGAGAGAACCATCGGACTGGACCGGCCCGGGGGTATTGGATGGCGGAGGGGAGGGGGACCTGCCACCTGAGATTCTACAAATGATAAGGCAAGTTGAAACACACACTACAGACAATATATATACTGAACTTTGTTTGGAGTCTATTACTGTCAGAATGAAGATGTTTTTGCAAATTGAGTATTGAGGGTTAGGGAGGGGGTAGGCTCCCCGAACCTTAGCCCTCAACAGGCGGCAGTGGAATCGTGAGGTTCCGATGGCACGTTAAACATTTACTATAGCGTTGAGGAGATGAAATCTCTATGAAAGATGACCACATCTTACTGTGAACCGTCTAGTCGGCACGGATGCCGCATGTAAGTAAATGTGGGCACTGTGTGGTACATGGATGACAATCCACACCTAGCAGAGGGGGCGATGTGCCAGGGGGGGCAATGCACCTTTGTGAACAGGCAAGGCTAGCGAAAACAGTCAAAAGTTTCCATACCCAAAGCAAGTGGGATGGGGATCAGACCGTCGGTTTCTAAACTAAGTGGCTGATAGGCACTACAAGCAGTTAGCCACTTGGGGTCCTGACTTGAAAACGGACTGTGAGATCGTGATCGACTGGGTCGCTGGCCGGTCGGATAGCATATGGCATGAGACCATAAATGCGTCCGGCTCAATGTACAGTCAGGCCACAATAAGCCGAAACCGAATGCGTTAGTAGGCGAGTTGTGCTTCTGTGATCAGTGTTTTTGAAAAGAAAATGCTGGGAAGCAGAAGGCTAAGGTGTGTCGATTTAGAGGAATCTGGATGGTAAGGCCTAAGAAGTGGAAAGGGACCCAGCCTAAAACTGCACCCGAAGGTACAAGGGGACCTCTCGTTCATAGAGGAGACCTTGCCCTGGAATGGGAGACCTGCATCTCTGGTGGACGGGGGGTTCTGCGGCCGGATGCAAGGCATACCGGCTTGGATTCAGCTCGACCATTGGGGGGGAGGTGTATCTAAGTAAGGGAAGAAGTGCATCCGAACGGGAGAGGTGTACTCTAACTGGAGGGAGGTTGAAAGGGTCAAAGCGATTGGGATGATTTTGTTTTGTGTTGATCACTATGATGGATTGGAATGTGATGTCGAGGAGGCCTATAGCAGCCAAGCGTCATGTTTTGTTTTGTTTTGTCACATGTACCAAGCTTCACGTTTGTTTTGTCACATGTAGGCCACATGTTATCTGTTCATGCTCGCTCTACTGAAAGAGGAATGTGTTTGTTTTTTAATAAGCTTGTATAAGGACATGATTTTCTGCAAGATACTGGTTTTTGTGTTTTGTGATTCTATCTTTCCAGCCTGGTGAAGAGCTTGGAGAAATATGTTTTCCATCTGGACACTTTGTATGAATCCACCTTTGACCACCCAGACCTGGACACTGTATTCTGAATCCATCGACCACCAGAGACAGTCACCTGTCAACTGGGGCACCTGTCATCTGGTGGTATAGAATCCATGGTCTGATTCTGATGATTGTGTGTAAGTCTTCTCACCACACATAAGATACATTGAACATTTGCAAAGAGACACAAACGTCATAATGACGCATCGCTCATCAAGATGAGATGAGGGTGAGATTAGCGCCTCTCTCCGACAAGTGGCATGCCGACGCCCAGGGCCGCCTCAGGGGGTGTGCGAGCAGTGCGGTCGCACAGGGCCTCGCGGGAAGGGGGGACTCGCATAAAAAAAAAATATATATATTTTTTATTTATTATTTTTTTAATTTCTTTTTAATTTTTTTTTAAATTTTAAATTTTTTTTTTGCGAGGCCCCCCTTCCCGCGAGGCCCTTTTTCATCACAGACCTAAAATCTAGTTTTGTTTATATGCTTATATATTTCACATTAGACACGTTCCTGGCTCTGAGGCTCTGCAGGCAGCAGAATTGGTTTCAATGAGGGGAGGGGTTACAGCCAGGTAAGCGTCTGTTGAGTTCATTGTGTGTGTCTGTGTGCGGGGGGGGGGGGGGGGCGTGAACCGACTCATTGCCAGACGTGAGCGATTCGACTCACGCTCACGGCAATGAATCGGCTCTTATGAACGAGTCGCTCATGACCGACCCATCACTAGCGTCTGACTATTTCGCGCGTGCAGCATTGGAGCCTAGGTTATGCCAGCCAAGATGAAGAGGACATCGTTCGGCAGATGGACTGAAGATGAAAGTTGTTGCATGTTAGACAGTTAAGTTAGCTTTAGCTACGTTATAATATTAAGTGTGGTTCAGTCGGGATATAGCCATGATGATGTCGGCTAGTAGCTAGCTTAGCTAAAGGCTAACTAGCGTTAGCTAACCTAGAGACAGCGCGTGCAGCATTGTTATGCCAAGATGAAGAGGATGGTCGTTCGGCAGATGAACTTCGTCAACTCCACGCGGTTGTCTCCATCCTCTTGGAGGTTTGGTGAGTTTTTAATGCACTCTGTTCTATTCCCGCCGTGGATATCTCTCTCTCTCTCTCTCTCTGGAGCCAAACTGGCCGACTAGCTGTTGTAGTACTAGTAGCTAACGGTGTGTGGCCTGGTGTCAGCACCTGTATTGCTTTTCTCATGTTGTACAGTTTTTCAGTGGTAGCCGCATAGCTTGCTTCTGCGTTAGCTAATGGTTAGCGATAGCCGGGTTGAGCTAACTGTTAGCCAGTTAGCTGTTTAGCTACGACGTTAGCTGCCGGCTGCGCTCGGCTGGGAACGTTAGTTTGATGCTATCAGTTAGCCTAGAGTTAGCTGTTAGCTTGTGCTACGACCATTGACATTAGCCGTGAGAATAGCACGGGGTTCTGGCACTCTGACTACGACATCATCTTTGACAGAAAATGTAGTCAGGCCTGCACCATGACAAGGCTCCGGCCATAGCTTCTTTTTGTCCCGGTGTGTGGCCTGGTGTCAGCACCTGTATTGCTTTTCTCATGTTGTACAGTTTTTCAGTGGTAGCCGCATAGCTTGCTTCTGCGTTAGCTAATGGTTAGCGATAGCCGGGTTGAGCTAACTGTTAGCCAGTTAGCTGTTTAGCTACGACGTTAGCTGCCGGCTGCGCTCGGCTGGGAACGTTAGTTTGATGCTATCAGTTAGCCTAGAGTTAGCTGTTAGCTTGTGCTACGACCATTGACATTAGCCGTGAGAATAGCACGGGGTTCTGGCACTCTGACTACGACATCATCTTTGACAGAAGATGTAGTCGGGCCTGCACCATGACAAGGCTCCGGCCATAGCTTCTTTTTGTCCCGCCAGCGAGAGGCCTTTCGTCAAGGTGGAGACCTGTGTTGCGGCCTTTCGCCCTGCGTTCCTCGTGCAGGTAAGATGTCATGACATTACCCCACTCTTCCTTCCTTCCCCTCCCGAATGTTTTGTTAATAACGATGTTTTTTTCCAGGCAAAACATATGTTACTTCACAACATTTGGAGATACGACATGTGCTGTGTGTGAATTGTCTTGGTCGTTTGTGTAGCTTGGGTAGCGTTGGGCCGTTGGCCAAAGCTGTGTGTGGCCTGGTGTCAGTACCTGGCTAGCCTATTTAGCTGAATGCTGTTTAGCTGTTTTCTCTGGTATAGACCCTCTTCTCTTTGGATTTAAGTGTTGATCTTTGCGTATCTCGCGTTTAAATCTCGCACAGGGCCTCGCATTTCTCCCAGGCAGCCCTGCCGACTCCCCTACTCATCTAAGGGGTGATCGACTGTCCGGAGGATAACACCGCTAACAGTACCACGTTTTTTCATTTGCTTTCATGATTGTTTTTTATTTTATTATGATTGTTCCTTTTATTGTACCTAAGAATACGACATTTTACAATTACCTGCATATGTGATTGTGGATAGTGTCTTAAGACTGTGGTTTAGTGATATTAATGCTTAGAATTATCATGCTACTTTCTGCCAAGTATGAAATTATGATGTATTGATGATTGATTTATTGTTCTACCTAGTACTTAAGACTGTAGTTTGGTGATGTTGATGTTTGAAATTACCAAGGTATGTGATTATGATGTATTGATGATTGATTTATTGTTCTACCTAGTACTTGAGACTGTAGTTTGGTGATGTTGATGTTTGAAATGACCAAGGTGTGTGCCAAGAATGGCACAAAGGGGGGAAATGTGAGTGTAATTTCACATTGTCCTCATTTGTGAGTCATGCTTATGGCTTTCTACAAAACACTGCAGCCATTCATCAGGCTTGATAAGGTTTGCAACAATCGAAGGTCAGCATGTTCTTGCGAGGGGGCCCGTTTGCACCTCCTCAAAAGCATATCTCTTCCGTCTTCCAAATGACCATATAAAGCCCAACCCAATCAGAAATTATCCTCCCAAACTAAAACGCACCAATTATACGTCTCTATTCGCTATGCTTATAACGTAACACACTATGCTTTTGTTTGCTTTTGCTCTGACAAACCTGTGATATACACTCTGGCAGACTAAAAGTCCCTCCATGGATGTGCACCTTCTTTTTCAAATAAACCAACATGTGAGTATTCAGAACCTTTATATCCTTGCTTCATTTGATTACTTGATTCTTGTCTGACCTTACTGTTTGCTATAATGCTGGGCGAGAACCATCATGGTCTGTACATTTAGATGCGCTCATAAGGCCTGTCCTGTGTTATTCTGCATTAATTAACCAATGATGACCAGTCGAAATCCACGACAGAACCTTTGTTTTTAATAAAAGAAATTAAAAACAAAAAAATTATTCTTATTTTCTTTTATAATTCTTTTTTTTTATCCTCAAACTAAATCCTCAATTTGAATAAAGTGATTAATCTGATTAAATTAGGCTTTTTTCTTTTATTAAATCAACTTTCCAGCCCCCTGTCAACTGTTAAATGATGTCAACTGTCAACCTAAATTAACATTCAGTATTCAATATTGTCTGATTCAATATTAACATTCATTATTACATGGCGTTTTAACATTCGCCAAAATGCTTGATTGTGATTGGTCAATAGCGCTCGGTTGCCCCTAACAGCGGTCAATTATTTCTCAATAATTCACCGCTGCTATGGGCAACGCGCAATAATGACCGCTGTTAGGGCAACAGAGCACTATTGACCAATCACAATCAAGCATTTTGACCGCAGTCACGAAAGCTAAGCTCAGCATATGCACAGCTGCACTACATCAGGTGCAATCAAGTCCACACACCTGCCGTCTGCCGATGACAGAGGAGCAACAGAACAACTGCGTCTGCATTTGATCTTGTCTTGTCGATGGTGTAAAATGAATTACTGTTAGTAAGTTAGCCCTGTAATAAGCGGGATAATGTATAGCTATACTCTGTCATTGTCGCAAAATAATTGACCTTCACTGCGTTTAGAACACCTCGGCTGCGCCTCGGTGTTCCAGAACGCAGTGTCTGTCAATTAATTTGCGACAATGACCTCGTAGCTATACGTATTCAAGTAGAACAGCTAGCTAGCCGCTGTGGACACTCACCTTTCCACAGCCAAAACGGTAGGCAAGGAACCTTGGTTGAGAAATGCAGGCTTCAATCTATGTTGTTTAGTCTATCTGTTCAGTACTGTTCAGTAATGTTTCAAGATGCACAATGAGATCTTCTGAGAGAATTGTTGAATAGATACACAAATGTTCTAGAATGTTTGATTATAACATCATACTGTGACATCACAAATGTTCTAGAATGTTCTATTATGACATCATACTGTGACACACAAATGTTCTAGAATGGTCTATTATGACATCATACTGTAACATCACAAATGTTCTAGAATGGTCTATTATGACATCTAATGTGACATCACAACGGAACATGTTTGAGTGCCATTTGAATAATATAAATAATGTTTGGTAAGGCTGTCCCCGAAGCCTGTTTTTGGGATTCAAACTTCGTCAGGGTTCTTCGAACGGACGTTCGAACCTTCGTTTTTAATAAAAAAATTAAAATATATATAATATTTCTTTTATAAATGTTTTTTTATTTTTTTTTATCCTCAAACTAAATCCTCAATTTGAATAAAGTGATTAATCTGATTAAATTAGTATTTTTTATTTTATTATTTTGTTAGTGATGTAATAAAAAATAACACAATATATGATTGGTAAACACTCTGATTAACCAAAACACTAGCCCCGCCTTACGTGACTGCGATCTGCAAGCCAGGGGCTTTTGTATCCGCAGTCACTCTCAGCTATGCCGCTACCAGGCTCATATTAAGTACCAAGCGCTGCTTTTGAGCTGGGGGTGGGTCAAAAATATATCAGATATGAATTTCAAAGATACCCAGCGTACAATATGGGTTTAACACAGCAAAACGCTGGGGTCTGAAAGCTCGGAGTTGCTAATAAACCTTTTAAATCATTGTTACAAAATGAGTGGTAATTACAGGCTGGTGCGCATGCGCTGTGACACCAATGGCGGAAATACACGGCTTGCTTTGTAATTACCACTCGTTTTGTAACAATGATTTAAAAGGTTTATTAGCAACTCCGAGCTTTCAGACCCCAGCGTTTCGCTGTGTTAAACCCATATTGTACGCTGGGTATCTTTGAAATTCATATCCGATATATTTTTGACCCACCCCCAGCTCAAAAGCAGCGCTTGGTACTTAATATGAGCCTGGTAGCGGCATAGCTGAGAGTGACTGCGGTTACAAAAGCCCCTGGCTTGCAGATCGCAGTCACGTAAGGGGCTACCAAAACACTTAAAGGGGACATGCATTGCTATTCCTAGCACTATTTGGGCAACTTTACACAATTCCTGTGAGTCTATGGAAGACATCTGTAAGGTTTATTCCAAAAAAATCATTGTTTTATATTTCTAATTAAGTACTCAAAACCATCATTTTTCAGCCTCAGGATTTCAGGCTGTTATTGGCTTGGCTCCACCCATACTAGCAGAATGCTTTGAGTGACAGCCACCCACCAAATAGCTCCGCCCATACTGCATCTCCCCATCCTTCCAGGTGAATAGAAAACACTTTATACTAAACAACATGGCTGTACCGGTACCGTATATTTGGGATCCAGACAGCGACCCAGACTATGTTTCGGAAGAAGAAGTTGAGTTGCAACAGCGAGGCTTGCAAATCATTTCCGAGTGGTAAGTTTATATTGTAACGTTAGTCTAATGGCTCGCCGAAAAGAGCCAGTAACGTTAGTACTTACTTCTGACTAGCTTGCTTCGATAGCTTGCTATAACGTTACTTTGTTTACCTCTGACTAGCTTACTTCGATAGCTTGCTATAACGTTACTTTGTTTACTTCTCACTAGCTTACTTCGATAGCTTGCTAAAATGTAAAGTTAACAGTAACGTTAGTACTTACTTCTGACTAGCTTGCTTCGATAGCTTGCTATAACGTTACTTTATAAAGAGCAGCATACCGTTATATGCAACAGTTCTGTATACGCGACCAGTTGTCCCATACTTTTGGTTGTACTGCACAGCCATTTGACCTAATGTCCCCCCGCAAATTTATATTGTAACATAGTATAAAGTAAAGTTATTTGGGAACATGCATCCTAGGTCAATTGGCTGTGCAGTATAATCAAAAGTGGGACACCATGTCATGTTTCAAGTTTCAAGTTTCTTTAATAGTTGTCATACAGAAGTACAGAATACTTTTATACAAAATGCTTCTTACTGTTACGCTCCAGAGACTGTGCAAGACAAGATAAGTATGAAATAAAATAACATAGTATAGCATGTAAATTAGAAGTAAAAAATTGGGTCACAGTGTTCAGTATAGACATATGTACAATGTTCGATGCAGAATAGACGTAACTGAGTTACCATATAATATACAATATACTATGCAGTGTACTAATATACAATACTATATAGTGCAAGGCAGAAATGGGATGAGGTGCAATTTAGGTACAATTTACAGTAGGTGTACGAGTTGTAGTGCAAATCCTTTATCAATAAATATAAAGTGTGTTTGTGTGATCTAAAGTGTGGAGAGTGGGTGCTGCAGTGTGTTGTTTGTTTAAGTGAGTGTGTGCGTGTGGGTGTGTGTGCTGTGTGCATTTGATGGTTGTTGCATAGTGTTTATTGTTCGTTTAGCAGCCTGATGGCCTGGGGATAGAAGCTTCTTCTGAGTCTTTCTGATGTCACCCTAACTGTATGTCATATGTTATAATGAATTGAAAATGGGGGACCCTGATGTAAACAAGACGAAAGTCTTTTCCTGGTCTCCATCCTAGCATCCTCAAGCAGTTGTGTGTATTGAGCAGTACTGTATTGTAGCCATTTTGATCATTGATAGATTGATTTCCTTCACCCTCAAATCAATCTACTAGGTGTACCTGTGGGAATTGTGGACGAATGCCGACAGAGGTGGAGAATGTCTGCTGCATGGAGGTTCCTCAGGTACAGTAGTAATGTCACACAACCTTGCATCTGGGTAGCACTGAAAACCATGCATATGGCTAACTATTTTGTTTTCTATAGGTCAGGAGAAGAATAAACCAAGAGCCCGAGGCAGTTCCGTGCATGGTTGTTCATCCTGGATTGCAACCAGTCTGCTTCAACCCATATACCCTACAAATGGCAACAAATATATACAGGGCAGATTTTGGCCGGATACCAGTCCGCGGCATCAATAAGTAAATAATATTTATTACAGATTTATATTTTATTTACAGGTGTTTCTCCATCTTGCATCTCTCAGACTATACTAATATTTCTTGCAAACACGATCTAATCCTTATTGCACATCCCACATAATCAATGGTGTCCAGCTTGCTACTGTCCAATGACATGACATGACAAATAGTAATTTCACAACGTTTATTTTTTATTTATTTGTGCATAAATATAATACTTCCTCTTGCTCTGTCTTCCACATACTTAGAACAGCAGGTTCCAAGAACTTCTTGGCGTGTCCCCGAAACGCTCTGTACTTGATTGTCTTTTGACGCGTAACGCATTGAGAACCTAAAAGAATAAATGAATAACGCTTTGTTAATATGCATGTGTGAAACACAAACAAAAAGAAAACATAATGGATATATGACTTGTGCAATCAAATACCTTCTCCATTTGGGTGAAAGATGAGCCAGTGAAAAACACAGCAGCCGAAAGCTGTAAATTTCCGGCTGGTGTGCTCCCAATCAATGGCTGACTGGACCACTTTCTGCTATATTTGCAACTAGGGCAGAGCTGGCTGAGAGCCAAGAAGGTCTCTCGCATAGTCTTCTTGATATGACATCCAGCATCGCACACCGGACACTGTTGGAATAACTCTAGTAGACAGTCTTCGTAAACGATGTATTTCTGGACCTCATAGATTGGTTTTGATGATTGCCTGCTCGCTCAAGGGAGAAAAATAGAAACACAAATAAATAACGTCATCGACACACAGCACAACTGGCACATCTATACAGCTTTACTATTTACCGGCCATGGAGATTTTTGTAACAACTTACGCTAGAATCGAGGGCTCGCTCATCAATGAGTCAATGTTGAACGTGGAATCATGAGGCTCTGGAACGTCTATGGAGCTGTAGGTCACTTCATCCTCATCGGACTCCAGTCGTGGTCTTTTACTGGGTCTAAACGCCTTCACATGTGTTGAGGTGGAGGGTCCCCTGTTGACTAGACCAGTAGCCAGTAGTCCCCACCCGACAGCTACAGACACCACTTTATATGTAAAGGCTATTATAGCTGCCAAAACTACATGTGTGTTGGAATACATTAATTGCTAATTGATCAGACATTTTACAAACCTCGACTCTTGACATGTGACCGTAGAGTGTTCTTAGACAGCTGTGTGCCAACAGAACTCATATTTGGGGGGTCGGTCTGGCAACTGATGTCCCTGGAAGCTGGACGCAGGCGAAGCTGGGCGCAGGCGAAGCTGGGCGCAGGCGAAGCTGGGCGCTGGAGCTTGTGGCCTAAGTAAGGACAAATAGTAAAACAATTACATTATATAATCCAAGCCACAAATATAAATAAACAGAAATGATATACCCCACCCCCCCAAACACAGCTATCTGACTCCGTCGAACACACTAACGTTAGATTTTATTGATAACATACCCCACCCCACCCCCCCAAACACAGCTATCTGACTCCGTCGAACACACTAACGTTAGATTTTATTGATAACATACCCCACCCCACCCCCCCAAACACAGCTATCTGACTCCGTTGAACAGACTAACAGTAGATTTTATTGATAACATACCCCACCCCACCCCCCCAAACACAGCTATCTGACTCCGTCGAACACACTAACGTTAGATTTTATTGATAACATACCCAACCCCACCCCCCCAAACACAGCTATCTGACTGCGTCGAACACACTAACGTTAGATTCTATTGACAACATACCTCACCCCACCCCCCCCCCCCCCCCCAACAATGGTTCCCCCACACACACACACACACACACACACACAGTGAACATAGCAACAGTTAGTTAGTTAGCTGACTAATTATGACATATCTACTTACTACCTCTGTCGGGTCCCGTGTGAATGGGGGGTCCCCACTACCCACCTTCAAAAACACTCTCAAAAAACACCTACGTGAGACTGCAATTCGAAACTGGCCCCTACAAATGTCCTAACCTAGTTGTACAGTAAATGACCAAGTAAGGCTTTGTCAACATTCCAATGTACAGTGTAAAATGTGTGTGTGTCCCCTACCCAACCCCCCCCCCCCCCCCCCCCCCCCACCTCCAATGTACAGCCCTCACCCAACCCACCCAACCCCACCCCACCAACCTCCTCCAATGTACAGTTTCTACGCCAAATGTATATACACTCCTTTTCTGGACACTTTTGTATCACAAACAGTACTGTATTTGCAAATCTGATATGTCATAAATGTATAGATGTAGCAGTACTGTCTATCTGTATGTCATGTATGTCATATATGTTATGATGAATTGAAAATGGGGGACCCTGGTGGAAACAAGACGAAAGTCTTTCTCTGGTCTGCATCCCCTTAACAATTGTATGTATTGAGATGTACTGTACTGTACCCATTCTGCAATCTGTTAATAAACTTTTCAATCAATCAATCAATCAATAGTTGGTACAACTCCTTTCTTTATAGATGGGCGGCCGAGTCTGTCTAAAGTGAACTTGATTGATCCATGTTGGGAGACTACACAATTCTTTGTGTGTGATATCTAGTTATTATGTTGAGTCAAAATACGTTTGTTGGCCAGCCGTCTGGTGGTCATCGGTTATCGTAATCTTACATTTAAATTAAATGTTTGCTCATGCATATCTTTGGACACCTCTAGCTGATAAACCAATCAGGATACAGAAACGGGAAATACGGACCCCAAAATTGTCAACAAGAACGGAGAATGGATCTGACTGGAACGCTAGCTGGATTACATTGCAACATGAGACAGTAAATACTATTGTAATAAAACGTTCAAAACTAGGTTCAATTTGTGTATTGTTTTGTTACTATAAGATTGTATTTCGCACTGTACCGACGTCACAGATGAGCTTTAGATGGTTAACGTGATATTAACGTTAGATCTATTATCCGACCTAAATACTATTGTAATAAAACGTTCAAAACTATGTTCAACTTGTGTTTTGTTTCTTACTATAAGATTGTATTTCGCACTGTATTAAGCCATACCGACATCAGGTGAGCTTGCTAGCCATTAGATGGATAACGTGATATTAACGTTAGATCTAACCGACCACAATTTGATTCGAAATGTATTACCTCACTTTGTTGGTCTCTCACGAAAGTCTTTCTCTGGTCTGCATCCCCTTAACAATTGTGTGTATTGAGCCGTACTGTATTGTACCCATTCTGCAATCTGTTAACCGTTTTCAATCAATGTCAGACGTCCTCGCTATAAAAAAAACGATTGAATTGCTCAGAATTAAAAATTATGTCCCCAATAGGACATAATAATATTAATATTATTCCCCAGTATGACACAATAAACACAGAATGAATGCTACCAAATAGAATGCTATATGCAATTTGCTCCTCATATACATAACATAGCCCACAGGAAGGCAAAGTTGACAAACACAAAAGGTTTGTACCAAAATGCAATTTATTTTAAACATAATGATACTGGTAAACTGGTAAACAAGAATACCCTGAAGACTCTAGCAGGAGCACTCATTCAAGGGTACTACGACTATGCTTGCACCTCATGGTACCAAAGCACCTCAAAGGCACTAAAAAAACAAATTACAAACACAGTACAGCAACTTGCAATGGGCCTGGTCTACAAGATACACTACGCGACCAAGGTACCCATGTACATGTCAAAATACTTCCCAAAGGTCAGTGAATACCACGATCACAACACCAGAGGGAGCTCCACAAATCATGTAAAACCCAGATTCGGCTCAAACAAGGGACTAAACACGTTTCGCAATTATGCCACATCAATGTGGAACGCCCTACCTAAAGCTGTAAAGGAATGTGAATCACTACCCACTTTCAAAAACACTCTCAAAAAACACCTACGTGAGACTGCAATTCGAAACTGGCCCCTACAAATGTCCTAACCTAGTTGTACAGTAAATGACCAAGTAAGGCTTTGTCAAGTATTCAAATGTACAGTGTAAAATGTGTGGGTGTCCCCTACCCAAGTGTAAAATGTGTATGTGTCCCCTACCCAACCCCCCCCCCCCCACCTCCAATGTACAGCCCTCACCCACCCACCCAACCCCACCCCACCCACCCAACCTCCTCCAATGTACAGTTTCTATGCCAAATGTATATACACTCTTTTTCCCCACTCTTTTTTATCACAAACAGTACTGCATTTGCAAATCTGATATGTCATAAATGTATAGATGTAGCAGTACTGTCTATCTGTATGTCATGTATGTCATATATGTTATGATGAATTGAAAATGGGGGACCCTGATGTAAACAAGACGAAAGTCTTTCTCTGGTCTGCATCCCCTTAACAATTGTATGTACTGAGCTGTACTGTACTGTACCCATTCTGCAATCTGTTAATAAACTTTTCAATCAATCAATCAATCAATACATGATTAATGTATTTTTTTACTGGACTGGCCCTGTAATTTGCCCTTCAGGTGAAAACTAGCAATATGGGTGTAAGAAAATGTGTATTAATCCTGTAACATGAGTCAAGGTCAGATCTAGCCTGGAATAGAGAACAGAATGTTGATTTTTTGATGTTCAAGTTTCTTTATTAGTTGTCATACAGGCCCAGAAAAGTACAGAATACTTTTTATATAAAATGCTTATTTTTTTGTTTTGCTCCAGAGATTGTGCTAGATAAAAATAGATAAGTATAAAATAGAAGTCAAGTACGTAGACAAGTGTTCAATATATACATACAATGTACAATGCAGAGTAGAAAAGTTACAATACAATATACTATACAGTACAATGCAGAAATGGGATGAGGTACAATTTAGGTACAATTTACAGTAAGGTGTAATGAGGTATGGGTTGTAGTGCAAATTCTTTGCCAATAAATATAAAGTGTGTTTAGGTGTTCTAAAGTGGGTGCTGCAGTGAGTTGTTTGTTTAAAGTGAGTGTGTGCGTGTGGATGTGTGTGCTGTGAGTGCATTTGATGGTTGTTACATAGTGTTATTGTCATTTGTATGTGTGTAATGTGTAACTAGTACAGTGGAGGGGTGTCCAGTCCAGGGCCCAGAGAGTAGAGAGCTGTGTGAGTCGTCCCCGGACAGCTTATGTGAGAGGATGACCATCCTTGTTCAAAAGTTGAGCTCTTGCAGATTAGCCTGGCCCCACTTCTATCCAGAACAATATATATATATAAGGGGACTGCACATTGTTTATTCACTGTGCTGTTTACCATGGCCTCTCATTCAATCATGATATTAATTGTTTTGGGAAATACAGGTCCTGCAGTTGCCACTCTGATAATGGTTCTTGATATAGAGCAGGGCCAGTCACCTCAAGAGCTCAATCTTTGAGCTTGCATGATTACTATATAACCCTCAGGCTAGGGTTGGATTAGGCCTAGAATATATCTGTCGTGTGGTCCAGGGTTGAGCATCTGGGGAAACAGAAAAACAATCAATACATTTTGGAACATTGTTACTACAATAGATAACGTTATTCATCATATTAACAGATTGCAGAATGGGTACAGTACAGTACAGCTCAATACACACAATTGTTAATGGGATGCAGACCAGAGAAAGATGTTCATCTTGTTTACATCAGGGTCCCCCATTTTCAATTCATCATAACATATTACATACATGACATACAGATAGACAGTAAACAACAGCACAGGGACCATCCAATATCAAACTATTGTTAAGGGGATGCAGACCAGAGAAAGACGTTTGTCTTGTTTACATCAGGGCCCCCCATTTGTAATTCATAGTGACAACAGCATCTAAAATAATATATTTATATGTATATTTATATATTGGAAGAGTATATTTATGAGACAGTATATTTTGTACATAATGTAACGGTTGTGACAACGTCAAATTTCTAACGTCACAGGCAACAACACAGACCGCTATACCATAGTGTAACACACAGCAAGAATGTGAAACAAGTTACTATTATTAGTATTGGGTTAGAGTTGTTTGATTTACACTAACGTAATGTTAGATTGCTATCTGAGAAAGTTAAAATGCTAACGTAACGTTAGTCTTTGTGAGCTGGCTACAACATTTTCCAATGTGTAATCGGACGTCAAAACGGACTGCATATAAACTGCTGATGACTCATAACTTCCTATCACGTTTGAATAATGCTGTAAAGTTAAGTAAAAATGCATTTCAATAGTAATGTATACGAATTGAGAGCTTACCGATGCAGAGCTATCCAGTGTTGTCAACAGACGAGTCGCAATATCTACTTCCTGGTTCCAGGGCTTGAAGAATGTCATTGGGAGAAATCAAGTCACCTGACGTTGTAACGCGTTTTGATTGGTTTCGCAGCAACGCCCCTTTTCACAAACGTAGGTAGTTTTTATCTTATCAACACATTAATTTTCATAAAGATATGACCCAAAAACCGTTGCCAACAAATGGAAATGTGTTATTATAGTATATTATGTAGTTCATATTACAATAACATATACTCTGTAAAACCAGATCAATCATTTCATTAACGGAAGCCTATAGCAACCTTCGGCCCACCGTCTATTAGAACAAGCCAGGAAACCACCCCAGCATCAGTGATTGATTGGCAACGTCGTCGGTGCAAAAATGTGCAGTACAGACCTGAGTATGAGACGTTGCGACAGCACTAGGAGGGTCCCCAAAAACGAACTTGGTCCATTGCTGGCGAAGCACGGCATCCACGGGAAAAGTGTGCAAAGACGTATTAGGAGCTTTACAGCCAGGAACAGAACATGTCCTGCGGGGTTTGCTCATCGTGGAAGTTAGGCAAGTTACTGCACTCCTGTCCTCCGGTAGGTAGGTAGGTATAGGTATTGCTCTAGTCTAGGTAGATTGTGGGCGGGCATTAGCTCCAACCACAGAGCCAATCGCATCACTGTCCGCTACCCAGCGCCCAGGCGACGTCTGCCTCAAATCAGGATGACTTAATTAAATCTAGCAGGAAATGGTCTGAGCTGAATCAGAGCAATCCGCCAATATGGTATTTAGACACAAAAACACATTGATACTAACTCCTATTACTATAATACAATGCTAGAGACTGAAAAATGACATTTATAATGCATGTCACCTTTAAAAGAAAACTGGATGAATTATTATAATAATATGTGGTTGGCACTTCTTTATCGTTGCTATTGTAGATAACTGTGGCAATTCTAGAGTTAATACATGTAAAATATTGTATTCATTGATAACCCAAAAAAAACATTATCTACTTGAGGAGAGAATGTGTATATCTGTATTTTAACTTTGTGTACACACTTACCGCCCATAATGGGAGTAGGTATGCGTTACTCATAAATTGTTTCTGCTTGGGGAGAAGTCTTGGTTATATTATTGTATAGCTTACGCTCTGCTCTAGTGGAACCCTATCCCTTATCAATCTAATACTGAATAAATGTCTTCACATGTACACACCCATCCGCCTGGCCACACCCACATCCGCTCCTCTACATAAGCGGGGACGTGGCCATACTAACAGCTCCTTCCCTATTTTCACCACCGACAACTGTCTGTATACACCACTTGAGTTTAATGCCGAAATAGTTGTTGGAAAGGAGCTACGTGGACATTGTATCTTATTTTTCTCTCTCTCGCCAATTTACAAGAAAAGCTAAGAGATAATGTTTGCACCTTCGGAGGGTTTGGACGCTCACAACGTCACCCTTCACCAGCGCTTCTCCATTGCCGCGTCCTCCGTGCATCGTGGGGCGTCTCTGGCTCCATGGTTGTGGTGGTCAGATATGCCCGGGCGGCGCCCAGTGGTGAGTTTGCCTCTCCGAGGGGCCGTTGAGCCTCCATCTCCCGTGACACGGCCGACAGCTCCTCTGGTGGCAGGGGATTTGCGACGCAGACTCTTTGCCTCTGCTCGCTCTCGTCGTAAGGCGGCGAGCAGCAGGGGCGAACGGCCAGGCTTTGATGTTATGCTGGAGCCGGACGAGAGTTCTCTTGCCTCGTCTCCATTTCCGATGGAGACTGAGGATCATATGGAGGGGGCGAGAGCTCTCTTGTTCGAAGCCCCAGTGGAGACCTATCACTCTCCCCCTCGGGGAGTGGCAGGGAGTGTTGCGTTGGGTTAGAACTTCCGACCCTGAGACAAGATGCCCAGCTATCTGCCGCGTCGGATGGTGGCGCCCGTGGCAGCCTCCCGTACGTGAGGGACGTGAGTGACATGGAGGGAGGTACGCAAGGGGAGTTGCTTGCCTTGTTCCCCCAGCTCATGGCGGCCGCCGCAGCCGCTAATGGCATGGCGTTGCCGCAGCCTCTGCCTGCACCTGTTCCTGATGACATGATAGGTCATCTCTGGCAACATCGTCTTGTGAGAGAGACGGGCGTTGTCTGCCCATTTTTCCCATCAATGGAGGCCTACGTGAAACAGGGACAGGTAATCTCCCGCATTGTTGGCCTTACCCCCGCCTACGTGCCAGTCACGCGGTTGGCGGGTTTGGTCCAGGGGCTAAAGGACAGGGTGCCTCGGCTTGATAGCCCGATGGCATCCATACTTTGTCCCGAAATGGTGTGGGAGCCGTTGCGAAAGCCGGCTCCCCAAAGGAAATCGGCTAGGCAGATGGCTAATTGGAGTGACCAGGTGTACATCGCCGCGACTCAGAGCCTAGCTGCGACCTCCAACATCGCGCAGCTAGCGCGCTACATGTCGGGGATGATGGCGGGCGGGTCGGTATTGGATGACCATCAACAATATCTTCACGCCCAGGCGGCTGGAGCCATCCTGCACCTAACCCAGCTGCAGGCGATAGCCGCGGGGAAGGAGCGCGCCCTGGCCACTCTATCCCAGCGCCACCTTTGGCTGGAGCAGGCGCGGGTGCCGGAGCAAAAGAGGATTCCGCTGCTCATGGCCCCCCTCTCCGATGCTGGGCTATTCGGGTTGGCCATGCAGCAGATGACGGCAGCCTGCAGAGAGATGGAGGAGGAGCGCTCTGTGCTCCAACCCCATTTCCCCCAACCCGATGCCACCAGTGATGTCCGGAAAAAGCAACGCCGGCAGAGGACCGCGACTGTTGCCTCCGCCACCACCGCCGCCACTACTGGACCTTCGGCGAAGAAGGCCAGGAGTGGAGGGAGTGCCTCGTCCGATGCAGCCAGCCGCCCCACGCCCGGAGGTAACGGTAGGGATCGACGTGACCAGGCTCCCCAGAATCGTTCCTCCGGGCCGGCTCTGCACACGGCAGGCGCCGCTAGTGACTCCCCTGTTTGCCCCCCCCCCCAACATATGATTTAGTTATTAAATAAAAAGTCCTTCCTGGTGAGGGACTGTTTTTTGTTACAAAATGTGTGTTTATTCACTATGTATTGGGGATACGATGTATAAACCCTCACCTAGCTGTGGGGTTGTGTGTTTGCTTAGGGAGTAGGACAGTTTTCTTGAAAATTGTTTTCTGGTCGCTTTATATATGTGGGCTTAGCAAGGCCTGTGGCTAGCACTCGGTCGAAATACTTGTCTTCCCTCATCACGAAGAAGACTGTGTTCTTCTTGCAGTAGTAAGAGTGAACTTTACCTTTTTTATCTGAGGGGGTTGTGTGTATTCTGTTACGTTTGTGTAAACATGGCATCGAGTCCACAACCAGGTTAGAGTGTTAGCCTACAGAAGTAATCACATTATGTAGCTTGTACCGAGGTCTTTTTGACCCTCTCTTTAAACGTCTGTGTTTCTCTTTACTTGGTGAATATGTAAACACGGGTGACGTGTTTGCACATGAGCCTAAAGCCTTGTATAAAAACCAATTATTTCGCAAACGAGTTTATCGTCTGTGGCTGGCGTGCAGATGGTTGAGCTTATCCTAGTGGATATACGCTTTTCATGTAGCATGCTAGGTAAACTGGTATCATCACTGCTTGTTTGTTTTCATCGTATCCGGGGTATGGGGTCATAAGGGGGTGAACTGATAAACCCCTCCCCCCCTTTTTCTGATTGGCCAGGGGGTTGGACCTCCTGTTCTTCGGTCTTCCTGTCACGCTGTTGGGTCAGCGCGTCACAGGGTGGGGAGAGGGGGGGGGGGGGGGGGGGAGTTCCCTGGTCCCACGCCATATTTGGGCAGGTGGGTCACGGAATTTCCCCGGCCATAGAATACGTCACTGGGCGCGTTTCTATTGGTCGTGAGGCTCCCGTGAGTTTTTTTTCAGGCTCCATGTTGTGGACCTGCTGTCATTGTCAAGATTGAGTTATGCGGTGCGTGGAAACTTTGTTTTCTGCTCTGCTCTCTATTGCATATGTGTTGAGCTTTTGGTCATGTAGCTCAATGTTTACATATATCTTTTCAATTATTACTCACGTGGGAGGTCTCTCTGGGGGTTCCTGTCCCCTCTCTTTATACAGAGCAGTGTTGACAGGGTTTCTTTCCCTCAGACGCGTCATATGGGGCCCATATCTGTGTCTTTTGGCCAGCTTCCTACCGCTCGTCCCAGGCGGCATGGAGGGAACATTATCTGGGTTCTTGTTAGAATTACCATTGATGTGTTTTGGGTCTCGACGTGTACATAGCGCTGGCTATGTACACGTCGCAGTTGCTTGGTCCATATTGTGTTGTACCTTGCGCTGTGCTAAGGAGCCTGGTCCTTCTCCATTATTTTTCGCCCCTCCCTTTCCCTGCTTGGCGGGGCTGGGAGGGGGCTGTCGAGGTGGTTCTATTGTACCCCTCTGGCGTCCCTGTGTACGTCCCGGTCCGCCGGGCCCAGGTCCGGACTCGTTCTCGTCGACCTGTTGGCTTGGGTTAACCCCTTCTTGAAAACTGAAACGCTTGTACTGCCTGTATAGCCGGTGTATACGCGCAGTTGTGTTTCAGAGTTTTTTCTTGGGGGGGGTTAAGGGAACAACTGCCTCCTGTTAAACTAAACATAGGGGGGTGGTTGGTTCCCCGGTGTGTTGGTAGCGGAGTCGACTCTCGGGTTTAGGCCGGGCTTGACCCCGTCTGCCTGCGAGTATGCCCACGCACTTTTCATGACGTCTGCCAATCGTGTCAGCCTTCTCTGCCTCGGCTTCTCTAGGGGGTCGGGTTTTGTGGAGGCTGCGACATGGTGCACAGCATACCGAACGCCCCTTCCGCCGGGGTGCTGTTCTCAGTAGACCCCTTAGGCGTCTGTCTAGTCCGCAGTGCTCCGGGCACAGGTCGAGTTACGCTCTTGACCTGTTGCCAGGATTGAGGGATCAACCTCTTTGGGGGTTGTCTCCCCGGTGCGCCGACTGGCCCCACAGTATTGTGGGGGTGTAGCCTCTGTGGAGTGCTTCAGGGCGGCGTGCTGTAGGGGGGAAGGGCCTGCTCTTGGATTGGGCCCTGTCCGATACGCTGGCGATGTGGGGGGTGGTGTCACTAGTGACCGTCTGGTGGGGTCTCGATGCTACGGCATCGTTGGCCTCGCCAGGCCCCCTTTCTGGGGGGTCCTGACCCTCAGGCTGTTCCTGGGGCTGGGTCCTCCTCCGCGCTCCGCTGCTATGGCCTTGCCACGGGGTTGGGTTCTTGACCTTTGACCCTGTGATGTTAGGGGCTGTAACAGGTTTTCTTTCCTTCCCGTTCGTTCCCTAGTGGCATGTGGGAAGCGCGCCTGAGTAGTCCCGGGTCCTTCTGCGTGAAGGTAAGTCCCACGATCTGCTCACCCTGTGCGTTTGAGTTGCTAAACCCTCTTCGCACAGTCGGATCCGATTCCCTCCCGTCCCCCTCTAGTTGGGTCTGGGGGCTCGGGTCCTCCCCGGTTCTGATGGTTGTGGGGGGCCTCAGCGGGTACATTTGTCAAGCTTCCGCTCTGCTCAGCTCCTGTGTTCCACTAGAGCAGAGCGTAAGCTATACGATAATATAACATACGGTTATCCTATAACCATAGTTATATGAGTATAGCGAGCGCTCTGCTCTGACTCACTGAGGACGCCGTGGTCTTCGCCTTCGGTGGTGAAAGACTTGGGAAGGAGCTGTTAGTATGGCCACGTCCCCGCTTATGTTGAGGAGCGGATGTGGGTGTGGCCAGGCGGATGAGTGTGTACATGTGAAGAAATATATGTATTCAGTATTAGATTGATAAGGGATAGGGTTCCACTAGAGCAGAGCGCTCGCTATACTCATATAACTATGGTTATAGGATAACCGTATGTTTTGGGGAGAGTAATACTTAGGGTTTCCAACCTGCTCTACTTCTAGAAACAAAACAGTGAACAAAATGTGTATTTTAGCAGCTTTAGGGGCTACAGGCGTGTAGTTCACCAGTTTGATAAGAATCTACTATTTGGGAAACAGAAAATACTCTGTTACACTATAACCACTTGTAGGGCAGCGCTGAGGGCGCATGGCGTGCCGTGGGCTCAAGCTTTGCAACCACACCCCTTCCTCAGGCTCATAGTGGACAGGACGACCTCCAGAGGGTTTGTCTCAGACTTTTATACGCTCTTAATTCAATCCACGTATAAAAATGTGTCATTGGATACAATCTGGCGTGTGGATATCCTGGAGTTGGACCCCGAGTTTGACTGGGATGATGTTTGGGCAAATGTGGCATTGTCTTCCCGCAACCCCAATCACCAGCAAATAAATTTTAAAGGGGAACTATTTTACTATTTCTTTCACTATTTGGGCACAATTCCTGTGAGTTTATGGAACACCTCTGTAATTTTTAATTTTTTTTAATTCATTGTTTTGTATTTCTAATCAAGTCCTCAAAAACAGCATTTTTCTTAAGCCGTTTTGAGGCTGGGCTCCAACCACAATGGTAAACCTGAACCACCGCCTGAACATTATCATGCAGCGGTGTCTCTCTGACATCACAAATCAGCACATTTTCAGATGACTCAGTTCAGTGAGGGTGAATATTGTGAGAGGAGAATTGGAAGAATGCGCCAATATGAGAATTAGAGACATAGATCATATTAATATAAGTCCACATAGCTAGGAAACAATGCTAAACACTGAAAAAGGCCATTTATAAGATAGTTCCCCTGTAATTATATTCATAGGACCTATCTTACACCTAGGAAGCTATTTGCTATGGGACTGGTAACCGACTCTCGGTGCACTTTGTGCTCTCAAAGGGCCGCTGGCACTTATATGCATATGTATGGGATTGCCCACCAGTGGCCCGCTTCTGGAGGTCAATAACGGACAAACTTTCAGATTTGTGTGGCTTAACTATCCCATTCACAGCTGTTACGCTACTCCTGAACGATATAACGACACTACCCGCGTCCGTACAACTAAAAATGGTTGTCCTAGCGGGCGTCACAGCAGCGAAGAAGCTAATAGCATTGAGATGGAAGGAGCCTGAGAAGCTCACAGTGATTAACTGGTCCCTAACACGGTTGGATGTGATTTATCTTGAGATATCCACGGCGCGGGTGATTGGGGTGGGGCAGGCTGGTATTGACCTGTGGTTTGCAACAGCTGAGAAGGTCAGGACCGCCGTGTGCGGCTGAGCGGGGTTGAGGTGCTTGTTCGGGGGAGTCCGGCAGTCTCGTGGGAGGGGGAGGAGGAAATGTCTTGTCTGTCTTGTCTTTTGTCTTGTCCTTCTTAACTTTAACTGGGGGAATTTTATTGGGGGGGAGCTATTTTGCTATTTTGCTATTTCTTCACTGTTTGGGCACTTTTGCACGGTTCCTGTGAGTCTATGGAACACTCTGTAGGTTTTTGTTTTTCGAAAAGGTTCATTGTTTTGTATTTCTGGTCGGGTACTCAGGGGCAGCGTTTTTCTACCTCAGGATCTTAAGCCGTTTTGAGGCTGGGCTCCAACCACTGTGTGGCCTGGTGACAATTGCCACATTGTTATGCAGCTGGAAATCTCTGACATCACTGATATGCACGTTTTGAGATGACGTGAGGGTGAGGGTTGTGAGGGGAATTGGAAGAGTGCGCCAATATGAGAATTAGAGACATAAGTCTTATTGATATAGAGCCACACGGCCGGGAAACGGTACTGAATACTGGGAAAGGCCTATTGTAAGATAGGGTCCCTTTAAAATTTAAAATGTTGTACTCTGTTTTTATAAATTGTTATTTCTTTTATTATTATTGTTCTGTTATCTCCCTGTGAAGTTCTGTGTATTGTTATTATGGTTATTGTATTGTGTTGTCTTGTTTTCATGTTAAGTAATAATAAAAAAAAATTATCAAAACAAAAAAACCACTTGTAGGGCTGGGCGATATGGCCAAAAATGATATCGCGATAACGATATCGATAACAATATCATATCACGCGATATCCATAATTATCGATATTGTTATAAGTATTAAAAAAATATATATATATATATATTTTTTTTTAAACAGATGTATGTTTATTTTGCAGCAATTCTTTGTCGTTGCCGCCATCTTTAGTGTTACAGCCTCTCACACTGCAGCTGGTTTGAAAGCGAAAGTAAACAGGCTTCTCTACTGGCTGTGGCACCAGGGGAGTTGAACAGTTCTGGCTCTGCTAGTTTCTTTTCTATCTTTTGGCGCTTTTTTGGTGGACAAACCACTGCACATGTGCACCATGACTCGTGACTGGAGACTAGCTCTCCTAGCACACATAGCCTACTGTGTACAGACGGTTTCAAACTGTATTTTACATTAGAAAGCAAACAAAATAAATGGACAAGAGAAAAATAAATCTCAATTTGGTCAGTATTGTCATTTGGATAAGCAAAGCCATTACTTTAAGTTGCAGGCAAAAAAGACAAGTCTGTCCACTGTCTCTGGGTTTAAAAAGATTATAATAAAAACTAAAAAAAAAAATCAGATATTTTCTTTTCCAATATCGATTATTAAAATATATCGCGATAATGATTGTTATCGTTATATCGCCCAGCCCTAACCACTTGAATGTGTAAACACCATGTCTCATGCCTCACCATAGTGTGAACAATATGTATATATATATACCATCTTACTGTATATATCTTTACATATTGTTTTCAAAGGCATTTATTTTGGTCTCATGAGTGTTTTACAAAGGTGTGTGAGAGAGAGAGAGAGAGAGAGAGAGAGAGAGAGAGAGAGAGAGAGAGAGAGAGAGAGAGAGAGAAACAGACACGATATAGACAGACAAATGATCAACCATATATCCTTTGCTATTTTAAGCTTGTTCTGGAAGAAATTACTGTGAGTGTCAACCTTTAGTAAAGTCCTGTCTTTAGTTATCCTAAATAAATCGTATACAATTGATATCTTAATCATAACTTTTTAACCTTAGTTGTATAGTGCATAATGAAACATTTGTCAATCTGTATTGTTCTAGAGAAAGAATGGGTATTCATTCAAGTCAAAGTTAATTTATCATGGATGATTCCATCATTCCAAGCTGTTGAGAGAGAGAGAGAGAGAGAGAGAGAGAGAGAGAGAGAGACACACAGACAGAGAGAGAGAGACCTGGAAAGTGAACAGGCTCTTGGAATGGGTGTCTGGGAGGAAGTGGGGGGTCTTTCGATGTTGATTAAACGGCAAGCAACTAATGTCATGAGTGCAAAATTAAAGGACTATGGATCAAAACCTCAATATTATTATGGTGTAGTTAATACTTCATGTATCCTTAATCCCTAGGCTAATGAGGCAAGATTGTAACACTTCCCCTGTGTTACGATTCGGCATGAAGAAGGACCCAATATGCGGTTAGACAGTATAAAGGAGACGGTGGTTGCTCTTCTCAACGGTGTTCTTTAATATAGAACTCAAGGCAGGAGCAAGGCAGGGATATAAACAATACAAAACAAAAGGCACAGCGGCGCTGGCGCTAACTACAAACACGGACTGTGATACGAAAACAAAGATGACAAAAACAGTATACAATATCACTTACTGACTCTAAGTACAACAGCAGGGCAAGGCAGACGACAGCAAGGTACAAACGAACAGGTAACACGGAGGTATGACGCCACAACAGGAAGTGGGAACAGGACAACCTAATATACTCAACCTAATTAACAATGATTACCAACGATCAACAGCTGGGGGAAGACACACTAGAACTGATACAATACAAAATACAATACAACCATCAAAGAACACACACAGGCTAAATACCAAAACACAGAATAAGAATACTAACACAGAACAACCCTAAACAGACAACATTTGTAATAAGGACACTAATTGCCACATTAGGACGTTATTGATTTGAACCAACATGTTCAGGGCTGAGTGCATTGTCTGCAGGTGGCCGCTGGTGGCTCCCTGCCTGGGACATTCTCTCTCCCAGGCATGAGTTGATCTTGGAGCGTTACAGTATCTCCCCCCGAACGGGGGGCTACCAGACCCCCGAAAACATCGTCCGGGCACGGGCGACGCAGGAGGCCGGGACCCCGGAAAAAAACCAGGGCGAGGACCCGGAGAACTGGGGCCGGGAGTCCGAGGAAAGAACCCAGGAGGGGCATAGCAGCCAGGGGGGAGGAAAACGGGCGCAGATGCCCGGAGGGGGGGGGGGGGGGGGGGGGGGGGGGGGCGGGGACGGGAACAGAGGCCCGGAGAGGAGGGGCGGGGATGGGAACAGAGGCCCGGAGAGGGGGGGTGGGGAAGGGAACAGAGGCCCGGAGAGGGGAGGCGGGGAGAGAAACAGGGGCCCGGAGAGGGGGGGTGGAGAGAGAAACAGGATCAGGGAGCCTGGAGCCAGGAACGGAGGGTAAGGACCCCGGAGCAGGATCCCGGACGGGAGACCCTCCAGCCGCCGGACTAGGGACCGGATCCGGAGAACTGGAGCGGCGGTGCGGCGGCGACGACCCCCGGAGCAGGATCCAACGCAGCCCACGTCGAAGACCACGTCGAAGACCACGGCGAAGACGGATCTGACATGGTCAACACACATAGACACAGTAGTAAAGAAAGCGAAGCAGCGCCTCTACCACCTGAGACAGTTAAGGAAGTTCAGAGTATCGGGGAAGATACTCCAGTCCTTCTACTCAGGAGCTGTAGAGAACATCTTGACCGGAAACATCACTGCCTGGTATGGAAACAGCACGGCACAGGACAAGAAGGCCCTACAGAGAGTGGTGCGCTCAGCCGAGCGTACCACGGGTATTGCGCTACCTACCCTGCAGGTTCTATACAACAAGAGGTGCAAATCCAGAGCCTGCAGAATAATGAAAGACCCCCACCACCCCAATAACAGCCTGTTCCAGCTGCTGAGGTCAGGCAGACGCCTGCGAACCCCAGCTACTAGGACGGAGAGGCTTAGGCTCAGCTTCTTCCCCCAGGCCATCAGAGCCTTGAACAATGAACATTGAGAGCCACAGAAACTGAACTATCCACACACAAGCACACACAAGCACACACACGACACGCACGCTGAGCACGCTCACACACTAGCAGCCACTTTAACACTCATGCCGCACACACGCACACTTATGGCCAAGAGGAAAGGCCACTTTAAATTAGTATAACAACAGGAACAGTGTATTGCACTACTAAAGCTACCTAGCATGTCCTATATGCTCTGTAAATACTATGTACAGATACCGAGATGTCACACCATGTTACCTGTTTATTGCACTGTTGTTTTTTATTGGATTCTATTATATGTTGTACCACTGTATTTTTATTGGATTCTATTATATGTTGTACCACTGTATTGCACATCGTCGCGGGCAAGACCACCCGCATTTCATTGTATACTTGTATGCCGTGACAATTAAAACTCTTGACTTGACTTGACTTGAAGACCACGGCGAGGACCAGGACGCCGACCACGATGCAGAGCTGGACCAGACGGGGAGCCGGGAGCCGGCACAGCAGCCGGACCAGGTGTAGAGGCCGGGCAGGGCGTGGAGACCGGACCGGTCTCGGCGGCGAGGTGTGGCGTAGGCTCCGGGGATGAGGAGCCTGGACCCAGTGTAGTAGCCGTACCAGGCGTAGAGGCTGGACAGGACGTGGAAGCCGGAGGAGGAGCGGTGACATCCAGGACCACGCCGATCGGAACCAGGACGGCACCGACGACCGGATCAGCCGTGGAGGCTCTGCCAGCGGCACTAGCCCGCCCGCCCTCTGAGCCTTGCCAGAACTCGGAGGCCTGCGAGCCGCGGGGGCTAGGCCGATCGTGGGCCCTGAGCTAGCTGTAGGAGCTAGGCTAGCTGTAGGGGTTAGGCTAGCTTTAGAAGCCCGGCCAGCCTGAGGACCCAGGCTAACAGTGAGTTGAATGCTAGTCGGTTGGACCTGACTAGCTGCAGAAACACGAACAGGAGGCAGATCAGAGGGTTGAACGCGATACCTCGCCATGAGGACTGCGGCCTGGTCGGCCATCACCCTCATCTCTGCCTCCTGGTCCGGATACTGGTCTGCTGCGGACTGGATTGTCTGAAACAGAAATACCCATTTAGCTGGGGAATATTTCGAAAGATCTCCCTCCATTAATTTGGAGAGAACCTTCATCGTTCCCACTATTTTTCCCGCTGGGTCTTGTGATGGTGGCGTCATAATGTTACGATTCGGCATGAAGAAGGACCCAATATGCGGTTAGACAGTATAAAGGAGACGGTGGTTGCTCTTCTCAACGGTGTTCTTTAATATAGAACTCAAGGCAGGAGCAAGGCAGGGATATAAACAATACAAAACAAAAGGGCACAGCGGCGCTGGCGCTAACTACAAACACGGACTGTGATACGAAAACAAAGATGACAAAAACAGTATACTGTGGCAATTCCAGGTGTAGGGGTGGCAGAATAAACAACACACAGACAGGTTGCAGTTCCCAAAATCATGCTCTTTATTTTCTAGTCAAATAATAACGGTTTGCTGGCGGTAATCTGTCGGCCGGGCGGCGTCTCCGCTCTGTGGCCTTTTGCCTTGCGCTGCTACGGGGGACTGAGAGGAGGCTCCTCGGCTCCATTAAGTCCCCCCTCCCCAACAGGCGCACCGCGCCGTGATTCGCTAATCACGTAATCACTCTGATGGGTCTTTAGTGACAGGTGCGTCCGGAAGCGGACGCCCAAACATGGGCAGCGCCCAGCCATTGGGTCGCCACATAGCGCCCATCAATCACCAAGCCCAGGGGTGGCTTGGGGTTGCCACAGTACCCCCCCTCCAGCTCCGACCGTCGGGGAAGAGCGTCCGACGCCCAACAGGCATCCTTCCTGGAGAGGGCGTCTGCGTTGCCATGCGCCACCCCTGACCTGTGAATGACAGAAAAGTTAAATGATTGCAACTCCAGAAACCATTGAGTCACCCTGGCATTGGTCCCCTTTGTCTTGGCCATCCAGACGAGGGGGGCGTGATCCGTCACCAGCGTGAAACGCCTCCCCAGCAGATAATAACGGAGCGTCTCCAGTGCCCACTTAATTGCCAGACCTTCGCGCTCCACCGCAGAATAGTTGCGCTCGTGTGGCAGCAGCTTCCTGCTCACATATAAAATTGGATGTTCCTCACCCTCCAGTTGCTGGGAGAGGACCGCTCCCAGTCCCACCTCTGATGCATCTGTCTGTACCGTCATCTCCTTGTCGAAGTTCGGGGAGATCAGCACCGGTCCCGAACAGAGGGCAGTCTTGAGGTCCTCGAACGCCGCCTCCGCCTCCGGTGTCCACTTCACCGTGAACGGCCGCCGCGCCTGGGTCAGATCTGTGAGGGGAGCAGCGCGAGCAGCAAAGTTAGGGATAAACCTCCTATAATAGCTCGCTAGCCCATTAAATGTTCTGACCTGCTTCTTGGTTAAAGGGCGAGGCCACTCCCTTATCGCATCAATTTTCCTCTTCTGCGGTTTTACATTGCCCCGGCCTATTGTGAACCCCAGGTACTCTGCCTCTTCTAGTCCCAGCCTGCATTTCCCGGAGGGCACCCAACACCGCTCTCACCTTTTGGAGGTGGGTGTCCCAATCTGATGAGTGGATGATAATGTCATCGAGATATGCGGCTGCATACTCCCGATGGGGCCGTAGTACTCTGTCCATCAGCCTCTGAAAGGTAGATGGCGCCCCATGCAGGCCAAACGGGAGAACTTTATAATGAAACAGCCCATCTGGGGTGGAGAAAGCCGTCTTCTCCCTCGAGGCGGGGGCCAGAGGGACTTGCCAATAACCCTTCGTTAGATCTAGTGTCGTGATAAACCTGGCCAGGCCCAGTCTGTCAATGAGTTCATCCACTCTAGGCATGGGATAGGCGTCAAACTTTTAAATGTCATTAAGCTTCCTGAAATCATTGCAGAACCTGGTTGTTGAGTCGGGTTTCGGCACTAAAACAATAGGACTGGACCACCCGCTATGAGACTCCTCAATCACTCTCATCTCCAGCATGACCCGCACTTCTCTTCTGACTGCCTCTCTTTTTGCCTCTGGGATACGATAGGGCTTCAGCTTTACCTTGTCTCCCGGGCTGGTAATGATGTGGTGCTGGGCCAATGTGGTGCGGCCCGGCGTGGCCGAAAACACGTCCCGGTTCTGTTGGACCAGCTCCCGAAGCTCCTGCCGTTGGGTCGGGGACAACTGTTCCCCGATGGGGACATCGGCCGCCTCTGCCACCTGCTGCGCAAAAGGGGGGAGAGGGGGGGGCGAGAGCAACACATCCCGGGCATGCCATTTCTTCAACAGGTTAACATGGTATAACTGGCGATGCTTCCTACGGTCGGGCTGGTGGACCTTGTAGTTGACGGGACCCACTTTCTCGATTATGTCGTAGGGTCCCTGCCATTTGGCTAGGAATTTGCACTCTGCTGTCGGTACCAGTACTAGGACCCGGTCCCCCACATTAAACTCCCGTGGCTGTGCGCCCCGGTCATAAATGCGCTTCTGTGCGTCTTGGGCCTGTTGCATGTGTTCTCTCACCACTGGCCAGAGCGCCTTCATCCTGTCTCTCATTACCTGCACATGCTCTATGAGAGACCGGTGGGGCGACGGCTGTTCCTCCCAAATCTCCTTTGCGATGTCCAGGAGACCCCGCGGCTTGCGGGCGTAGAGCAGCTCAAACGCCGAGAAGCCAGTGGAAGCCTGTGGGACCTCACGCACAGAGAACATCAGAAAGGGCAACAACTGATCCCAATTCTTCCCATCCTTCTCCATCACCTTCCTTAGCATGCTTTTCAGGGTCTTGTTGAAGCGCTCGCACAGCCCATCAGTCTGTGGATGGTATATGGAGGTTCGCAGCTGTTCCACTTTCATTAGTTTGCACATTTCTTTCATGACCCGCGACATAAAGCACGAGCCCTGATCCGTGAGAATAGAGTCGGCAATTCCCACCCGACTAAACAAATGAAAGAGCTCCCGTGCCACAATTTTGGCCGTCACCGTGCGTAACGGGATGGCTTCGGGGTAACGGGTAGCATAATCTATGATTACCAGTATATACTGGTGGCCTCGGGACGATTTAACTAGAGGGCCCACCACGTCGAGGGCAATTCTTGAGAATGGGGTCTCAATGATGGGCAGCGGGATCAGAGGATTTTTATATTGTACCTTTGGTGCTGCGCGTTGACACTCTGGGCAGCTCCTGCAGTAGTCCTCTACCGCTCTCTTCATGCCCGGCCAATGGAAACGCGCCCTTATGCGCTCCATGGTTTTGTCCACGCCCAGGTGCGCTCCGAGGATATGTGAATGCGCTAGCTGGAGTACAGTGGGAATAAAGAATTTCGGCACCAGCAATAGATCTCTAACCTCATCATTCTTTTTTACGACTTGGTACAGCAACTGTCTTTTTATTGCAAAGTGAGGATATGACAGGTTACTCACCCCCTCCACAGGATTTCCATCTATGGTTTTGATATTCGCCCGGGCCTGCGTTAGGTTTGGGTCTTCCAGCTGGGCCGTTCCGAACTGACCCGCCAGGTCCCTCCCCACCTCGTCCGCCTGGGGGAACTCCGCAAATGGGTCCTCGTCACTGCTATCCGTCTCGGGGCCCGCTTGGGGCGCCGGCGCGTCGTCACCCACACCTGATGCCGTCTCTGTCTCACTCCCCGGTATATTCAGGGGTTCCGGCGCGTCGTCACCTACATCTGATGCCGTCTCAGTCTCACTCCCCGTTACGTTCAGAGCACACACCTTCGGCTGACGTAACCCTTTCCTCTTCCTCGGTTTACCCGTAGAGTGTGGGGTGCGCGGGGAGATGACGGCTGAGCACAGCTGGCGATACAGGGGGCAGTCTCGACCAATCAGCAGCGCGACCGGCAGGTTAGGTATGACGCCGGCTGTCATCGAGCAGACCCCCTTGGTGGTTGTCAGGGTGATCTGCGCTGTAGGATACAACTTTGTGTCCCCGTGCACACAGGACACTGACACTTGCGGAGCCTCTGCGTTGCAGTGTGCCAAATGGGGCTGAACCAGCGTTATGACACTACCCGAGTCCAGGAGCGCTACGGCATCTTTGTCGTTGACGCGCACGGGTAAAAGTGTCGCCGATGTTTCCTTATGGGCCCAACAGGCTGCGCCATAATTGCACGTCTTTCCGCGGGGGTCTGAAGCTGCCGCCGATGGCATGGACACATCCCGGCCTGGGCAGTTCCACGAGAGATGCCCGGGCTCGCCGCAGTCATAGCAGCGTCTTTGGTCCTGGTCAAACAGCGGTCTTCTTCGGGGTAGTTCGGGATCACCTGCGTTCCCTACCCGGCCCCTTGGGCTGGGCTCGTCGGGACCCCTCCTTGTTCTCTCCCGCGTTACCTGGTGGGCCTCCACAATATTCACCAGCTGCTCCACGGAGCGGGGGTCCGCTTGACTCGCCTGCTTCTTCGTGTCATAGGGGAGGGCTCTGACAAAGCGGTCCATAACAATCCGTTCCAAGACCGTGGGCCCTCCGGGGTCAGTCATTAGCCAGGCTCGGCTTATGCGGACCAGGTTGTGCATCTGGGAGCGCGGGGAGGCCTGTGGGTCATACACCCAGTCATGGAACCGCTGCGCACGGGACTGTAGACTATGGCCGTAACGGGACAAAATTTCCTGCTTTAGCCGAGTGTAGTTCTCGGCTTGCTCCGGTGGCAGGTCCTGGTAGGCCTTTTGCGCATTACCCGACAGGAAGGGGGCCAGCAGTCCCCCCCAGTCGTCTTCTGGCCAGCCCTCCCGGCCGGCGGTGCGCTCAAACGCTAGGAGATAGGCTTCTATATCCTCCTGCTCCGTCAGCTTGGGGATGAAGCGCCCGGGGTTAGGCCGCGTCCCGGCGGCCCCTTCCTCCCGCCGGTGAGAGGCCATCCGCTGGAGCTCCGCGTGGATCATCCCCGTCTGTTTCCTCTGTTCTTGCAGGGCCTCTTCGTGCCGGGTCTGTTGTTCCATGCTCGCCTGTACGAGCTGCTGCACCAGCGCGTCCATGCTTTTTTTTTTTCGATATTAAATATATATTTTAATTTCTTTTATTCTACTTCGATAAAGTCTATTGTTGTTTATTCCGCACCCCTGATTGCCAGTAGACTATGCCCGCATTCTCCACCACTGTGGCAATTCCAGGTGTAGGGGTGGCAGAATAAACAACACACAGACAGGTTGCAGTTCCCAAAATCATGCTCTTTATTTTCTAGTCAAATAATAACGGTTTGCTGGCGGTAATCTGTCGGCCGGGCGGCGTCTCCGCTCTGTGGCCTTTTGCCTTGCGCTGCTACGGGGGACTGAGAGGAGGCTCCTCGGCTCCATTAAGTCCCCCCTCCCCAACAGGCGCACCGCGCCGTGATTCGCTAATCACGTAATCACTCTGATGGGTCTTTAGTGACAGGTGCGTCCGGAAGCGGACGCCCAAACATGGGCAGCGCCCAGCCATTGGGTCGCCACATAGCGCCCATCAATCACCAAGCCCAGGGGTGGCTTGGGGTTGCCACAATACAATATCACTTACTGACTCTAAGTACAACAGCAGGGCAAGGCAGACGACAGCAAGGTACAAACGAACAGGTAACACGGAGGTATGACGCCACAACAGGAAGTGGGAACAGGACAACCTAATATACTCAACCTAATTAACAATGATTACCAACGATCAACAGCTGGGGGAAGACACACTAGAACTGATACAATACAAAATACAATACAACCATCAAAGAACACACACAGGCTAAATACCAAAACACAGAATAAGAATACTAACACAGAACAACCCTAAACAGACAACATTTGTAATAAGGACACTAATTGCCACATTAGGACGTTATTGATTTGAACCAACATGTTCAGGGCTGAGTGCATTGTCTGCAGGTGGCCGCTGGTGGCTCCCTGCCTGGGACATTCTCTCTCCCAGGCATGAGTTGATCTTGGAGCGTTACACCCCGGTCCTGTGGGACCAGCCGGCAACCCTCCGCCCGGTTCGGTTGGTCCAGGACCCAGACATTCACAACCCCCATCAATAACCCTCATAACATAACATAACATTGCCAACCGGTGGGCTGATGCAGATCTGGCATCAGCTCACACACCAGCTTATTATTATTTACTGCCAGTTATGTCTATTATGTTTATTGTCTGTGTTGTCGTTGTTGTCTCCACTTTGTTAGACTTGTGTTCCCCTGTCTGTGTTTTGTAAATATGTTTTAGTCTGGTTGTTTAATTGTTATTGTTTTCCCAGTGTGCTCTGTGTTCTGTTGTTTCTGTCTACCACACCTGTGTCCTGTTTGTAATTACCCTCTGTGTCTATCAGTGTCTGTATATTAGGTGTTGTGGGCCAGCAGTCCCTTGCGGGTTCATTGTTAAATGTTACCTATGTTTGTCAGTCGTGTATTGTTCCTGTCTTGTAAAGTAAACTGTTATCATCACCACGTCGACTTCTGTCTCATCTATCATCGTTATTTACTCTGCCACCTGGGTTCACCATGCCGAAGAAGCATAATCGTGTCCCAGTCCGCCCCTGTATCCATCTATGGGAAAAAGTCATTTCCAGTGAGTGAAGGTTTGTTCAAATCATGAGGGAACAAAATACTATTTTGAGGCCACAAAATATTATTTTGATGCCTCAAATTGATTAAACAAAATACTTGAGGTAACTATTTTGAGGCCACAAAATATTTTTCTATTTTGAAGCCACAAAATATTATTTTGAGGCCCAAAATTGATTAATTTGAGGTAACTAAATACATTTTGAGGTAACAAAATACTATTTTGAGGCCACAACATATTCTTTTCATTTTGCGTGGCAACAATAAGCCTTTGTAGCAAGCAGATTAGCTGGGCTAGCTAGCTAACATTAGCTGAACTGACATTAGCTTGATAGCTAACTAGCGAATAGCATCAGCTAGCTAACGACATCAATCAGATTACCAACAAAAATGGACTTCATATATTCCACCTTAATACAAACAGCCTGAGACCTAAACTGGCTGAAATCAAACAATTGTTTTTAAACGGTAAGGCTAACATATTATGTTTCACAGAAACAAAATTAGACTCATCTGTACAGGATCCAGAGATTGCAATTGAAAACTACTCAATTCAGGAGGGATAGAAACCAGTATGGAGGTGGCGTCTGTGTGTATATACACAAAGATACCAAATTCATCAACCGTACTGACCTTAACCATGACGAAATTGAAACTGTTTGGATTGAAATCTTATTTGATAGGGCGAAACCAGTACTAGTAGGCACAATCTATAGACGGCCAGAACAGAGTGGCTTCTATGACACACTTGATGGATGTTTAGCTGGGGTGGAGCGTAAAGCAGCACCCGTCTTCAAGGCCTTCAGTAGATTTTCTGATCTGCATGGTTTCAGCCAGCTAATCACCCAACCCACAAGGGTATGTGATTCGACACAAACCACCATTGACCTCATTTTGACCTCTGACAAGTCCATGATTTCCAATAAAGGGGTGATAGCATGCGGGTTAAGTGATCATTATATGATTTTCTGTACCCTAAAAAGGCTAAAACAGAAGGCCAGCTGTCACAAAACAGTCACATCTAGAGACCTCAAAACTTACTCTAGAGAGGCCTTTAACCTAGAACTGGGGAGCTTGGACTGGTCAGATGAACTCAGTGGTACACAGGTTGAAGAAACATGGCTTGGATTCAAAACCAAATTCACAACAATACTCAACAACATGGCACCCCTAAGAACCACCAGGGTTAAAAATCGAAAACTGAATGCACAAAAAATGCTCTGAACTTCATAAAAGTCAGACAAAGCTTTCCAAAAGCTCAAACACTGAACTCCAAGCCCACGTGGTTGAACAAAAAATTCAAAGAAACAGACTAAGAAATGACGTAAACACCATGATCAAAACCGCAAAAAGAAATTTCATCAACGACAAAACTGAGGAAAACAAAAACAAACCCCGCAAACTTTGGAAATTACTCAATAATCAACTAGGCTGCAGTAAAAAACTTAAAACCAGATTCTCAAACATAAACATAAAGACGGACAACACGCTCATCACAGACAAGCTGGATGTAGCCAATTACTTAAACATCTTCTTCACAAACATAGCCACAACACTGGTAAACAAACTACCCTCCCACTCAGGGCATTATGGGGTTAGTAGCATACTACAAAAACCTAGGGGTCCACAAAGACGACTTCAAACTTGAAATGGTAACAACCGATGAGGTACTCAAAAAATTGAGCGCCCTCCAACCTAACAAGGCCACTGGCCATGACAACATCCCCTCCAAATTCCTCAGAGACTCAGCAGCCGCCATCACCCCAGTCATCACACACATAATAAACCTCTCTATAAAACAGGGACACGTCCCCAAGGACTTCAAAATTGCGAGAGTGACCCCTCTGCACAAAAAGGGCAGCAAATTAGACCCAGGCAACTACCGCCCTGTTTCTATTCTTACCTCCATCTCGAAAGTCATGGAGAAAATAGTCTACGAACAGGTTCTCCAACGGTTCAAGAGCGCCATCTGGTGGCCGATCGGCGGATCGCCCAGAGCGGAAACAGGAAATGGAAGCTGGTGCTCATTCCAATTCGGTCCGATCACTCGGTAATAGTCCCAGGACTCGAGCTAGACACAACGGATAGCAATCCGTTACCAATAACTCGATAAACAACATGATTTGGACGTATATACTATTATACAACCTGGAAATGGATCGCATATTTCTACATCCCATAATAGGAATATTTCTGTTCCACGCTCATCGCCCAACGCTATGAGGAAGCTACGGTAATATTCAGCGTTATTTTTTAACGTGTTCGATACTAACTGCTCTAATGATCATATCACCCACACTAGATGAATCATCTAACGTTGGCCACGGAATTATAAACGACCCCCCCCCCCCATCCGGTCAACATCAGATGATCAGTAGTAACTTCTAGAAGCACGTCCATTTGACATTTTTTATTTCGCGCAGATTCCTATCAAACTGTATTTGATCATCAATATAATGCATTTGGGGCTATAAATCACGTTCTGGAGAAAGCTGCAGAAAATGATAAAAACATACTTATACTTTAGACCGTATTTTAGTATGAATATGTGAATGAAAAAGTATAACGTTGCTACACCCTGAACAATAGATACTTGACGTTGAATCGGCCATAGTAATGTCAATTTAGCAATACAATTTAAAAAGTTATAGCCCTGCAAAGAAGGTAAACATCCCCATAGACAAATAGAGCTGGCAGAGGATGGTATATTAAGAATATAAGCCTGGCGACCAAAGTGTTAAACACCTGCTATCAGAAGAATAGACAGTCAGATCCGCATTATGCTGTGATTAATATTGTGATATTATTCAGGGTACTCCAGTATTCTGTCTTTAATATTGTGATATTATTCAGGGTACTCCAGTATTCTGCCTTTAATATTGTGATATTATTCAGGATAATCCAGTATGCTGTGGTTAATATTGTGATATTATTCAGGGTACTCCAGTATTCTGTCTTTAATATTGTGATATTATTCAGGGTACTCCAGTATTCTGCCTTTAATATTGTGATATTATTCAGGGTACTCCAGTATTCTGCCTTTAATATTGTGATATTATTCAGGATAATCCAGTATGCTGTGGTTAATATTATGATATTATTCAGGATACACCATTCTGTTTTTAATATTGTCATATTATTCAGGATACTACAGTATTCTGTCTTTACACACATTCCATTGTGGGCAGAGTGTATGCTTTGTTTCATTCCAGCCTTGCCTGGCTCACCTCTTCAACTAACTCACCTGGTGCAATGTATAGTTAAAATGAAAACTTGGCCGATGATGGAATGAGTTTGAGACCCCTGGTCTATCCCTTTAAAAAATATGTACTTTTACTTTTTAGTACTTAAGTACATTTAAAAGTAGGACTTTTTTACTTTTACTCAAGTGTGTTTTTAGCCAGATACTTTGACTTTTACTTGAGTCAGATTTTGAGACGGTACCCATACTCCACTTAAGTATAAGTTCTCTGAACTTTTTACACCCCTGGTGGGGAGTTACCCAGAGATCAGAGGCAGCCTCTCTCTGATATCCTGCCTTGGACACACCGGCCCAGGTGTGCCCCAATTAACCTGACGAGCCTTCCCCAGCTCTGCTCTGCCAGCCAGAGCAGAGGAAGACAATACAATGTGGGTGAGGGTCGTCACAAAACACATAAGAAAAGGTCACTTTAAAGGAAAGAAAAAAGGTCACTTTAAAGAAAAAAAATAACATAACTGGATGTTTTTGTATAGTATAGTTAGGATAGTGTCACGGGTGTGTGTGTGTGTGTGTGTGTGTGTGTGTGAGTGTGTGTGTGGGTGTTTGTCTGTGTGTGTGCTGATGTACCTGCGGGACCCTGAGAGGAGGACACGCCCAGCGATGGTCCTGATGAGGACCTAGATGCTTACCTGGCCGTTTTTAACAGGCAAGTGCATATCCGACTGTTATATGTATTGGAATCTCCTATCGCAGTACTGCGCCATGCTGTCCCTTCTTCCCTGCTTAGATGAGGTCCATGGAGTCCCGGTGAGAGCGTGGGGAGCCGTTCTGTGGGGATGGTGATTTTTTTCCCAGTGGAAACCCTTCCTGCTCCCTCTCTGGAACGAGTGGAGCCGAAACCAAGCGAGATACATTGTAGCCACGCTACTGTACCTGCCGTGAGTAACTAAACACAAAGTATCGGAATATCTGCGCCGGATGAATGTACTGTTTCCCAAGCTATCAGTGAATGGATTATGTGAACTGTGCTATAAGAAACTTTGGATTATACAAACTGTCATTACAACTGTGGAGAATTGAGAGCACCGCATGCTGAAACGCTGCTACTGTTTGCACTGTCCCGCTCGTTGGAGAGCAGCAAAGGTGCGCATATTGACTGACAAATGAACGTGGGAGCTCGACGTGTGTAATTAATTGTGCTATTTCCTTGCAGCCAGGAGGACACTACTGCATTACCCTGGTCTGCTCTGCACTGGGAAGTACCCTATTCTCCGGTCCTAGTCGGAACGCTTTTCAGCCCGAGGCCGTGGGAGAGAGCCCTAACCTAGGCTAGGATGTGGGAGGAGCATTCTGGCCCTAAACCTCATAGTGCCCCATACCCACTACCCTAACATGCCCTCTTATCTTTACTGTGTGCCACCAGTGTGTATTGTTCTTAATATTAATAATAATATTAATAATTAGACCAGATGTGTGGTATTTATATTCTCAGGCTATGTTTGTAGTGTAGGGTGCAGTGTGATTCTGGATTAGTTCGTGACCGTTTCCAGACCTGGGTGCAATATAGGCACCATTCCCCACGTGTGCCGTGCTTTAGGGGCAGAGCAGATAGTGTGGGTGGGAACAGCAGCTTGGGGTTGGCCTACAGTGGAGAGAAGTGCTTCCTCTTTTAATCACCCTAGGCCTACAGGCACTGGTCTTTTGATTAGATTAGTTTAGTTAGTAGTTATTTATTTATATTCATGAACTTGTATGCTATATATCTTATATGTAATAAAGTATTTCTTATTGTTTCTTGAACATTCTCCCATGTCTGTTTGTGGTCTTGGGGAAATTCATGTATGGTAGGTCAGCTGAGCCCTTTGGGAAGTGCATCCGTGCGTTTGCACACCTTAATTATAGATCTGGATGCTTCCCATTGGGGTCTGGTGACAATAGCATAGTGACATAGAGTATACCTGTATATTGTATAGTAGTGTACATAGGACCCATTACCTTTTGTATTTTATCTTAGTACTTTTATCATGTCTATTTTATTTCTATTCTATTTTATTCTATTTGTATTGTTTTGCACAATCGAAGCGGGCATGGCCACCTTCATTTCACTATATGTCTTGTGTATGTATGTGATGAATAAACCTCTTGAATCTTGAATTTTGAAGTGCAATAGTAATAGACAATGTACTGGTGATTAAACTGGATATCAAATATTGTTAAATTATTGTGTATATTGTATTGTGTGAGATGATGACTGAATAAACTACTACTATTTACCTTTTACCTATACATTCGGATCAGCAGTTCAGCACCTGCACTGTTGGTGGGTGAGCCTAGTAAAGGATGTCGCATTGCGTTCATCTTCAATGAATGGACCAATGCAATAGTCTACCAAAGCCCCCCCTCTCTCTATATATATCTCACACACACACACACATACACACACACACACACTTCAGAAACAAACATAGTATCAATGAGAGCATCAATAATACACCTGAGTGATGTCTAGTAAAAAAATAAATAAAAAATTGGGCCCCCCCCCCCAGTGCTGGGCCCTTGGAATCATCCTAAGCTACCCCCCCCAGCTACGCCCCTGACTACTACTACTACTACTACTACTACTACTACTACTACTACTACTACTACTACTACTACTACTACTAAATATATAAATCTCAAATTACTACTGAGAAATAGTGCGTATGTACAGAGTTGTAGTATTAATATGTACAGTGATATAAATACACTATGGTAGTAAGTCATACTGGCCAGCAGCTTAACTCGTAAGAGTAGGCAAGGGATATGTACATATCTATATAGTATCTACAGATATGTAAAAAGGATATATATACTGTATATATCTATATATACGGTATATACAGCATTATTGTACATGCTATCATGCAAAGTTGTATGGGTTATATGCAGGTGTATAAGTAGGTATATACAAGGATGAATTATCGCCCAACCCTAATGCACACACATATGCACACACACGCACGCACGCACGCACGCACGCACGCACGCACACACACACACACACACACACACACACACACACACACACACACACACACACACACACACACACACACACACACACACACACACACACACACACACACACACACACACACACACACACACACAGAGTGTAGTAGACCTACCTGAGGTCATTCTGGACATGGCTGTGTTTAGCTCGTCCATGACCTGCTCTGCTCCCTTCAGCCTCTTGTCTATGCATACAATCTCTCTTGAGGTAAATTTGTTCTGTGTTCAGGTGAGAAGCAGCAGCCTACTGTGCCGCTGCCACGCCACGCCACGCCACGCCACGCCACGCCACGCCACGCCACGCCACGCCACGCCCACCAACCCAGAGCCAGGAGAACCGCCAGATGGCACATTGTGATACCTGGTTGTGTGGGAGGGGAACAGCTGGGGGAGTTTACAGGTGAGTGTCACTATTGCACTGATAGGAGACCTGATATCCAGCCTCTCTGATACTATCAGCCTGAACCTGAACTAGGGCCTGTGGCCCACTAGCGGGGACACCACCAGCTTCAGGAGCATGAAGGGGGAGAATACGCTACAGATAGCACTCTGCTGCTCGCAGCCACAGTTGCTTCCTCCTTGTCATTACAGAGGCTGTACTGCTGCTGGAGTCTGGAGGGCCACGGTGTCGTCGCTGCTCTCCACGTCGCGCTACAAGCCCTGGTTCGCTCTGCTGTTGGAGCGTCTGAAGGTGCTCCCACTGCCTGTGGAATGCGGCGCTGGGCTTGTTGGAAGAGAAGGGCCTCACAAAAGGCAGAGGAGGGAGGGTAGTTGCGGGGGGGGGTTGACCTTTGAACAGTGCCGTCAGGAAGTTATGACAACATTTTCAACCAGAACAGTTAAGGAGAGAGTGAGAGCAGGAAACAAGGAGGAAAGATGGAGATTGAGAGAGGAAGAGAGGGAGAGGAAGAGAGTTGAAGGTGATTCACGGGTAGATACGAGATATGAGAGGGAGAGAGAGCAGCGGGTAGATAAGGATGAGAGAGAGAGAGAGAGAGAGAGAGAGAGAGAGAGAGAGAGAGAGAGAGAGAGAGAGAGAGAGAGAGAGAGAGAGAGAGAGAGAGAGCAGCGGATCGATAAGGATATGAGAGAGAGAGAGAGAGAGAGAGAGAGAGAGAGAGAGAGAGATAGAGAGAGAGAGAGAGAGCAGCGGGTAGATAAGGATATGAGAGAGAGAGAGTGAGAGAGAGAAGCGGGTAGATAAGGATATGAGAGAGAGAGAGAAAGAGAGAGAGAGAGAGAGAGAGAGAGAGAGAGAGAGAGAGAGAGAGAGAGAGAGAGGCGGGTAGATAAGGATATGAGAGAGCACGAGGAGGGTTTTGTGGGGGTAGTTAGGGGGGCAGGAGAGAGGGAATGCTGGGGTCCCGCCAGCCGTCACCAGATGAGGAAAACCAGACCAGTCGCTACCACTGCACATCGTCAGCGTGAGGCTCAGGAGGAGCAGGGCGCCAGGTCTGAAAGAGCCTCTCTGTGTGTCTGAGCGTTGTTGTTTCTGAGCCGTGCATTCTCAGTGTTCTCCATAAATGTACAGTACTACAGGTCACCCTATCTATAGAATACATGCGTGGGAGGCGGGAGGAGGAGGGTGGGGGTGGGGGTGGGGGGCGCCACTCCAGGATGTTCCCCCTTAAGCCGCACAGCCATGTGGAGAGAATCCCCAGGCTCCCCTGCGAGAGGAAAGGACTCCTGTAGAGACGCTGGAGCCTTTGTTTCCAAGGAGCCACCTCAACCTTACGTTTCCTGTCTCACCTCCTACGCGCACGCACGCACGCACGCACACGCACGCACGCACGCACGCACGCACGCACGCACGCACGCACGCACACACACACACACACACACACACACACACACACACACACACACACACACACACACACACACACACACACACACACACACACACACACACACACACACACACACACACATACACACACACACATACACACATTTGCATGCAAATTGGCACGCACACTCAGTGGGACGAATGCAGAGGAGGACATTTGTAGCAATCAGTAGTACTGCTTCTTGTGCACGTACACAGAGCCACAAAGATACTGTAGGGATGCATACTTTCCCGGTGAATGGGTGGATGTACTGATGTAAGTAAAAGTAGAAATACCCAGATGAAATAGTACTCTGGTAAAAGTTCTCCATTTAAAATGATACTATTTGTTCAAGTTATGTGATGTATACGATTGCATGTAACTGTCTAACTGTTTCCACAAGAGGGCGCTATAGGCGGAGCTATTGACGCTGGCGCCAGGTAAGAGGGTATTTAAGGGATAGTTCCCTCCCTCTCTGTCTCTTCCCATCTACCTCTCACAGAGAGAAGGTCTCATGTACTAATGCTCAATTACACAGGTTCCTAAAATGAAACTACAAGTACTCACGTACAGTACACTACTTCCCACGCTATCACCTGTGTGTAGATGTAAATAATATACTACTGAATAGGTCCTCAAAAATATATCCCTTCCTGTGCAAAATCAAATGGTCCCTTCTACACATTCTCTAAAGTAACTGTGGTAATGAGGGGAAACCTACTCTCATCCCCCAGGTTGGAAGTGTTGATATAGGCTATAGTATCGTCCTAAACCTCTCACACCAAATCAATCTGCTGCTTTGTTCCAGGGGGCTTGCTGACATTGAATCAAAGGAGATGATTAATAATATCCGTCTCATACTATCATCAGATTAACCACATAAACTGGCTTAGGTTAATACGAGTGGTCAGTGTCTATCAACACGTTTAGTGTTTGGTCTTGTGTGTATGTACAGCGAGGAACCTACCACAGTTACAGTGCATGCCTTATTCAGCCCATACAACGTTGCAGTACCCATTCAGTCCTGTGTCGTCGGGCCGCCAACCCTTAGGTTTTGAAGGATACTTCTGGCTCAGCACCCCTATTCAAAGCAAGTGCAGCATAGAGAAGCGATCTGATTCATTTAGCTGTGGCCTGTGTTATCCCGCACCCAACAGCCCTTCCCCATGAACGTCAAGAGCAGGACAATGTCTCTTTGAAGTGGAGCAGAGTTGCCTAGAAAGGTATAAGTGTATTTAGTCAAATTGGACAGGATGCGTAGGATGTTGTTGTGATCCGGAGGGGTGCGGGGTGGGGGGGGGGGGTGAAAGCCTGGTGAAGTGACACATTCTTGGAGGTCTGGCTGTCAGCAGCACAGTGGAGCGGATGAATGGAAAACTGAAAAGGGGCTAAAAAGCATGGACAGCTCCTGGGATGTAAGGCCAGTGTAACCACAGGCGAGGATGTAAGGCCAGTGTAACCACAGTAAAAGCTGTTGATTTAGGTTGGGCTAAATGGAGTGAGCTTCTTTATGTTCCAGCCTGGGGAATGCCTCAGATCATGGCATGTGGTTTTGGGCCTTGATATGATGTGGTTTGGTTGAGGCTCAGGGGTTGATGGGAGGGACTCGGGGGCGGGGGGCGGGCGGGGGTTGGGGGCTAGGGAGAGTGCCTCTGTCACAGCTGAAATCTGTAAACTAATTGACCACCCATACACAGCATTCCTGTTCCACTGGGTCCTCTCCTGGGACCAGCAACCAGACCCAGAACTCCCAGGCCCACCTCCCCCCAGAACTGGCCCACAGACTGGAGTGTGATTAATTACACTCTCTCTCTCTCTCTCTCTCTCTCTCTCTCTCTCTCTCTCTCTCTCTCTCTCTCTCTCTCTCTCTCTCTCTCTCTCTCTCTCTCTCTCTCTGGGCTTGGTCGTCCGGTCTGTCCTGTTCACCTCCGTTGGCACAGTAAGCCAAGCAGCCTTGTAATGTCAGTCCAGCCGGGCGGAAATCCACCCTGCTTTCCTTCCCCACTGTCTTTTTTTCTTGATAATTCATTACCAGCATGGCTACAGGGTAATTTTTCACCTTGTGTGAAAACCCTTTAATCTCCAATATTGCCAAACGCATAGCTGAGTAATTTGCTGAATGATATTTGGAGGTGATTTCCCAACTATTTATTGTTTTCACTTTAACCTGTGTAGGGTGTGAATAATGACAGCGGGGACTGTGAAGTCAAGTTTCTGTATAGCGCTGAGCAAAGGCAAGTCGATAGTGCCAAGGGCAGAGGTCAAATAATACAAGGTCCAATTACTCCCACAGGCCAGGCTATAAGGTCATTACATACCCTAGGCTAGGTAACATGTTGTAAGGAATATGTCACAGTTGGCCTAACATAGGCTTTGTCCAGGTCTGTGTTGTATTCCCATGGGAATGCCAGACCTAAAAGCTTGGTCAGCCGTTTTGTTGCCGGTAGCAGGCAGCATGAGATATGCTGCCGTGAGCTGCGGTTTCTGACTGTTGTCTGAATAGCTGGCGGTGGGAGGCTGAGCTGCTATCATTTCATCTAAATCAAATATTGACCGAGAGAAGGTTTGGCCATTCTCCACATTCCTCATGGAAAGACCGCAGGATAGTGAGCTCCCATGTTCTCTCACTCATTAACCAAGTCCTCTGCATCTCAGTCCTCTGCTCCTCAGTCCTCAGTCCTCTGCACCTCAGCCCTCTGCACCTCAGTCCTCTGCTCCTCAGTCCTCAGTCCTCTGCACCTCAGTCCTCTGCTCCTCAGTCCTCAGTCCTCTGCACCTCAGTCCTCTGCTCCTCAGTCCTCTGCTCCTCGGTCCTCAGTTCTCTGCTCCTCAGTCCTCTGCACCTCAGTCCTCAGTCCTCTGCACCTCAGTCCTCTGCTCCTCAGTCCTCTGCACCTCAGTCCTCTGCACCTCAGTCCTCTGCTCCTCAGTCCTCTGCTCCTCTGCACCTCAGTCCTCTGCACCTCAGTCCTCTGCTCCTCAGTCCTCTGCTCCTCGGTCCTCAGTTCTCTGCTCCTCAGTCCTCTGCTTCTCAGTCCTCTGCTCCTCTGCACCTCAGTCCTCTGCTCCTCAGTCCTCTGCTCCTCTGCACCTCAGTACTCTGCACCTCAGTCCTCTGCTCCTCAGTCCTCTGCACCTCAGTCCTCTGCTCCTCAGTCCTCTGCTTCTCAGTCCTCTGCTCCTCAGTCCTCTGCTCCTCAGTCCTCTGCACCTCAGTCCTCTGCACCTCAGTCCTCAGTCCTCTGCTCCTCAGTCCTCAGTTCTCTGCTCCTCAGTCCTCTGCACCTCAGTCCTCAGTTATCTGCTCCTCAGTCCTCTGCTCCTCAGTCCTCTGCACCTCAGTCCTCTGCACCTCAGTCCTCAGTTCTCTGCTCCTCAGTCCTCTGCTCCTCAGTCCTCTGCTCCTCAGTCCTCTGCACCTCAGTCCTCAGTTCTCTGCTCCTCAGTCCTCTGCACCTCAGTCCTCAGTTCTCTGCTCCTCAGCCCTCTGCACCTCAGTCATCTGCTCCTCAGTCATCTGCACCTCAGTCCTCTGCTCCTCAGTCCTCTGCTCCTCTGCACCTCAGTCCTCTGCTCCTCAGTCCTCTGCTCCTCTGCACCTCAGTCCTCTGCTCCTCTGCACCTCAGTCCTCTGCTCCTCAGTCCTCTGCTCCTCAGTCCTCTGCTCCTCTGCACCTCAGTCCTCTGCTCCTCTGCACCTCAGTCCTCTGCTCCTCAGTCCTCTGCACCTCAGTCCTCTGCACCTCAGTCCTCAGTCCTCTGCACCTCAGTCCTCTGCACCTCAGCCCTCTGCACCTCAGTCCTCTGCTCCTCTGCACCTCAGTCCTCTGCTCCTCTGCACCTCAGCCCTCTGCACCTCAGTCCTCTGCACCTCAGTCCTCTGCTCCTCAGTCCTCTGCTCCTCTGCACCTCAGTCCTCTGCTCCTCAGTCCTCTGCTCCTCTGCACCTCAGTCCTCTGCTCCTCAGTCCGCTGCACCTCAGTCCTCAGTCCTCTGCACCTCAGTCCTCTGCTCCTCTGCACCTCAGTCCCCTGCACCTCAGTCCTCTGCACCTCAGTCATCTGCTCCTCAGTCATCTGCACCTCAGTCCTCTGCTCCTCAGTCCTCTGCTCCTCTGCACCTCAGTCCTCTGCTCCTCAGTCCTCTGCTCCTCTGCACCTCAGTCCTCTGCTCCTCTGCACCTCAGTCCTCTGCTCCTCAGTCCTCTGCACCTCAGTCCTCTGCACCTCAGTCCTCTGCACCTCAGTCCTCTGCTCCTCTGCACCTCAGTCCTCTGCACCTCAGTCCTCTGCACCTCAGTCCTCTGCTCCTCAGTCCTCTGCACCTCTGCACCTCAGTCCTCTGCACCTCAGTCCTCTGCACCTCAGTCCTCAGTCCTCTGCACCTCAGTCCTCAGTCCTCTGCACCTCAGTCCTCAGTCCTCTGCTCCTCTGCACCTCAGTCCTCAGTCCTCTGCACCTCAGTCCTCTGCACCTCAGCCCTCTGCACCTCAGTCCTATGCTCCTCTGCACCTCAGTCCTCTGCTCCTCAGTCCTCTGCTCCTCAGTCCTCTGCACCTCAGTCCTCTGCACCTCAGTCCTCTGCACCTCAGTCCTCTGCTCCTCTGCACCTCAGTCCTCTGCACCTCAGTCCTCTGCTCCTCAGTCCTCAGTCCTCTGCACCTCAGTCCTCTGCACCTCAGTCCTATGCTCCTCTGCACCTCAGTCCTCTGCACCTCAGTCCTCTGCTCCTCAGTCCTCAGTCCTCTGCACCTCAGTCCTCTGCACCTCAGTCCTATGCTCCTCTGCACCTCAGTCCTCTGCTCCTCTGCACCTCAGTCCTCTGCTCCTCAGTTCTCTGCTCCTCAGTCCTCTGCACCTCAGTCCTCAGTCCTCTGCACCTCAGTCCTCTGCTCCTCAGTCCTCTGCACCTCAGTCCTCTGCACCTCAGTCCTCTGCTCCTCAGTCCTCTGCTCCTCTGCACCTCAGTCCTCTGCACCTCAGTCCTCTGCTCCTCAGTCCTCTGCTCCTCGGTCCTCAGTTCTCTGCTCCTCAGTCCTCTGCTTCTCAGTCCTCTGCTCCTCTGCACCTCAGTCCTCTGCTCCTCAGTCCTCTGCTCCTCTGCACCTCAGTCCTCTGCTCCTCAGTCCTCTGCACCTCAGTCCTCTGCTCCTCAGTCCTCTGCTCCTCAGTCCTCTGCTCCTCAGTCCTCTGCTCCTCAGTCCTCTGCACCTCAGTCCTCTGCACCTCAGTCCTCAGTCCTCTGCTCCTCAGTCCTCAGTTCTCTGCTCCTCAGTCCTCTGCACCTCAGTCCTCAGTTATCTGCTCCTCAGTCCTCTGCTCCTCAGTCCTCTGCACCTCAGTCCTCTGCACCTCAGTCCTCAGTTCTCTGCTCCTCAGTCCTCTGCTCCTCAGTCCTCTGCTCCTCAGTCCTCTGCACCTCAGTCCTCAGTTCTCTGCTCCTCAGTCCTCTGCACCTCAGTCCTCAGTTCTCTGCTCCTCAGCCCTCTGCACCTCAGTCATCTGCTCCTCAGTCATCTGCACCTCAGTCCTCTGCTCCTCAGTCCTCTGCTCCTCTGCACCTCAGTCCTCTGCTCCTCAGTCCTCTGCTCCTCTGCACCTCAGTCCTCTGCTCCTCTGCACCTCAGTCCTCTGCTCCTCAGTCCTCTGCACCTCAGTCCTCTGCACCTCAGTCCTCAGTCCTCTGCACCTCAGTCCTCAGTCCTCTGCACCTCAGTCCTCAGTCCTCTGCTCCTCTGCACCTCAGTCCTCAGTCCTCTGCACCTCAGTCCTCTGCACCTCAGCCCTCTGCACCTCAGTCCTCTGCTCCTCTGCACCTCAGTCCTCTGCTCCTCTGCACCTCAGTCCCCTGCACCTCAGTCCTCTGCTCCTCTGCACCTCAGTCCCCTGCACCTCAGCCCTCTCCACCTCAGTCCTCTGCACCTCAGTCCTCTGCTCCTCAGTCCTCTGCTCCTCTGCACCTCAGTCCTCTGCTCCTCAGTCCTCTGCTCCTCTGCACCTCAGTCCTCTGCTCCTCAGTCCTCTGCTCCTCAGTCCTCTGCTCCTCTGCACCTCAGTCCTCTGCACCTCAGTCCTCTGCTCCTCAGTCCTCTGCACCTCAGTCATCTGCTCCTCAGTCATCTGCACCTCAGTCCTCTGCTCCTCAGTCCTCTGCTCCTCTGCACCTCAGTCCTCTGCACCTCAGTTCTCTGCTCCTCAGTCCTCTGCTCCTCTGCACCTCAGTCCTCTGCTCCTCAGTCCTCAGTCCTCTGCTCCTCTGCTCCTCTGCACCACAGTCCTCTGCTCCTCTGCACCTCAGTCCTCTGCACCTCAGTCCTCTGGTCCTCTGCACCTCAGTCCTCTGCTCCTCTGCACCTCAGTCCTCTGCACCTCAGTCCTCTGCTCCTCTGCACCACATTCCTCTGCTCCTCTGCACCACAGTCCTCTGATCGAGCTAGGTCGAGCTAGGTCTGAGCTCCGCCCTGAGCGCCTGGGTACTGGACTTTCTGAGGTAAAGACCCCAGGCGGTCAGGGTGGGAGGTCAGACCTCCAACACCATCACCCTGAGCATCGGGTCCCCCCAGGGCTGTGTTCTGAGCCCCCTGCTGTACTCACTCTACACACACGACTGTGTGGCCAAGTTCAGCTCCAACTCCATAGTGAAGTTCGCAGATGACACGGTGGTGGTGGGGCTGATCTCGGACAACGACGAGAAGGCCTACCGGGAGGAGGTTGAGGTACTGGAACGCTGGTGCCAGGACAACAGCCTGCTCCTGAATATTGGTAAAACCAAGGAGCTGATCGTGGATTATAGGAGAGGACAGCAGGAGACGCACACACCACTGATGATTAACGGGGCTACCGTGGACAGGGTGAGCAGCTTCAAGTACCTGGGGGTCCACATCTCAGAGGACCTGACATGGTCAACACACATAGACACAGTAGTAAAGAAGGCGAAACAGCGTCTCTACCACCTGAGACAGTTAAGGAAGTTCAGAGTATCGGGAAAGATACTCCAGTCCTTCTACTCAGGAGCTGTAGAGAGCATCCTGACCGGAAACATCACTGCCTGGTATGGAAACAGCACGGCACAGGACAAGAAGGCCCTACAGAGAATGGTGCGCTCAGCCGAGCGTACCACGGGTATTGCACTACCCCCCTGCAGGTTCTATACAACAAGAGGTGCAAATCCAGAGCCTGCAGGATAATGAAAGACCCTCACCACCCCAATAACAGCCTGTTTCAGCTGCTGAGGTCAGGCAGACGCCTGCGAACCCCAGCTACTAGGACAGAGCGGCTTAGGCTCAGCTTCTTCCCCCAGGCCATCAGAGCCATGAACAATGAACATTGAGTGCTCAGAACATTGAACTGTCCACACACAAGCACACATGAACACACACACGACACGCACACTGTGCACGCTCACACACGAGCAGCCACTTAACACTTTAACATGAGCGGGCACACACTCATGTCGCACACACGCACACTTATGGCCAAAGGAAAGGACACTTTAAATTAGAATAACAGGAACAGTGTATTGCACTACCAAAGCTAACTAGCATGTCCCATATGCTCTGTAAATAACTATGTACAGATACCGAGATGTCACTCCATGTTACCTGTTACCTGTTACTGCACAATGTTGTTTTCTTCTTTTGATTCTATTATATGTACCACTGTATTGCACATCGTTGCGGGCAAGACCACCCGCATTTCATTGTATACCTGTATGCCGTGACAATTAAAACTCTTGACTCTTGACTTGACTTGACTCTGCTCCTCTGTACCTCAGTCCTCTGCACCTCAGTCCTCTGCTCCTCTGCACCTCAGTCCTCTGCTCCTCAGTGTTCTGCACCTCAGTCCTCTGCTCCTCTGCACCTCAGTCCTCTGCACCTCAGTCCTCAGTCCTCTGCACCTCAGTCCTCTGCACCTCAGTCCTCTGCTCCTCAGTCCTCTGCTCCTCAGTCCTCTGCACCTCAGTCCTCTGCTCCTCTGCACCTCAGTCCTCTGCACCTCAGTCCTCAGTCCTCTGCACCTCAGTCCTCTGCACCTCAGTCCTCTGCTCCTCAGTCCTCTGCTCCTCAGTCCTCAGTCCTCTGCTCCTCTGCACCTCAGTCCTCTGCACCTCAGTCCTCTGCACCTCAGTCATCTGCACCTCAGTCCTCTGCTCCTCAGTCCTCAGTCCTCTGCTCCTCAGCCCTCAGCACCACTGCTCCTCAGCCCTACGGCTTTGCATCGATATTTGTTCATGATTTATAGTAACTACCGGCCTTTTATGCTGAGGATTTGGGAGTTTAATTAGAATGTGGGTTTGAACATAAACAAGAACAATACAGCGAAGATAACTGTAATATTCCAACCAAGTCATCTAAATGACGGCCTTCTCGAATGTGTCACGGCATTCCCCTGTGTGGCGTCCTGCCGGTGTGACGATGTCAGCAGCATGCTGGGGGAGAAGGACGGTAGAGGCCTCTGCTAGCAGTGGTGCAGGCTGAGGCCCTTCTGGCTGGAGGAATGTGTGAACACAGTGACAAAACCATTTATTTACAGGCACTTCCATGGCGAGGTCTCGCACCCGCAGCCCAAGTGCAACCCTGGGGAAGACGCAGCTGCGTGTGAACAGTGTAGCGCCGGCTCCACCGACTTTGATCGTCGGACGCGCCTGGCGGCCCTGATCTGCAGGAACACCACACATCTTGTCCGATATTCTGAGAGCACAAACTGAGACATTCCAGACGTGCGGACGGCCCCAACGTGACAAATGTTCGTCCTTTGGGGTTGTGAGTTTTTTTGGCACGCCGCTTGGCAGCGTGAGGTGCCTCCCCTCTCTCTCTCTCTCTCTCTCTCTCTCTCTCTCTCTCTCTCTCTCTCTCTCTCTCTCTCTCTCTCTCTCTCTCTCTCTCTCTCTCTCTCTCTCTCTCTCTCCAGCTCTGGCGGCTGGAACAGCACTGCAGAGTTTATGGAGGAGTCCTCCCCGGTGCGGGTTATTACATTAGCGAAAGCCTGCAGGGCGGGGCGGTGATTTAATACTGACCCTTTTCAACACAGGACGTCCCGCGTTCAGACCACCGCCGAGGCAGCGGGGACCGCGTGTCAGTCAGTGGTGGACCCGACGACGACTGGATCAAATCAACTCGGATAATACGGATCCGAGCCACGGCGCAAAATAAAGTCTGTTTGGGTTTAGGTTTCAGGGGCCGGAGCCCTCGGAGAAGAGAGCAGTGAAAATAACATCTATTACTGCCAGATTAGTCACTGCGTATTAGCGGCTGATGTTGGTTTTGATTCGATTCCAGCTCAACTCCAGTTTCTCTCCACAATTGCATGAAATATGTCCTTTTTTAATTCACAAGTGGAGTCTCAAGGTGCACTGCGTGTTTGAAAAGACTCCATAGAAGCCCATTGACTTCTCCACGTCATTAAACAGGCCCCGCTCTGTGCCATATTACTGATGTCATTCTACTACTTCCTGTCATTATCCTGCCCAGGCGCCCGGCCGCATACCTTCCTCCAGCAGCACACTCAGGCCCAGTCAAACCTCCACATGATTGATTCCTTTACACTTCATTTCGAGCGCTCGTCAAACCTCCATTGAATCGTGAAAACCTTGGCTGACTACTGTCCAAAGTAATCCAACCGCACTAGTAGAAAACACTGCATCCTCTCGTGGATTCTGAGTTCCCTAATATTTGGAAATATAAAAGAAAGACAAAAAGACATAAATAAAAATCGGACCCCATGCGCCGCTGGAAATTCAAGAGGTCTCTGAAAGCCAGAGGCCCAATGATGCATGACTCAGGTTTATATCACATTTACATTCAACAGAGACTAGAGTCATTGGACCGATCAGAAGTAGGACTCAAACCTGTGGGTTCCTATGTTGTGAAGTAAATTTTGTTCTGTTTCTGTTCATTTGGTCTCTCCCGGCTCAGAGACCTACGTCTGAATGTGTCTGGGCTCGACGTTGAAGTCATGAGTGTGGTTCTGCAAGTAAATTACCCCCCGTTGCTCCAGTCTAGTACCGATGATGATCAATGCCAGAAATAAAGATGGCTAGCAGATTTAGCAAGAATGCTTCCAAGATCTTAACAACTCCTGTATGGATGTGTGTTTGTGTGTGTGTGCTGTTATCAGACAGATCTCAATCACACAAGTTAAGTACAACTTCCAGTCCTGGCTTGTCTGGGAGAGAACCAAGCAAAAGGAAACAGCAGCATATTTTTCAGAAGGAGAGAAGGTGAACACTGAAACACTTGGATTAAGCCCTGAGCACCACCTTTAGATGCAATAAGTAGAACTAATGTCTCTACCTGCCATATAAAATACAGTCTTTTGGTGACTGTGATGTATCACGCTGTCTTCACTGCTCTCTTAGTTTGGCACTGATATGATATTATCGGTGATGATATATATGTGTGATATATATGTGGACCTGAGAGATTTGGTTCTCGTTCAGATTCGCAACAGTTGATGGATTATCACCACAGCAGTTGTAAAAGATGATGGATTCTTGCCGGGTGCAAAGAGCCGCACATTGTATTTTGGGCCAAAGCCGAGAGAGGTAGCGGCGTAATCCCTTTTCCCATAACTAGGCCCTGTGTGTAAGTGCTCCTCCGCCACCGAGGGGTACATTGTGGGACCGAGGGAGGAAGTGTTTTGGAGGGGCTGTGAGGGCGTCGCTAGGCAACAGGGCGGGCGGCCCAGGCGGTAATGAGCGCGGGGCATCGGGAGCTGTCTTGCTCAGTGTGCCGGGTGCTGACAGGAACAGACAGGCTGGGCCGGGGCGGTGGAGCTGCCTCCGTGGCCACCTGCTCAGAGCAATCATCACCAGCGCTCCAGCCAGCCACCAGTACAGCGTACAGGCCCAATTAAGAGCTCTGCATGTCCCCCTCCAGCCAGCCATCACTAACACTCCTGCAAGCCCCACAAGGCCGCCTTCTTCCCCCCCCTAGAAAATCTCTAATTAACAACAGTGGTAGTGGCGAGGCCCGGGCCGTGCGAGAGGACCCGGGACTTTGCTGGGGTAATCAGCTTAAATACAGGTTTATTTCCTGCCCCCCTGTGCCCTGGCGCTTCCAGCAGAGATTGCATTCTTTTATCTGTTTATCTCCAATTTCCTCCCGACTTGTAAACGCGTCGCTCGGACACGCTGTCACCTCCACTTCGGATTTGGTTTTCGGAGTTGGTTTTGGCAGCTACTCCGCGATATCTCTGTCCGTTCCATTACCGTCTCGCCTCCTTCTCGCCTCCTTCTCACCTAGCACATCGGACTTAAAACATTGTTCGCTCCTGTGATGAAAAGAAAAAAAAGAAATGGAGTGGCGTGTGTTTTGCTCCTGTAACCAGGGCAATGGCAGATTTCAATTTGTCAAAATGAAAGGGGGGGAGGGGGGAGAAGCAGCAAATTACACTGTGAAATGACCTCATTACTAGACTGGGATTAAGAGCGCCGTGTGTTCCAGCCGAGAGCAGTGGAGGTGGAGGAATGTCCTTTCAGTAGGGAGGTGTTATTGTTGGAGCGGTGTGCGTTCCGTCGTTGGACGAAATATCCCATTTCCCCCCGGTGTGGGAATCACTCTCGATATGGGGGAAAACCGCCACTCTTTTGGATCGTAGAGAATTTATGTATCTCAAACCCCCGCCCCTCTCTTCTTGATCCTCCAATTGCAACCGTTGCTTTCCTTGGACTCTGAGGAAAGCGACGGCTGTGATTGGGGGGATCGAGAAAAGAGGGCAGAGTTTGAGATAGGTCCATTACATCTGCTGTCTGGAGTAATTCAGGATAGTATAATAAAGACTACTTTTAATCAATAATTAATAAATTATTTATTACTAATTAATCAATAAGACATCAAGTGCATCAAGGAGAAAAAAATACGTAAATCCTGGTCAGAACAATGGGGCCGACTACAATATATTTGCATATGTTAGCCATGCTAGCAATCAATCCATGCCAAAGCTAGAAAAGGTGAAAGACTCTTTTAGTCAGGGGAGTGCCATGGTTTCTCCATAGAGCTCCATTATACTTTTAGGGGAGTGCCATGGTTTCTCCATAGAGCTCCATTATACTTTTAGTCAGGAGAGTGCCATGGTTTCTCTATATAGCTTCATTATACTTTTAGTCAGGGGAGTGCCATGGTTTCTCCATAGAGCTCCATTATACTTTTAGTCAGGGGAGTGTCATGGTTTCTCCATAGAGCTTCATTATACTTTTAGTCAGGGGAGTGCCATGGTTTCTCCATAGAGCTTCATATAACTCCATAGACCCCCACCACCCCAGCGCAGCAGCTCGCGCAGGTAGGGGGCAGCATGTGATTCAGCGGGTATTGCTGATTGGCTCAAACACAGTATGTTTATAAACAAGACAGGCTTTCAGAGTTTACTTTGTGTCGTTACTTGTTTTACTAGTTAGAACTGTTCATAGACATACTGTACTGCACAACACACGTCCGCTGGTGGCCAGGGGCTGGAGCACTAACAAATCAAATTCACCCTGAAACTAAACTGGAGATGTGGCGTAAGTACGTTAGATCCATCCGAGTTTCACATTAGATGCTGCACCGGTTCTGTCAGTCACCTGCTTTTTCAATAGCTAACTGCTTTACACTGTAATCATAACTACCTACCTCAAACAATAGTCTAACCATATAACTCTGTATGATAGTATGCACAATAATGCTGTATACAAAGTATATACATATATTTATTTTTACCATATATAATTATTTCCATATCTGTTTGAATATACCTTCATATAATCCTTTCTGTATACCTATTTTTACACCTGCATATAACCCATTTAACTCTGTATGATAGAATGTACAATAATGCTGTACAGTATATACCGTATACATCTTTTTATATTTACCATATACATATATTTATCCACATAATGTCTGTAATGATATACTTGCATATAATCCTTTTTACATATCTGTAGATTACTATATCTAGATATGTCAAGAGTCAAGAGTCACTTTATTGTCCCATCAGCTGGGAAATTTGTCTTGGGCTTACACCCACTACAGCCACAGACACATACATACAGACATGACACAACACAACTGACTCCAAACAATACACAATATAAAAGATACAGTAAAATACCTGCACAGCAGGATGTCTGGCAACACCACATTAGAATAGTATACACAAATAATATAATATTAATATTATAATATTATAGTATACACGATAATATAACAACCAAATATCCGTTATTCGATAGTTGCCCTTTATCTGGCACTATTTAAAAGTTTAACTGAGATCGGAATAAAGGAGTTTTTAAACCTATTTAGTCTAGAGCGTGGAACTCTAAACCTCCTCCCAGAGGGCAGTAGCTCATACTCGGCATGTAAGACATGGGAGGGGTCCGAGACTATTCTATTGGCTTGCCTTAGAGTAGCCTGTTCAAACATAGACTGCAAGGATGGGTGACCTTTCACCCCTATGATCTTCCATGCAGTCTGCATCAGACGGACCAGTTTGGACTTTAATTGTACAGACAGGTTACCAAACCAAGCTGTAATACCGTATCTGATGAGACTCTCTAATTCAGATTGGTAGAAAAGTAACATACATTTTTTATCTATATGTACATATTCCTTACCTATACTCTTACTAGTTATGCTGCTGGCTAGTATGACTACCATAGTGTCTTTATACCTGTATCACTGTGCATAATAATACTATAACACTCAACACTGTACATATATCTGATTAGCACTATTACTCAGTACTAGTACTCATTTATATATTTTATATCCAGTATATCACCTGCACATTGTATATTACTATTGCACTTTACTGTTACATTTGCACTTCTTTTCATTGTACTGTACTTGTGCTGTATAATGACATTACATTTTAATCTAATCTAATCTAATAGGGAGGTGTAGTCTGACGTCACTTTAGTTTCCCGTGCGGTCCACCCGTATAGGGATTTATCATTGGGAAAATGTATTATCGGCTATAATAATTCTGCCTCGTGAACATTGGCAAGCTTTCCATTTTTTCACAAAATGAGTTTCCTTCTATCTGAATATTACGTGAAACGTTAAAGACGTCAAAGGGCCACTTTACGCTAGTGTCGTAAAACAAGTTACTAAAGGCATAGTGCACATAAATATAAATACAATACATTCTATGACAACTAACATTATTGTTTAAGCATTTTTGGTTGAAATAAAATTATACATAATTATTTTACGATTAATTGCGAATTGTTTCATGTTGAGCTATAGATTGTGGATGAATACACACAGAAGCCGGTACAACATGCCAATGTTCATGCTTTATTTGTTTTAAACGAGACGATTTAGAAATGTGTCCATTAATACATAGCAATTTCAATCTAGGTGGACCGGCCGGAAACAACAATGACGTAACCACTACACCGCCCTATACAGATCTACAGACATATATCACTTTCCATACAGTCAGTACTCTATCCATCCTTTTTAACTGAACGTCCAGTGGTGACTGTAGTGTAGTGTAGGCCTGGTTCAGAGAGAACCAGACGACTGGAGAAGGAGCAGAGCATATATTGTTGTGCAGCAGGAGCGCAGGATTCCTGAGGCTTTTCTTAGGCTACTGTGACTAACGTGTTCAAAAACTGTAGATGCAAATTAGATGAGGCTGCGTTTCTTTCCTCCGAGGAGAGTATAGTCAGGATTCCCCCTCAGCGTTTCTTTTCTTATGAGACGGAAACACAGTCAGGGGGAGATATCGGAGAGAAGGTTCTGGCGTTGATCCAGTCCTGGGCCTTGAAAGATAAGACTTGTATGGGTCAGTTTTGTCATGAAACCAGTTTTCATTTTCTTTTTCTTTTACCAGTGGGAGACAAATTGCCCTGTCAGAAGGCTAAATCCCATTCTTATCATGTCATTCTAGTCCAAGGCTAGCAGGGGTAGGTGATTTTACTCTGTCCTTTTAGATGATACTTTATCATAGAAGTGGTAGACAGCGGTCTCTCTCTCTCTCTCTCTCTCTCTCTCTCTCTCTCTCTCTCTCTCTCTCTCTCTCTCTCTCTCTCTCTCTCTCTCTCTCTCTCTCTCTCTCTCTCTCTCTCTCCCTCCCCACCCCTGGATGAAAGACTTGCCTCATCGATAGTATTGAGCTTGAGCAGCAGAGGGCGCTGTTTATCAGAGGGAATTGAAGTCTTTCTGGCACTCGTTTAGGAAGTTATTACACTGAACACCAGTTCCCTGAGGTTTTCTCTAAGTTCTATGCATGTACGATTTTAAAACTCTACCCAAAGTCTGCTGAGAAAAACAAAACGTTTTGTCTTAAATGTGTGCATACAGGAAAAACCATAGGCAAATAGTGATCAATAGTAATAGATTTAGTTTTAATAAATGTATAAATGTATGTTTTCCACCTTGGTCTCGGATTCTCCTCTTTTCTATGACAAACCATACTGGTACTCGGCCCTACAAAGGTAAAAATCCCTAACTTATGTTACTGCTGTTTGCCTTTGTACAGCAGAGTACAATTTGTGTGTAATTATACCACCATATGTGTACCCCTCGTGTATCTATACCACCATATGTGTACCCCTCTACATGTGTATTTATACCACCATATGCGTACCCCTCTACATGTGTATTTATACCACCATATGTGTACCCCTCTACATGTGTATTTATACCACCATCTGTAGCCCTCTACATGTGTATTTACACCACCATATGCGTACCCCTCTACATGTGTATTTATACCACCATATGTGTACCCCTCTACATGTGTATTTATACCACCATATGTGTACCCCTCTACATGTGTATTTATACCACCATATGTGTACCCCTCTACATGTGTATTTATACCACCATCTGTAGCCCTCTACATGTGTATTTACACCACCATATGCGTACCCCTCTACATGTGTATTTATACCACCATATGTGTACCCCTCTACATGTGTATTTATACCACCATATGCGTACCCCTCTACATGTGTATTTATACCACCATATGTGTACCCCTCTACATGTGTATTTATACCACTATCTGTACCCCTCTACATGTGTATTTACACCACTACATCTGTATACCTCTAAATGTGTATATACTAAATAAATACTACTATATCAGTACTGTCCTACAAAGACAAACTATAGTAACTGAAGTTAAGGCTTTTTTCCTTTGTAGGGCAGTGCTGTTGTATCATCACGGGGATAGATAAACTAGGATAGATCTTGATAATCACAATTATTCCTTGACCCTGAAAACTTCCCTGAACATTGTACTGGTTTCAGTAATACAATTAGTGTAGCCTGGCTTTGCTCATATATCTAGCTTACAGCAGAGTGCTTTAAATCGGTGGAGAGATTCCAGCGTTCCAAAGGGAAAACGAGGATAATAAGGGATTTATGGCATCCAAATGTTTTATGTAATTTAAAAACACTTTCATAACCAGATGGTGTTTCAGGTATCAATATACAGTACTGTTCATTATAGACTTCAACCATTATCTGACATTTTTATTTTTTAATATTCTTTTTATTTTTTTTAAATCTAACCCCTTACTGTCATGCACTTGTCCTAATAAACTAACCTAAACTGTAGCACTCAACACTTTGATGAACATTGTTATTCAGCTGAGTTGTGCCATTCCTGATGACCTGTCGTACAGAACTTGTAAGTCGCTTTGGATAAAAGCGTCAGCTAAATTACTAAATGTAAATGTAAATGTAATGTAGACTATACTATAGATAAAATCATCTGATTTAAGAATTATGTGTATGTGTTGACTTAGGCTGAGGTTAGACTAGTGTATTCCTGGCGTTTTTTTATACGTTTTTGACGACGTATCATGTCCTATCTACACAGAAACGCGTTTTTTGGCGTTTTTTTGTGGATACGGCTGAAACGCAAAATTGTGTTTGCGTTTGGAGATACGCAAAAAAACGAGTCGACAAACAGCGTGTAGTCAGCACGCTAGCCGTTGTTGCGAAAACGCCCATGCGCAGTAGATACCATCTGCGTGCCCTTCCGGTGACAGCAGAGTGTGTGTGTGTGTGTTTGGGACAGAGCTCCGTGTCCCAAATAGCTTCAGCTACCATGTGTTGTCAAGTTATTGTTATAAGGACCCCAGTCCAAGCTACAACAGTCTGCATTCCCTTAACAACTGTTTGTATTGAGCCGTATTGTATTGTACCCATATGCAATATGTTAAATAAAGTTTACATCCATTCATTCTGCTAGCATTACCGATGGCATGAGCAGCTGGCTAACGTGAGCTATCAGGATTCAGACCCTGTTAGCTCAGAGTTCCTCTTTCAACTTAACAAGCATTAAACAAAATGGCCCAGTCATCTATTCACCTTTGTTTAATACACACAGCGTTGTCTCTAATGTTATCTAACTACTGATAGCTCGCGATATCATCAGTTTTGATGCTGGCTAAGTAGCGTGAGCTAACGTTAGCTTCTAGCCACAATGCTATATGTTATAATGGCATACTCCATTGACGTTAGCATGAGCTAACAATGCTACAATGATACCGATCGTTTTTTAGCCTAAACTATCCGCTCTTGGTGGTCACTTGTGTTGATGTTAGTTTTGTTTCATCAACAAATGACAGGCAGAACACACAGTGAATGTATCCGTTTTGTTTATTGCACTTTTATTAGGCTTTGCTGAAAAAAGAATTGCTGCATTGAGCAAGATGGTGGCGCGGCATAGGCGCCTGCCTTGTTGACATTTTCTTTGCTGGAGCTTCCAGGAAGTGTATTGGCACATTCGTTCTGATTGGTTGAAATTGCCTTCATGTTTGCCACCTACTGCCACCTACTGCTTTGGCAGTGTACTTCATCAGTGTGCTCTGGTGACAAAAACGAAAAAAAAACCGAAAGTGTGACTCGAGGCGCATGACGTCGCGGCGATACGCGGCGATGCGTATAAGAAAACAATACGAAGATGATACGAAAGGTGTAACCTCAGCCTTAGAATACAGATTAAAAAAAGAAAATTCACCTTTTGGATTAGAAAACCTGATACCAAGAACCATATCAGGTACCAACTGACACCAACATGTCAGAAACCAAAGCAAATGTCATTGGGCCACTGCTGTTCTGTAGTATGGCAAATGTTAATAACTTGTGTCAGAATATCTTTTTAATAAAAAGAAGGCAAAGCCAGTTCTAAAGACCTCAAAATGATAGTTTAATGCCTGGTCTCCACTAGCCAGGGTTTAGTTGTGCTGTGGCCTGTCTGTCTCCATTGTCTTTAGAACCTTCGCCAAACCTGGCTGGACCCCGGCTGAGACAGACACCTTTCACAACCCAGCCAGACCTGGACAAAGTTTAGCTTGTGAACCACAGTTGGTGGTGTGAATTTTTAAAAGTTGCCCTAGCAACCAGAGTGAAATGCAATGGAGACACAAACCCAACCATACCATATCCTGCTAGACCATGGCTAGCCGAAGCCGGGCTGAACATAACTAATGGAGACAAGGCGTAAGTCTATACTGTTTAGTAAAACAAACGTATTGAATGAACGGTACTCATCAGCCTAGAATTCAGGAATTCAGGTAAAAAGTAGCATCCGTCCCTCATGGACAGCACTCACTAGTCCCAGTCTGGTGGGGCTCCTCCTGACCGTGTGGTGGCTGAGGTGTGTCCATCCGGAGCTGACGTGAGGCCCGAGGAGGCCACTTCACTGCCACCTGGAAACTTCTCTCTCTCTCTCTCTCTCTCTCTCTCTCTCTCTCTCTCTCCTCTCTCTCTCTCTCTCTCTCTCTCTCTCTCTCTCTCTCTCTCTCTCTCTCTCTCTCTCTCTCTCAAACACCTGCTCTCCTGTTCCACTCGACCCCCTCACAACCAGCCTGTCTGCCTCAGGAATCAGTCTCCCTCGGCGTCATTGGTTTTTTCCATTTACCGATGGCCTCCTAATGATTTCCATTGCCTAATGTTGTTGATCCGGCACCAAGACTGGATATGACTGTGTACGGATGGATTTTCACACATTCCCGCCGTCGTGGGCTACGAGGCGAACAGTGTTGGGAGGTGCGTCCTGTGTGTCCGACAAGGGTTTGCGTAACAGTGTGGTGAGGGGGGTGAATGGTCTATTGTATCTACTGTAATGGATAAAAACCCTAATGATTTAAGACCATTCTGATGAAATATCTATTATCCAGTACTAAAATAGTGTTGCTGCGCTGGTGTTCTAGACAGTCGTTACTTTCGACGAAGGCAGTGGTCATGGAATTGGGCGGGAGGGCAGTAGAGCTCGTTGAGCTTTCCTTTCATTGCCTACCATGCATGGAAACTTGTGTGCTGCCCAACACCAAGTCTGTTTCTCCACAGGCAGTGGTTTCATTGCAGGAGGTTCAACAAATATCCAGCCGAGGAGGAGATTCGGGTGCCCAACCTGAGAGAGGGGGGGGGGGGGGGGCACTCCGGCCCCGAAGCTAAATCCTTTCTACCTGCATTAGGTCATCGACTTTAACTCAGTCACCAATCTCCGCCCGCCCCCCTTCCCCCACTCCCTCCGTAACAGATCATTCTGAGCATGCTGATTATTTCAGTTAGGAACAATGAACTTGTAGTCCCCTGGCCAGTCTGTGGAGGGAGGGAAGGAGGAGGGGATAAGGGGGGCGTTTGGGGGAAAGTGCCTGGCGTTTTCTCCAGGCTGGCCCTGGCCTGGCAGGGTCTACTCCGCCTGTCTCCCGGGGCCCTGGACTCAGCTCGGCCCCTCAATATCCCCCCTTTCTCTCTCTCTGTGGGGCTCCTCTGGATGAAATTTCAGCAGGGTATGAGGAATGGGTTCACAGAGTTTAGCACCTTCTTTAACATAGGCAAAATAAATGAGTCCTCCTAATGCTCTAATTGGTGGCGGTTTGATGATCAGGTATCACGGCCTTCAGGGCTGAGAGCAGCTCGTTGTTCCGCTGGGGCTCCATGAAAGAGCCAGTATGTACCCATTAGCTTCTAAGCTGTGTTTTTTTTTTAAGAAAAAGAGAAATGGCCTCGTACCACGGGTCTGTCGGAATAAACTCTTCTGAATCTCTCTCTTTTATTAGTTTAACTCATGCAGCCAAAGGAAAGCAGTTTTACGGCCCGGCTGCTGATCTCTTCCTCAAAACCTCAACTCTCTGGCTGTAGGATCTATGTGTGAATCAGTCAAGATGAGGTTTTGTGTGTGTGTTTGGGAGGGGAGCGTGTGTTTGTGAGTGTTTGGGAGGTGAGTGTGTGTGTGTGCATATAAGATAAGATAGATAACATATCCCTTTATTGATCCCCTTGGATTGGAGGTGAGTGTGTGCGTGTGTAGAGGAGGTGAGTGTGTGATCGTGTGTGTGTGTGTGTGTGTGTGTGTGTGTGTGTGTGTGTGTGTGTGTGTGTGTGTGTGTGTATAGGAGTGAGTGTGTGTATTTAAGATAAGATAAGATAACATATTCCTTTATTTATCCCTTGGTTTGGGAGGTGTGTGTGTGTGTGTTCCTCTCATCATCTACCACACCTCCTCACTTCTCCTCAGCCCGTTCCTCTCATCCTCTGTCTACTGCACCTCCTCACTTGTCCTCAGCCCCGTTCCTCTCATCCTCTGTCTACTGCACCTCCTCACTTGTCCTCAGCCCCGTTCCTCTCATCATCTACCGCACCTCCTCACTTGTCCTCAGCCCCGTTCCTCTCATCCTCTGTCTACTGCACCTCCTCACTTGTCCTCAGCCCCGTTCCTCTCATCATCTACTGCACCTCCTCACTTCTCCTCAGCCACGTTCCTCTTCCTCTCCCCAGATCAGAGCAGGGCCCCCTGCTGTGTTGCTGCATTAACAGCAGGGCTCCGCACTGACAGACCAGACAGGCTGTGCTTATTTCCACTGATCAAATTGTCTCGCCTGTGAGACAACATCAAACACATCCGTCGCTCTGCAAATAGCTGACCAGTTTTTTAGGTCACCGAATGACACAGTATCATCCACACTAAAGCAATGCTTTGATTTATCCTACATGCTCCCCCCCACTCCTCGGGAAGATATGGCTCCCGTGCCAAACCTTTTAACCCATGCCAGAGTGGGCCCATGATGCTGTCTCATGTATAAATCAGAGGGACTAAACTGAATTAATGATCAATGAATCAAACAGTCCTCTGACAGGCTGGGTCTGTGCCCAACACCCAGACATATTTAGAGAGCTGTGTGGTTGCAACCCCAGTCTCAAAACAACTGTTTGCTTATTGTGTGTGGAGACGGTCCAGACATGCAAGGATATATAGTGAGGGAAGTGGCTGCATCACAGACAGTAGAGACGGCTCACATGCATCCTGAAACATCTTGATTTAAAGTGACATAGGATTGCTCTGTGTGTCGTAAAGCTGTATACTGTAGTTCCTTTGTCTCTCTCTCTCTCTCTCTCTCTCTCTCTCTCTCTCTCTCTCTCTCTCTCTCTCTCTCTCTCTCTCTCTCTCTCTCCTCGAAACCCCGAATTCCTTTGTTTTGTATTGTGAAAGAAGGTCGTAGGAAAGTTTAAATGTTTCAGAAAACGGGTGTTTATACTTTGAAAATAAACTTCAACCACATTGTTTTGCTACTAAACCCTAGGAATGTTCTCCCTGTGTGGAGTTTGGGAGTACGTTCTGGGTCATTAACCGCCTGAGCCGAATCTAGGAGATGTTAAATGGAGGAGGTCCTACAGTGGTGTCAGTTTGTTATTACGGCGTAGTGCCTCATAGCTGTAGCATGTCGCCTTCCCTCACTCTCCCAGGTTAGCCCTGTGTGGAGGGCTTCAGGCCGGGCCTGCTGTTTACAATACCTCCCATTCAGCCTGCTGCTCCTCAATGAAACCTGCTATTTATAGAGGCCACTGGCGTGCAGAGAGTCATCCGCTTGTTCTGAATGAGGCCTGGCGCTTTTGACAAGGTTAGCCGGATTAAAGCGGAGAAGGAGGGACCTGAAGGACGGGACATCATAAGAGCTGCTTGGGGGTGAAAAGGTCACCGGGAGAAGACTGGCTGCCTTCATGATGCGTGATGCTCAATGTCAGCACACTTATTTGGTTAAATGCCAGACATGTGATGAAGCTCAGTTAACCAAACATTTACTCAAATCCCAAACCCCAGTTGTCCCCCTTTAATGTGGCCTGGGTGTCTAACCCAGAGCCTCCGCTGACGCAGAGCGTGCATAGATTGCTGTTCTTTTGACAGGAAGTCAATATACAGTAGGAGCCAGTGTCGTGCACAATGATGTAATAACTCTGACAACGCTGCCTTATAGATGGCCCCGCAGCCCCGCCCATTCACTCAACCAATGGCCTGCGGAGAAAGAGGCACTCTCCAATCAGAGGCCTGTGTTTATGGAACTGAAGGGTTTCACCGTTCGGAAAACACATTTGACTGACAGGAGACACAGAGTTCACTGTTGCACCGGTCAGGTCAAAAAGAACACAGCGTTTGGTTTCCTAAAAGATCCATTATTGTGTCAAGGGTCCTTTGCTAATATCCTTCAGACAACCGTTGTTTAAATGTTTTCACAGAATTCAACATGGCGAAAGAGAACGAGGGGAAAAAAAGTCAATTTCCTTCATCCTCGCAGCGTTTCTTCCCCGCCAGTGTCTTTGTTTTGATTCTCCGCCGTGTGACGGTGTTTCCCACGCAGTGGTGCTGTGGCCAAGTCGCCCTGTTCCATTGTGCTGCTGGCCCCTCTTTGAACCTGTGCTGCTATAAACATGGCTAAGTGCTCTCCATCAGTGGCGGGCTTACAGGAGGACAATACTGTGACAGGAAGGGGCTCTAGTCTGTCCCTAGCCACACACTCAGACAACACTGGGGCCAGGGGGGGGGGGGGGCTCAAATGGGACACTCAAATACAGCTCAATTACCACAGCCCCTGACCCTCCAGACTAATGTAAGCAAGGAGATGCCAGTCAAAGTGTAGTTTGTACTGGTCTGGCTCCCCAACCCTCATCATCTGCCTCCCATGTTCCTGCAGCCTGGGGCCGTTCTCTCCCCCCAGCAAGAGTCAAGCCTAAACACAGCGCTGATCTTCTGCCCTCGTTTAATATTGAAATATAGCCCTCCGCTGATCTCGGTAAGCTGCTGCCTTCGATTTCAAAGCTTTGGCCAACTATCTCCCCAGTATCTCCCAGAACAACATTGTCACTGCATGGTCGGAATAAGCTTGGCTGGGATGAAGTGCAAACGAATGCCCGTGTGGTCGTGTTTGGACGATTTAACGAGGCTGCGGGAGAAAACCCCTCAAAGTCATCTAAACACAGGGACTCCTAAACCCACTCCCAGTCTCTCACGGTCCTGTATGATAGACAGATCCTCAGGGAACTGAAGAGGGGTTCACTTCCACTCATTGCATGCTGACCAATCAGCTGATTCATTGTTCCCGTGGTGAGAAGACCTGTGAAACTAAACGTCACGTCCCTCTCTCACATCTGTGTCACTGTAGTGTCCCTGATATTTAGCTCCGCCTCCTGAGTCACAGCTCCCCCTGAGCAGAAACCCTGCCACCCATACAGCTCAGATACCATCTACACACACACGCACGCACGCACGCACGCACGCACGCACGCACGCACGCACACACACACACATACACACACACACACACACACACACACACACACACACACACACACACACACACACACACACACACACACACACACACACCTATCACCTATCACTGACCAGGACCACGCCACTATCACTGACCAGGACCACGCCCCTATCACTGACCAGGACCACGCCCCTATAACTGACCAGGACCACGCCCCTATCACTGACCAGGACCACGCCCCTGTCACTGACCAGAACTATGGCCCTATCACTGATCAGGACCATGCACATATCACTGACCAGGACCATGCCCCTATCACTGACCAGGACCATGCACATATCACTGACCAGGACCACGGCCCTATCACTAACCAGGACCATGCACATATCACTGACCAGGACCACGGCCCTATCACTGATCAGGACCATGCACATATCACTGACCAGGACCACGCCCCTATTACTGACCAGGACCACGCCCCTATCACTGACCAGGACCACGCCCCTCTGCTTTGCATAGAAGCAGGTGTGGTTGCCACTAATCTCCCTTCCACTTCTTTCACGCTGAGAGATAACTCAACGGCGCCAACAACCGGCTCTTGTGTGTTTCAACAGCCCTTTTCAGGGCTTCCCCATGGGAGCACTGTTAGAGCAGCACTCACGGTAGCTTCAGGAGGAGGACACTTCCCTGTCCGACCCCACTGGCCATCGCAATGAGGGAAACTCGCATGATTCTGGGTTGGATATCGATGTGGAGGAAGACTTCTCCCCCTCCCTGGTGAGTACCGGTATGGAAATGGGACACTCTCCTTGTGCCTTGGCTTCCTTCATTGACGAAGACAGCCCGCTGGAGAGCCGTATCGCTGCTCCCTAAATTCATGAAAGCTGCTGCCGCAGCAAGGGGAATTACACTCCACCACCCACTCCTCAGTCGGACAGTATGGTGCACTGGCGACTCAATCTCTTCTGTGTCCTTGCTTTCCCGCCATCGACCATACTTAGCCATGGCTAGTATGGACAGGGTGGAATTAAAGTCACTGCCACTGGTAGGTCCATCCTATCTACCGCATCCATGGGTAGAGGGGCTCATGCATCAGCAGAAAGAGGGTATTCTGTGGCTGGATACAATTCTGCTCTCCCTTCTGGCAACCAGATAAGAAGCCAAGACCAAAACAGCTTCTCCAACATCAGCTGTTTCACTTGGCAGATAAGGCTTTCTCCTCTGTGGCCGCAGAGCGCCACTGCTGTGAAGAACATTGCTCTTCTCACCGCCTACCTGTCCTCTGTAGCAGCCAGAAAAAAGCTTAACCCTGAGGAGATGGAGATTCTAGCTCAATCCATGGGCGTTGTCCTCCACCTTACTCATGTACGCCTTTACCCAATATAAACTGGATGTGCAAAGGAAAAGACGCCGCCTTTGCGCCCCCCAAAGTCATGATCTGCCGACATAGTTTGGTTGGAGCACTGGCAGGGCTGCCCACTTTGCAGGTCTTAACATAGCATTGGCGGCTTTGGCTCTCTGGGGCATTTATGCAGTCTATTCTATATGGTTCTCGTACAGACCACACCCACAACACCTGTGTCTCACCAGACCCAGTCAACTGGCCTCAACCAGGTCCTCAATTGCATTGACAGCAATCGAGCTCTGAGCCTGGGCAGCTTGGGTGACATCATCACGTTCACTCTAACGGTCCACATTGAGTTCTCCGGTGAGGCAATACTCAATACACAATAGCGGTACATTGTACTGTAGTGTGGCCAATCCCAATGACACAGTCAGCAGGCTTTCCCCACTGGTTCCCCCTCCCTTCCCATTCTGGTCTCCCATGGGTGGTGACACTGGCACCAGACCAGCCCATGGAGACAGGGACCAAACGTCTCACCAAGTTCATAGCCAGTCTACCTCAGCTAGAGACTCAAGCTACTATCAGACTTTTACACAGCATGATAGAGCAGTCATCTGGTAATCAGAAGGTTCCTGGTTCAATTCGGACTCCTCCCAGCAGCATATCAAGGTGTCCTTGAACAAGAAACTTAACCCCTAACTGCTTCCGATAAGCAGGTTGGCAGTTTGCATGGTTGCCTCCGCCACCGGTGTGTGAATGTGTGAGTGAATGTGTGAGTGAATGGGTGAATGTGAGGCATACGTTGTAAAGTTGTATTTAAATGCAGTCCATTTTACATTTACATCCATGACATTGTCAAACTGATATGGAACCGGTTTGGGGAAGTAATAGTGGACCTCTTTGCGAGCAAAGAGACCACTCACTGTGGTTCTCCAACATGCTGAAGGATAACCCCCCACTGGACAGGCTCCTCCATGCGTTTTCTCCCGTCCACTTATTCTTCACAGCCATTTCCTCTGACTTTTCATAGATTTTGGTTACATGGCTAGTGTGCTTTTATGAGTCAACTCTGACCCCTAATTTTCAACAGGGATGCGAGTTGTTTATCCCTCTAGTTACTCTGGTCTTTTAAAGGGCTAATAGGTGGTATACTGATCAGGGATTCACATTTGTCCAATAGGCAAAGCAAGATGCTGAAGCCAGCATGAGATAATAACAAAGGTTATTAATTATTACCTGGCCATGGATATATTGCTTTTACTCCCTGTTGTCCCTAGTGTCTTTTTGCATGAAAGAAGCTATGGGAGGGCAATTAGCGACAACCACACCTTCTTAAATGCAAAGCAGAGGGGCATGGTCATGGTTTTGGTCTGTGATAGAGTGAAATTATTTCAGAGAGCGCCATTAGGCGCTAGGAGAAGTCCAATAAGATAAGATAAGATAAGATAAGATGAAGAAGAAGAAGTTGCCTTTGAGAACCAATGGTTCTCGAGCCGTAACGGCACATGGGGCAGGAGCCTATCTCCTGTTTCCGTAGCGTGAGGCAGCTTGATGAACAAGTACACCCCTTGGACATGACGCTAGTATGTCGCAAGGACTTCCCCCCAAACCAACCCTTGATGCTGAGTGTCAAGCAGGGAGGCTATGGGTACCATTTTTAAATAGTCTTTGGTATGACTCAAGCGGGGCTTGAACTCCCAGCCTCCCGAACTCAGGGCGGACACTCTACCCACGAGGCCACTGAGCCGGTTATTTAAGATGAACCTTTATTAATTCCCTTGGGGAAATTTGGGTGTCAAAGCAGCATGGGGGGGGGATACAGGGTGGGGGGGTACAGAGCTTCACAGTCCTATACAGTCCAGTATCTATATACACTATAGATACAGTACAATATCAAATATAAATACAAATACAATATAATATAAAAAAACGTACAAAATACAAGATAGTCCAGTGATGTGAGTTCAATGATATGAGTCTCTAGTACAAAATACAAGATAGTCAGTCCATGAGTCTCTAGTTCTCTGAGTTTGAGTTCTAACAATGATAGTTCTGGCAGCAGAGCCGGCCGTCAGAGCCCTTTGTTGTAGGGCCTGATGGCTGCCGGTATAAAGGGCCGGCCCAGGCGGTTTGTGGTGTGTTGGGGGGGATGAGTCTTTGGCTGAACATGCTCTTCATTCTGGCTAGCTCCTCATAGAGGGGGTGAGAGGGGTTCTCCAGGATGGCTTCTAGCTTTTTCCTCATCCTCCTCTCAGCCACCACCTCTAGATTATCCAGCTCACCACCCACTACGGAGCTAGCTTTCTTCACCAGCTTGTTCAGCTTGCTGGAGTCCCTCGAGCTGATGTTGCCCCCCCAGCACACCACAGCAAAAAAGACGGCACTGACTACAACCGACTGGTAGACAGATAGCAGTCGGTTGCACACGTCGAATGACCTTCCTGTAGAGGGCCTCAGTTCTGTCCGACCAGTCCAGTTTATTGTTCAGGTGAACTCAAAGGAACTTGTAGGACTCCACCATCTCTACCCCCTCTGAGTATTATGGGAGAAGGGGGACCCTTCCTGCCTCTCCGGTAGTCCACCACCAGCTCCTTTGTCTTGCTGACGTTGAGTTGGAGGTGGTTACTGTCGGACCACCCTACGAAGCTCTCCACCAGAGCCCTGTATTCAGCCTCATCGTCATCCACGATGTAGCTGGCGATGGAGTCATCAGAGAACTTCTGCAGGTGGCACGTTCTTGTGTTGTAGCAGAAGTCGGAGGTGTAGAGGGTAAACAAGAAGGGTGACAGCACGGTACCCTGGGGAGCGCCGGTGTTGCTCACCAGCACCTCTGATTGGCTGCCCTGTAGTCTCATGTACTGTGGTCTGCTGGTGAGGTAGTCGGTGATCCAGGCCAGCATTCCCTGGTCCAGCTGCATCCCAGTGAGCTTCTCCTCTAGCCGCAGCGGCTGGATGGTATTAAATGCGCTGGAGAAGTCGGCAATAAGCAATAGGGTTATAATTCATAACCTTTGTGTTAAGCTGTAAGGTCCCCCACACTCATTGGCTACAACCCTGTCCAAAATGTTTTGAGATCGCCAAATGATTGACGGAGCTAGAGCCCCAGGAGTCGGGGTGGTAATGTGTACTTTGGTGCACGCCTCACATATCGGCATGTAACTCGGGAACCGCTGAACGGATTTTGTCACCTGAAAGGGCAATCGACGGGCAACAAATAGGGCTTTAATTCTATCTATATATTGTATTAAAAGAAATGCACACCCGAGCCGCTAGAGGTCAGCAACGTGGCGTGTCGTGAATCGTCCTCAAGAGGGCCCACATGTGGGCTCTTGGATGTTAAGAGGTTGTGTTTTTTTTCCAAATGTATCCAAGAGTAAAGACCTTAACCCTATCAAAACAGCAGTCAAAGTGTATATTTTCATTTTTACTGATGTTTTATAAGATTTACCGAAAATAAGAATTTATCAGAAAAATGCTAATTATATCTCTTTTATCATAAAACGTGAGGAAATGACTAAATCCATATTTAACACTGCCATTGGAAAGAGGAGCCTTTTCCCTATCCATAGATGTAGTCTAGTAGATAGAGGGGGGTATCATGCACCCCCCGGAAATATACTTCTAACCAGACTTTCTAGAATGGAAAAAAAGTGAAAAAAATGATAGGCTATGTTAACAAGTTGTCAGGTGTCCCATGTATAATTTATATGCAAATTAAGGACGCGATTATCAAAAAATCGCAAAAAAATCAGTTTCATATATTTCAGCCAATATTGCAGATAACTGAACTAATGAGGTGTCTAGACCCATGTTTTGAGGGTCAAAGATCACAATAACACTATCCCTAGAGTGATCACATGTTTCTATGTAATTTTGCCCATGCAAATCTGTGCCGTCAATACAAAATAATCACATTTTTACTAATTAGTTGAGTAGGAAAGCAGATACTATCATGCACCCCCTGGAAATATATTGTTAACCAGTGTTTCTATATAGGAAAAAAAATTGTAGAAAATGATAGGCTATGTTAAAAATCTGTCAGAGTGTACCATGTATCATTTATATGCAAATTAATGACGCAATTATCAAAAGATCGCAAAGAAATCTGTTTCATATATCTCAGCCAATATTGCAGATAACTGAACAAATGAGGTGTCTAGACCCATGTTTTGAGGGTCAAATATCACAATAACACTATCCCTAGAGTGATCACATGTTTCTATGTAATTTGCCTATGCAAATCTATGCCGTCAATACAAAATAATCACATTTTTACTAATTAGTTGAGTAGGAAAGCAGATACTATCATGCACCCCCTGGAAATATATTGTTAACCAGTGTTTCTAGATTGGAAACAATGTGTAGACAATGATAGGCTATGTTAAAAATCTGTCAGAGTGTCCCATGTATCATTTATATGCAAATTAAGGACGCGATTATCAAAAAACGAATGTCGCTATTTCAGCCAATATTGCAAAAATACTGAACAAGTAGGTTGTCTAGACCCATATTATGAGGGTCAAACAGGGATCACCTGTTTGTGGCGAGCTAGTATGCAAATTAGTGGCACCTTTACAAAGAATAAAGCATTTTTACCAATAAAGACACATCATATTGTAGATGACTGAACAAAAAAAGATGTGGACTCATGTTTTGAGGGTTAAAGATAGTAATACAATTTCTGAAGTGATCACATATATCTCTGGCATGCTTATATACAAGAGTGCTGCTTTCAATGCCATTTGTTACATAGGTCTACATGTATGTAATACGGTAAATACGTCCTCTGTTCTGGATATCTTCTTTGTTGACACATTCAAGTCTTTTTTCTATTTGTATTTTGTGCCCTAAACTACTAATCATCATCATCACTAAAACAATTGTCAAAGTCTATCTCTTCGATCTCCATCTCTTCCTCCGCCTCATCACACTCGTACTCTCCATCCTCCTCATCCATGTTATGTTACATATATACTGATGATCCTATTCTACCAGCATGACCAACCTCTCTATATACTGATGATCCTCCTCTACCATGTCAGCATGACCAACCTCTCTATATACTGATGATCCTCCTCTACCATGTCAGCATGACCAACCTCTCTATATACTGATGATCCTCCTCTACCAGCATGACCAACCTCTCCATATACTGATGATCCTCCTCTACCATGTCAGCATGACCAACCTCTCTATATACTGATGATCCTCCTCTACCAGCATGACCAACCTCTCCATATACTGATGATCCTCCTCTACCAGCATGACCAACCTCTCTACTGATGATCCTCCTCTACCATGTCAGCATGACCAACCTCTCTACAGTATATACTGATGATCCTCCTCTACCAGCATGACCAACCTCTCCATATACTGATGATCCTCCTCTACCATGTCAGCATGACCAACCTCTCCATATACTGATGATCCTCCTTTACCATGTCAGCATGACCAACCTCTACACATACTGGTGATCCTCCTCTACCATGTCAGCATGACCAACCTCTATGATCCTCCTCTACCATGTCAGCATGACTAACCTCTATATACTGATGATCCTCATCTACCATGTCAGCATGACCAACCTCTATATAGTGATGATCCTCATCTACCATGTCAGCATGACCAACCTCTCCAGATACCTTGATGATCCTCATCTACCAGCATGACCAACCTCTATATACTGATGATCCTCATCTACCATGTCAGCATGACCAACATCTCCAGATACCTTGATGAACCTTCTCTACCAGCATGACAAACCTCTATATACTGATGATCCTCATCTACCATCTACTTGGGGGGGATGTGGACCGGAGGGGGACTTTCGTCTTGTTTGCATCGGGGTCCCCCATTTTCAATTCATGATACAGCACAGCTTGAATACATGCACACCCTGATAAATAGTTTTATTTGGTTCTAACTGGATTTCATCTCTTGTTTTTTATCTCTTGTTTTTCATCTCCTGTTTTACATTTATTTTTATTCTATGATACATGTTTTTCTCTATTCTATGATTCATTTTCTTTGTGATATACAGTATGCTTTCTTATGTTTTATCGGTGTATGTTATCTTGTGTATATGTATGTTGCTGGACCCCAGGAAGACTAGCTGCCGCTAAGGCATCAGCTAATGGGGATCCGTTTAAATAAACAAATAAACAAATCCTCATCTACCATGTTAGCATGACCAACCTCTATATACTGATGATCCTCATCTACCATGTCAGCATGACCAACCTCTCCAGATACCTGGACCACGGCACTGGCTCCCCGACCACGACACTGGCACTGCAAGCTAATACATGTGTCCGAACTGAGTACTGCAGCACTCTGCTGGGATACTATGACTTTTCTGGGGATGACTGTGCCAGCGCTTTAAAAGGAAAGAGACAGGTGAATCCCTTGAATAAGCTGCAGAAGAACCCTAGATTGCAGAAGGTTTTTAGTCAGCTTGGCGCATTGTCGCATTGTCGCGCAAAATATGGGTCTAGACAACCACTTGTTCAGTTATTTGCAATATTGGCTGAAATAGCGACATTCATTTTTTGATGATGGCGTCATTAATTTGCATATAAATGATACATGGGACACTCTGACAGATTTTTAACATAGCCTATAATTTTCTACAAATTTTTTCCTATCTAGAAACACTGGTTAACAATATATTTCCAGGGGGTGCATGATAGTATCGGCTTTCCTACTCAACTAATTAGTAAAAATGTGATTATTTTGTATTGACGGCACAGATTTGCATGGGCAAAATTACATAGAAACATGTGATCACTCATGCTCATGCTGGTGTTATTGTTTATTTTAGCGATTTTTTGATAATCGCGTCCTTAATTTGCATATAAATGATACATGGGACACTCTGACAACTTGTTAACATAGCCTATAATTTTTTTCACCTTTTTTCCATTCTAGAAAGTCTGGTTAGAAGTATATTTCCGGGGGATGCATGATAACCCCCTCTATCTACTAGACCAGTGTTTCCCAACCGGGGGTACGCGTACCCATAGGGGTACGTGGGTGTCCCCAGGGGGTACATAAAAAGATTAAAATAAATAAATAAAAAGAAATTACCAATTTTTTTTTTTTCTTTTTAAACAAGTTCAGAGGAAAGAGACATTCACATCAGCATTTCATATTAATTCCCACGGTGGCATAAAAAAGTGTCTTTTCAGTATATAGATTGTCCGTCAGTATAGTCATATACTGTGTAGCCTGGCTGCTTGCAGTTGTGATTTTTAGAGATGAATCATCGTTTAATAATAAAATGTGTGGCAAACAAGGTATGTTTATCTCCGTTATATTAGTGAGAAATAATGCAACCTTGGCCCAAAAAGCTAGTACTCCTGGACATTCCCACATCATATGTATGTATGTTCCTATGACTTTTTGTGGACATAAAGCACATAGGGGACTTTGTAAAATGTTCATTTGACAGAGTTTCCTGGGTGACAGATAACATCTTTGTATCAGTTTGTAATGAGTTCATTGATTATTATAATTACGAGAGGTTAACGGAATATTATCCTATACATTCTGCCAATTTATGCAGGCGTTGTAATCCTATGTTCCAGACAGTGGTATTACCTGTAGTTCTGTTTAGTTTTCCTTGTATTTTATTATATAACCCAGAAACAAAACCATTTTTAACATGTATGCCACTCACTATAATCATTAAAGGATGAACTGGTAAAGGCTGATTCCATGGGACACCATAAGTGTGCATTGCAGTGCGCAACTGTAAATAAAAAAAGAAGGATTTGTTTGAGCTCTTGAAAAGATCTGAGACCGTATTCACTGTACAGTATATGTCAGATAGTTTGTGAATACCTTGTCTTTGCCAATTGGGAAATGTAGCTGGTTTCCCTCCCAACAGTAAGAAGTTGTTATCAGAAATAGGGGTATCTAGGTGCCATTTTGTGTCCCACTGTCCCATTTCGGCAATATATTTCCAAACGTAAATTGAATGTGCTATAATTGGGCTGAATTTAGTACGGCAAAAGCTTTGGGATAGACCAGAAAAGAGGATATATTTGAGTGTATATGGAGATACAATGTGCTTCTCCATATTCACCCATGGTATGTCAGAATCATTATTGAACCAACTTAGCAACGGCCTGAGCATAAAAGAAAAATAGTACTGTTCGAAATTATGAACCGATAGCCCTCCTGCTTTCCTACTGTAAATTTTTTTTATAAAAAATTTATGTACAGGAAAACTGTACCCAAATAAAGAATAATGCATGCCAAAATTGGGGGAATTCAAATTAAGTAATAATTTGATGGATATAATATTATTATTGGCTATACTTGTTCTATCGTGCAACGTTCAGCTTCCCACCGGACTGTCAGGTGCTACACCGAGCATCATCATTGTAGTGTAGCTAGTTAGCAAAATATCAAGCTTCTTTCAAAATGTCTGTTAACATTATGGATCAATGGCTGAGTCGAGCTGGTTCATCCAGCAACAACAGCACAGGTGATACTGCTGAATCAGGAGAACCCATTCAGAAGAAAAAGAAAACTGAGAAAGTGAAGAATCGTCAGTTTGGTGAACATTATGTGCTCTCTGGATTTACTGTCACAACTACAGAGCAACCACAGCCAATGTGTTTCCTCTGTGGCGACATGCTTTCGAATAATAGCATGAAACCATCCCATTTACATCTTTTTATATTCAGATCTAATTCTATTGCCTATATTTTCTGCTATTACCCTGCCCATACCTATACCTACCCTCCCCCATGCTGCTATGACACCCACATTTACCCAAGGGGATCAATAAAGGAATATTTCATCTGATTGTATCATATCGCATCATATCTCATCTCATTTTATCTTATGTTATCTTAGTTTTGAGTCTTCAGTGCTTTGTTAACTTAATGTTACAATGGGAATGAGGTGATGATGTCAGACCTCAGAACTAAAACTTTACTTCAATAAACTGCCAACCTGTGTGACCATGTGACTTTATCCAGGTCATCCACTCACTCACACACACATACACACACACACACACACACACACACACACACACACACACACACACGCACACACACACACACACACACACACACACACACACACACACACACACACACACACACACACACACACACACACACACACACACACACACACACACACACACACACACACACACACACACACACACACAGCCGGTCTGCCACAATATAGACTATTAATTATATATCCTGGGGATCACCACGATTGACTGCGTAGTAGGGGGTACTTTAGGTTGGCTTGAAATGCTTTGGGGGTACAGTACTCAAAAAAGGTTGGGAACCACTGTACTAGACTAATGTATGATTTGGCCATAATAAGGTCAAGGTCAAGTTCAAGGTCAAATACGAATTTATAATTAAAATGTATTATAATGTATTACTGTATCTACAAATCCTTCTGTTTAATCATCTTCCCTTTATTCATTTGCTTAGATCTTTTGTACACATGATCTCAATAAATTGCTGAATGAGCTCAGTGAGCGGAATCTCTAGCACAGCAATTGTAACATGGTGTTATTCACCGGCACAGATGCAAAATAAAATCATAATTTATATTCTCCTTTTTTTATTACAATTTACTCAAGCCTAGTAACAGACACAATATTTCTGACACTGGGAATACATACCCCCAGGCCCAGGTCCCTAGATGTGCCTAGATACCAAAAACATGCAAATTGACCTTGTAGAAGGGGAGTAATCTTCCAATTACTTAGGCATGTACCTTTAGGCAAAATTTCTGAAAATAGGGCCACAGCTTAACAGGTTACAGCTCGGACTGTAATGACCAGATATGGATATACTGTATGGACCCAAGTGCAGAGGCAAATGATGAAAACCAAACACTGGGTATATTTAATAAGCACAGGCAGGCAGGTCAACATACAGGCTACTATAACTGAAGACAGGCAAAAACAGATTGACATACGAACATCGACTAGAATTGAACATAAATACAGTGCTGGGTCCAAGATGTCCCTGGGAGGAACCCAGCACCACACCTCTGGACTTTAGTCCTCCCATTCAACCAGGTACTGTCGAATGTCAGCTGTCTAGGGAGATATGGGGCCAGGGATGATGAGGGACAGGTAGAACTGCAGGAGTCCACAGAACGGACAGGCAGAGATGAAGGACCAGGTGTCTTTTACCATGGTGGGCCACCATAACCGTTGGCACAGCTATTACAGTGTGTGGCTGATGTGAAATCAAAACAGAACCCACCTGGCTTAATGAGAATTCAGCCGTTTTGCTATCTGGAGGTAGGCCAGGTTTTTATGGTCTGTCCAAACTAGGAATGGATGCTCAGCCCCCTCCAAACAGTGTCTCTACTCCTCCAAGGCCAACAACAGCCAGTAACTTGCCCTGTTACCAATGCTGTAGTTCTTCTCTACTGGGGACAGGCAACGAGATGAAAGGGGAAAGGAACATGGATGGGTTTTCACAAACTTTTCAGGTATTTGGCTGAGACAGGATGGCCCCTACTACCACATCAGAATCGTCCACAATAAAGGGGAGAAACAGATCAGGATGCACCAGGAAGGGAACAGAGGTGAATCAATATTTGAGCTCAAGGAAGGCCTTCCAAACGTCGCGGGTGCAGATGAAAGAGGAGGAGTGTGAGGTAAGGGAAGTCAAAGGAGCTGTTATGGAGCTGTAGTTGCGGAGGAAGCACAAATAGAAATTGGTGAAGTCCAAGGACCACTGTAGCTGCCTCAGAAACAAAGGGATGGGCCAGTCCACCACCACTTTGACCTTGGCTGGGTCCATGTGCACATGACTGTTGGAAACCCCAGGAAATCCCAGGAATTAAATGGACATGGAACTCACATTTTTCCGCTTTCACAAAAAGCAGCCAATGAAGAACTTGCTTCACGTACTGAACGTGCTCTTGCTGGGACCACTCATCTCCCTCTCTGATGCACACTAGATGGTAAGCGTTGCAGAGGTCGAGCTTGGTGAAGATGGTACTGTAGCTCCCTGGAGAAGCTCAAAAGCAGAGGAGATGAGGGGACTGGGATACCAGTTCTTGACTGTGATGTCATTGAGGCCACAATAATCAATACAGGGTCTGAGTGACTTTCTTGTCCACAAAGAAGAAACCTGCACCAGCGGGAGAGGATGATGGATGAATGAGGCTTGTTGATGTATTTCTCCATGGGTTCATTCTCGGGGGCAGTGAGAGAGTACAGGTGAGCATGAGAAGGCATGGTACCAGTGTCTATAGCACAGTCATAAGAAAGAGGAGGGGGCATTGAGTAGTGATGTGACACAGTGCTTATTGAACACCTCTTTGACATCCAGATAGACAGAGGGAACTTTGGACAGGTCAGGGAACTCTCCCGGGCAAGAAGGAGCAGAGAAGACAGATGGGAGTGTGACCACGGCTGACCTGATATAATGCTGATAGCAGAATGAACTCCAACCTGTAACAGTGCCCATAGTCCAGTTGATATGAGGGTTGTGTTTATCCAACCAGGGCCGACCCAGAACAACAACAGTTAATGAGGAATCCTGGAAAGTGGTGTTGTTGTCCAGCAGGGAGCACTCTGTCCTCTGGAAGCAGCTGGTGGATTTATTACCAAACCTCGAGATATAGCCAATCATTTTAATGATTATTTTATTGATAAGGTGGAGATGATAAGGAATCAAATGCTGCCAGTGGATGGTAAGCTGTCTGAATCAATAATTAAACAGCACATTGTGCATAAAAAAAATTTGAATTTGATTTTATGGATATAAATCTAGAGCAAATGGAAAAGCTTCTCTTGTCCATACAGTGTGACAAACCTTGTGGTCATGATAACTTAGATGGTAAACTGCTTCAGCTGGCAGCCAGAATTGTAGCAAAGCCACTGTGTCATATTTTTTATCTATGTCTAAGTGAGGGTGTTTTTCCTCAAATGTGGAAGATAGCTAAGGTCACTCCACTTCCAAAAAATGCTAAACAGCCTTTTAATGGAGCAAATAGTCGACCTATTAGTATCTTGCCAGTTTTAAGCAAAATCATGGAAGGTGTTGTTTTTAAACAGATTCAGCATTACCTCTCAGAAAACAGTATCAATTCTCAATTCCAACATGCATATAAGGAGGGTTATTCTACATGTACAGCTTTAACACAATTAACAGATGACTGGCTACAACAAATTGACAGGAAGCGAATGGTGGGTACTGTACTACTGGATTTCAGTGCAGCTTTTGACCTCATAGATCACGAGTTGCTGCTCATAAAACTAACATACTAACTGCATATGGATTCAGAACTGCAGCTGTTAACTGGATACAAAGCTATCTATGTAACAGACAGCAATGTGTTGTGTTTAATGGTACCCTGTCCAACTTTAAATCCCTACAGTGTGGAATTCCACAGGGAAGCTGCCTGGGGCCCCTCTTCTACGCCATTTTTGCAAATGATTTGCCATGGGTATTAGAAAATACATGTATGGTTATGTACGCCGATGATACTACAATGTATGCATCATCAGACAAGACAGAAGAGCTTAATGAAGTCCTTCAGAGAGAATTGAACTTAGTGTCCACTTGGGTGTCTGAAAACAGGCTGAAGTTAAACATCTCAAAAACCAAGAGCCTAATATTGGGATCCAAGCATGCTATAAGAAAAGACGTGAAGCTAAGTATATCTTTAGACGGAACAGCTATTGAGCAAGTTAGAGAGGCAAAGCTGTTGGGTGTAACACTTGATGGAACACTCTCATGGTCAACTCACACCAACAATGTGGTTGCCAAAATGAGCAGAGGTATTTCAATTATCAGAAGGTGTAGGTATTTTCTAGCCGATCTGATATTGAAGCAAGTGATACAGTCATTAGTTCTTTCTCACCTTGACTACTGTCCAGCTGTCTGGTCCAATGCCTCAAGACAAGAGCTCAATAAGATCCAGCTCACTCAGAACAGAGCGGCCCGTCTGGCCCTGAACTGCTCAATGAGAAACAGTGTGGAGGGGATGCATACCAAGCTGTCGTGGTTGAAGGTGGAAGACAGACTGGATTGCAGCCTGATCTTGTTCATGACGAATATATATATCTCAAGAGAACCTATCTGTTTGTATTCACAGCTAACATGTACACATGATCGACACAAGTATAATACTAGGCATGCCTGTAGGGAAACGTTCACACTGCTACTACCAAAAACCAATGCAGCAAAGAAAACTGTGTTATATAGAGCCATGTCATATTGGAATAAACTGCCAGTACATCTTACTCAGATAACCAGTAAGATACGTTTTAAAAATAATTTGAAAAGAGCATTGAGAGAAAAAGAAATTAGTTTACATTAAAGAAAAACACAGATACTGTAGTTTACACTGTAAAGATATGACTGTCTGAGAGTTTAATCCCTTTTATTGTATTTTCTGTGATCTGATACTCTGTTTGTGTACTGTAATGCTATTTGGAATTATTTTTATATGTAGGAATATTGGAATATATTTTTAAATGTATGCTACTATAATGTTATGTATGTATGTACTGTTTTTGTTGTGTGTGGACCCCAGGAAGACTAGTTGTTGCTGCGGTGATGACTAATGGGGATCCGTAATAAAGATAAGATAAGATAAGGACTAGTCAGTAACAATGCCCCTGTTACGGTGATAGGGACACCGTATAGCTGTGAGTGCCGTCCTTCAGATGAGACGCTAAACCGAGGTCCTGACTGAATCTTGGTCGTTAAAGAACCCAGGATGCCCATCGCAAAGAGTAGGGGGTTCCCCGACGTTCCTGGTCAAATTCCCAATCAGGTCTCTGACATCAAGGCCAACTAATCATCCCTTCCCCTTAATTGGCTGATATGACCCTGTCTCCTGAGCCGTTCAGCCATTGTGTAGTGTGATGTGTGCCTGTGCCAGTGTATGGCAGCCATTGAGCCTGCATAGCCCAAGGTTGGGTGCTACCAGTGGTGGTGAAGGAGGCAATTTTTCCACCCTACATTGTGGGGAGCGATTTGAGTGTCTAGAAAAGCGCTATATAAATGTAATGAATTATTATTATTATTAACAGGTAAAACTGGATGTTCTCGTGATGATTGCCAGAGACACTGAGTTTTAGATGAACAATAAGGTGAGTAATAGCACAGATGAGTCTCCCATCCAAAGCATTGACCTCAAGGGTAAACGCACCAGAGCAGCGTAGATTAAGCTCTTGTCAGCACCTGAATCCACAACGGTCTGCAGAGGATGGGTCTGGGCTTCCCAGGAGAGAGAGGCGGGAAGGTAGGAACGAGGGCAGGTGGAGGATAGGGATTTGGAGCGGCTCACCAGAATATCTTCTCCCACAAGTGAGCCTACTCTTTTAAATCAGAATCAGAATCAGAAAGGTCTTTATTGCCAAGTATACTTTTCACATACAAGGAATATGCTTTGGGCGTTACTGGTGCGACATTAGCGGACAGACATTAACAGACAGATAATACAATAAAGTGGTGGAGTAAAGTAAAATTAAATATGAGTTAAGCACAATAGAGTAATATATTTATGAAATAAAATATAGGCCAGGGCTGTACAACTGGTCAGATGTGGTCAATTATATACACTAATTAGAATGAAGTAACGATACAGTGGGCAAGTATATAGTCCAGTAGGGTGTATTAATGTAACACAGTGGGGGGTGTCAATGAGGGTCCCGAGCCTTGTTAATGAGGCTCACTGCATGCAGAGGGGCAGTGGCGAATCCTTATGGAAGCCAGGCCGCCTGTAACTGTTCCGCAACAGTAAGTGACTTCCGGGGTAGGCCTGATTGGCCCCGACAGGCACGTGACGCGGCAAACTCAGGACGCGCAACGAGGCTGCTGAGAGCTGTCGCGCGGAAATAGGCTGTCTATTGCCATTCTCTAACACAAACTCTAACCTTAACCAGCTCCTTAACAGCGCCTAAACTTAACCGTTCTAACCTTAACCAACTCCGAAACAATGCCTAACCTTAACCTTAACCTTAACCATGCCTAACCTTAACCATAGAAAGAATATTGCCATTCTCTAAGACAAACTCTAACCTTAACCAGCTCCTTAACAGCGCCTAAACTTAACCGTTCTAACCTTAACCAACTCCGAAACAATGCCTAACCTTAACCTTAACCTTAACCATGCCTAACCTTAACCGGCGAAAGAATACACGTTAAAAAAAAAATCACGTTAAAAAAAAAAGATTTGATGGGATTCGAACTCGTCAACAATGGACCACAGGATCGCAGGACCGCTGCTCTGCCAGGTGAGCTGAAGCGCCGAATGAAAGTCATGGCGTATTTGGACGGTTACGTAATTCCGCAAGCTCTGCCGCTCGGCTCCGCGGAGCGTGCCGCGCGGCAGAGAAAGTTGCGCGTCACGTGCCTGTCGGGGCCAATCAGGCCTACCCCGGAAGTAACTTACTGTTGCGGATAAGCTATAAGCAGCCAGGCCTCCCTATTAAAATATGAATTAATATCAAATATGAAATATGAAAAAAAAAATATATATATATAGTTTACATTCTTTTTCATCTGTGCATCTGTGTTATATATATATATATATTTTTTTTTTAAATGTCTCCCTCTTCTCCTTCTCACTCCCTCTAACACACTGTCAGACTCACTGTGCTCACTGCAGCTATAGAGGAGAGGAGGCAGGGGGTAGGTCTCTTTCTCCAGCCTCAACCATGTGATTTATGTATGTAGAGTCCAAAACCGATCCAATCAGATTCGAGCTGACTGCCACACCTTAAAAGTTTAAAACGGGGCTGTGAGCAGAATCATTAGTGTGGCATCCCCTCTGCACTCTGCACATTTTTCGCCCTGGAGGCGGGGCAGGTCAGAACGTTTCCACCTGACTACCTAACGTGACAACCATTAGTAGTGTTATGGTTTGTAACCGACCTCAAACGCAATGGCACAGACAGGAAGTTCAGAGTTAGCCAAAAGCTAGGGCGTATTTATTTACAGAGTCACAAGATGGATGAGGTACAGTAATCAACAAACGGGGATCTGGCATGTGACGATGTAGCGGCTCTGCAGATACTCCCAGTAGATAGTGGTGAGGAATTGGCATGTGACGTTGTAGCGGCTCTGCAGATACTCCCAGCTTTCACTCACGGTGGAAAAACGGAGAGAGAGAGAAATCAGAAACAGCCCAACGAACACACAGAGGCAGAGAGGTGACTGAGTCCAGTATTAATCCCAAGTGACTTGATCTTCGGTGTACCACACACAAGTTAGCTGAGTCCAGTGAAAAACAACACGGTATTCTTCAGTGTCATTCTAACACACAAATTAGCTGAGTCCAGTGCGAAACAAAACGGAATTCTTCAGTGTTATCCTAACACACAAATTAGCTGAGTCCAGTACAAAACAAAAACGGTATTTCTTCAGTGTTCACCAAACACACAAAAAACTGATAATCCAAAAGGACTGTTTCCAAAAACTCACCAGAGCGCAACGCGTAAAGCGGGCAGATAACGAGGCGCAGCTCCAAACGGGGAACCAGGTTCTCCACAGCGGTTCTCCACAAAAAGGTCCTGGAGAGAAAGAAGACAGGAACAGCGACGGGGAAAGGCAGGTATATGCAGTTGTATTCCAGAACGACCCAACATCGATAGCAAGGAGGTCTGTGTATATAAAGCCTTCAGGGGCGCTAATTACAAACTGTGACAGCTGCGGGATGAGATTGATACTTGCTCCAAAAGCGTGTGGCGGGGAATGCACCAATCAACACGGCACCTTAAAGGAACGGAGCGCGTGGCGGGGAATGCATCAATCAACATAGTACCTTAAAGGAACGGAGCGTGTGGCGGGGAGCGGACCAAACCTCACAAGTAGTATCAAACTGTCAATCAAACTGTCTGTCGTCACTCAGTCTACTACAGCAGTGGTTCCCAAAGTCGGGGTCGCGACCCAAAGGTGGGCCGCGAGCAGCCACGGGAGGGCAGCGAGATGATTTAAAAAAATAAATAAAAAATAAATCCAATATCTTTTTTTTTTTTTTTTTCAGGCCACTGAACTTAGAAGCAGGCCAGGACAGTGTTTCTAGTTGTATTCTAAAATTCTATTCTATTGTATTCTAAAATGTGACTATATGGTTTTATATTAACTTAATAAATAAACTAAAACGAAAAATCTACTTATTTCAACGAACTTTTCAAACTAAATAACAGATTATGCACATAAAACGCTGAAAACAACCGAAGCAACAATGAGGCTATTATTATTATCATTATTATTTTGCAACAAGTTAGCCCTCTCATAAATAGCACATATAAATGAATAACTAACTTGAACTAATTTAATAGGATTGAAGTGATATTTGGCTTAAAAAATCGGTCGCCTGGCAAAAAAAAAAAAGAAAAAAAAACTGACGATGTGCATTGGGCCGCGGCTCTCTGACCCCTTATTTTCTGGGTCCCGGCCTGAAAAGTTTGGGAACCCCTGTACTACAGTGCCGACACGGGATTGATTGATTGATTGATTGAACATTTTATTAACAGAGCAGGCACTTTAGAAGCCTCTATTCCATTATCAAACATTTAGCACTTTATTAGGCACTTATTTTTCGCCGGCGGGACATATACTGAGGACCAGCACACTGTGGATATAATGATTTAACAAATCCCTCTGTCCAGAAGGAGCAAGGAGGATTATTGGCCAGGTAAGAAGCTTGGATGCCATACACAGATAAATCAGAACATCAAGAGAGACCTAGAGAGATGGACAGTAATGCCCTTGGACTTCAATTCAAGAATAGAGGTCATTAAAATGAACATACTATCAAGGTTACTGTACCTATTCCAGTCACTACCGATACAAATACCACAGAATCAATTCAGGGAGTGGGACAGACTGATATCGAGGTTCATATGGGCGGGGAGAAGACCACGGGTCAGATATAAAACACTACAACTACCAAAGGAAGAGGGAGGGATGGCAGTACCCAGCCTACAAGATTATTACTATGCAGCACAACTGAGAGCAGTGACGTGCTGGTGTAACAACAGTTATACAACGGCATGCAAATTTCTCTATTCTGATTGGCCATTCACACGTCTTTATTGGCAACAATCCACGGTCCTGGGCTCAGGACCCGCCCACAACCAAATCACATAACCCTCCCCGGCTCACTCCGGGAGAAAACAGGATCGCGGACAACAAATGGTTATGTTGAAAGCACCATAACGACTAAATATGAAGCGATTCTGTCAAGGGGAATGTGTTAGTCCTTTAAACAATGTTGGATGATGTAATTGATGGGTCTTGAGACAATCTAGAACAAAAGAAAAATCGCGGTTTGATTGATAGATTAATTGATTGATTTAAATTTCTACTTCCTTCTTTCTACTGACTGCAGCGTTCTCTCTCACACTGTCGCTGGCGTACCCACAAACACACACACACACATACACACACACACACACACACACACACACGTACACACACACGCACACACACACTGTGACACACACACACACACACACGCACACACACACACACACACTCCTGTCTGCAACAGCGGGGGAGTCAGACTGAGAGAGAAGCAGCGCTGTTTTAAGTGAGCATGGTCTATTGAATTGATTGATTGGTTGATTGCTAATTTTATTACTGTACCCCTGGTTTCCAACTGGTTAAGTTTAGGCTAAAATAAATAAATAAAAAAATAGGGCGAAGAAAACGTTTTTTTCCTATAGGGCAAAGAAAACGTTTTAATTTGTTTTACCTACTTTATATTCTGCATCTGGTAATAAAATTTTCAATCAATCATTCCAATAATACACAGTTGGATGTGTTAGTTGGTTGGATGCACTTCAAGCTGCTTCCACATGAGGCAACTTCTCTCAATCATTCCAATAATACACAGTTGGATGTGTTAGTTTGGTTGGATGCACTTCAAGCTGCTTCCACATGGAGTTGTGGGAACTACTTTTTCTGGCGGATGGTTTTTTCAATAAATCTTCGATTAATGTGTGTTTATTGTATAGAAATAAGGTTGGATGAATCTGGCAGTTGTATAAAAGCTTTACACCACGTGCAGTCGTGATTTGTGACCAATAAACCATGCCTAGGGGGGTCTAACGACCCTCGGCTGCGCCTCGGGCCTAACAACCACCCCTAGGCATGGTTTATTGGTCACAAACCACTCCTGCGTGTGATGTAATGCTTAATTTTATATGAGGCAAGATGGAAAGACATTGAAAAAGAAGGGGAGGGATACAAGGTACAAGCTCTGGTGGGGGATAGGGAACTATTTAAAGAAAAAGAGGGACTATTAGATCCAATCACCAAATACACCTTGACCATATGGAACAGAGTAGTAAAAACACACAAATTGGAGAAGCAGTCAGGGGTCCTGAGATGGGTAGCACATGACAAGAGATTCAAACCAGGGAGGTTAGACCATGGATTCAGAAGGTGGGAGAGGGGGGGGGGGGCAACAGCAATATGCAAAATGATAGAGAAGGGAGAAATGCAGACACTACAAAAATTAAAGGAGAAATTTGGATTAGAAAACAGGGACCACTTCAGATATCTTAAATATAAAAAAAAAAACTACAGTCCCTCCCCTCCCCATCATATGTATCTGTCAGGATCTATGGGTAACAGTACTGTATATTTGAATATCGTATATGTCACAAATGTAACAGTACTAAATATACCTGATTGATTGATTGATTGAACATTTTATTAACAGATTGCAGAATGGGTACAGTACAGTACAGCTCAATTCATACAATTGTTAAGTGGATGCAGACCATGAAAGACTTTCGTCTTGTTTACATCAGGGTCCCCCATCAGGGTCCCCCCTGTATGTCATACATGTCCCTATGCCATAAATGTCATGATGTCTTGTATGTCATAAATGTCACTATGAATTGAAAATGGGGGACCCTGATGACAAACGTCTTTCTCTGGTCTGCAGCCCCTTATAAAATTGTGTGTATTGAGCCGTACTGTATTGTACCCATTCTGCAATCTGTTAAATAAATAAAAATAAAGTTTGACTGGCCGCCGAGCCATACTGTAGTGTACATGGTGACTGCTTGACTTAAAAAAAAAAAAATTAAAAATTAATAAAAATATTTAATAAAAATGTAATAATTTTTTTTTGGCATCCCCTGTTATTTTACCCACGCGACGCCACTGCAGAGGGGAAGAAACTGTTCTTGTGGCGTGAGGTTTTGGCCCTGATGGACTGCAGCCTCCTGCCAGAGGGGAGTGACTCAAACAGGGTGTGACCGGGGTGGTAGGGGTCGGCCACAATCTTACCTGCACGCTTCCGAGTTCTGGAGGCGTACAGGTCCTGGAGAGATGGCAGATTGCAGCCAATCACCTTCTCAGCAGAGTGAATGCCACGCTGCAGCCTTCCTTTGTCCTTGGCCGTGGCTGCAGCGTACCATACTGTGATGGAGGGTAATTCCGGTACAGTATATTAAACCTGGACCCTATTCTTCCATCATTTGTGGTCTACATTACTAATAGGGACAAACATTTTTGGAATTGGTCCAGTATTGAGCAAGATTGCTTTAACCACGTTGTTGGGGAATTTTGTGCTTGTTAAAGTACGTCTGTTTTTGCCACTCCTAATAGCAGCAGCTGTCTCTGTTGGTAAGTCAGATCTTCAGATGTCTCCGTTGGTAAGTCTAGAGTTGTCCCTAGAGTTGTCATTCAGCCTCATTTAGAACTTCAGATGTCTCCGTTGGTAAATCTAGAGTTGTCATTCAGCCTCATTCAGAACTTCAGTGAAGGCTTCCACAGTCCTTGACTCAGTTTCCACTCACTAATCTTTCTAATGGCTGTGGGACAGGAGGCTGGGAGCAGCACAGCCAGCCCTGCACTGCTCATTAGCTCCAGCACCGCCGCCCGCGCTGCATTTAACTTAATAATGAGGCCAAATTAACAGCAGCCCTGGCCCTGCTCCAGGTGCATTGTGGGTGAGGATGAGGGGAGGGGGAGTACCTGGCCAGCTAAAGTTTTTTTTTGGAGAGGACCAGGCAGTAATGACTGTAAACACAACATCCTAGGACCTCCTTCTTTTGCTCTCAAAGCGTCTGTCTACTCCCCCTCCCTCCCTCCCTCCCTCCCTCCCTCCCTCCCTCCCTCCCTCCCTCCCTCCCTCCCTCCCTCCCTCCCTCCCTCCCTCCCATCAGCCTCCAAACATACCCACCATTATTATTGCACAATGTTGTTTTCTTATTGGATTCTATTATATGTTGTAACACTGTATTGCACATCGTTGCGGGCAAGACCACCCGCATTTCATTGTATACTTGTATGCCGTGACAATTAAAACTCTTGACTTGACTTGATGGCTGTGATCTGAAATCAGTACTGACCTTTGCTGGGCGTTACTCTAGTCTATATTGAAGGCCTCACCATTCTCAGTGAAACATCGAAAGTATTCCATACATTCATTATCGAACAGCTGGCTCTCAGTCCCGGCCCGGTGCAGGGTGAAGAGTAGATAGAGGGTGGAGGAGGAGGAGGTGGATGGATGGGTGGGAGGCTTCCCAGCCGTGGTCGTCCTCCAGCTCAACCCTGTGCCAATGCAGTCGCTGCCAAGGGCTAAGTGCTAATGAAGCCAGGCAGACTGGGAAAGAGTACAAATAAACAAGGGCCCGGATGACAGTGTTTACACCCTGCCTCCCTCCGGTCCTGTTTGTTCTTCTCCATCATGTTTCTTGGGTCAAACCTTGCTCACCGCATTAGGAGGAAATGCCACCCATGGTCCCCTTGGCAAAGAACTGTCAGGCAGTCATTATGACCAACATACATGTTCTCGCTCAAGTGGGCAGAAAGTGTGCTCTATTTTATGCTGCAGTGGAAGCGGCACCTTCAGACGTGCACCCTATTAATTAGTGTTGATGTATGAAAGGATGTTGTAGTACGTCTCGACAACCTTCACTGTCTGAATACAGCTGCGAGCGGCAATTAAGCGGCCAACCACAATAAGCTAATTTGACCCTTGACCGCACATGATAAAATAGACCTGGAACAAATAGATACCAAGCAGAGGAAGGAGGAGGAAGATAATAAGATGATGAGGAAGGAGAGGGAGAAGAAGAAGGGTATTTTTAGGATTTATTTTTAAATAATGCCACCTTGAGGACAATTTACTCAACCTTTCAAGCCTCCTTCCTGTCATTGGGCAAACACATTTCGCAACTGTGGTCCAACTCAGACAAATCTTTCATGTGTAACACATCACTTCCTGTTCATGGCATGTTGTTTTCACAAATTAAAATTGGGTAGTGTTGAATTGGGTACGGTTTGACCTATCGATTTCATGACCAACGCATTAAAATATGTTTGTCCCTAGATGTCAAACAATGAGTGTTGTGAGAATCGAGTGAGCGGTCGACGAGTTGAAACAAAAAAAGAAGAACGAAAACAGGAGTAATCGAACATGGCAGACCTCATACTGTAGGTCCTTATGGAAAAGAGGAATCGCATCGCAGGTCAGGATATACGCTCATTTGAAAAGAAAATTCTCCTGATGGTGGCGCTAGAGGACAGATCTTGAGGTCACCAAATTTGCACTGTGGTTTCCTATCCTGGGGCATAAAACACTCAAATGTTGTAGTAATTATAAAAGGGCCATGATAAATCCCAGACGTATAGATGCTCTTTTTGTTTTTATCTCATTTACATAGACCTATGCGTTTCAGAATGTCATACAGATGACATTCAACAATATGATAGTTAGGCAGACAGACGAAGTCTTTCCCCACGAGAGAGAACAGTACCGGTGATTCTGAGAGCACTGGGTCACCGTAGCTCCAGATCTGGGCCTGGCGATGACAGCATCAACTTCCCAGAAGCTGCGAGCTGGTTGACTACACAGTCCAGTGTTTGTTCACCTGCTAAGAGCCCCGGCAACCAATCAGCTCAAAGACAAGTCAGTCGGTCATGTGACCACCGGAGCAACCCTGAGGTGAACCCTGACCCTGTGTGTGACAAGGCTGATGCTAATTCACTCCACACCGCGATCAGGAAGCGAGCCTCCATTTTCCCATAGACACTCGTTGAGTGGCATGACAGGATGTTTTTTATTTAGAAAACCATGTAATGGCTGTATTTCTGTCCCGGCCTGTTACAGTAATGCCTTGGCACGCAGTGAGAATATTCATGCGGTACACACACACACACACACCGGCCAGAGGTGATGAGGGTGATGCATAATACAGCAGGATTTTATTTAGTGTATGTGTTAGTGTTTCTCTAATTTACTCTGACTCAACTGTAGTCAACGAGAGGAAATGATCACACTTGTGTGCATGCAATGTATTTGTTTGTATTGTAAATAAAGGGTTGATTATTTTGAAAAAGGATGAAGAATGACAAGGCTATAGCAACTCCTTATGTAATGCTGTGGTACCCCCCCCCCCCCCCCCCCCTGTGGTGCTGGATATATGGTATTTTCCATGACCTGGTTGGGAACTGGCAGCCCGCCTGGCACATTGTAGGCACCGGGACATTTAGCTGGTCAATTCTTAAAAGTCGGCTCCAATTTTCTCCTCTGAGGAATTGCTGTGTTTTTAACCCGGAGCCTTTGATGTTTTTTTCCCTTTTTTTTCATTTTCCAATGCAGCTTTGATTTGTCTCCCAACTAAAATCACAGTGAAACACGTCGCCACTGACTCATCTGCATTTGCATCTCTGCTCCATATAATGCACGGGTGTTTCTCATTACTAAAGAATACTTCTCGCATAAAGTCGCTTTCTGTAACGTTCTGGGTTCTCTGGCCTGGTTAGGCCTGAGAATCCTGCCACCATTCTGACATCTGTCACTTGCTCTCTGTAATTGCCACTGATTGACTGTCACCTATGATTCGCTGTCACTTTGTGGTGCGTGTGGAATGTTGGGAATGCAGACTTCAAATAACTCCTGTTCTCTTCTATCCCTTGTCGGTTCTTCACTCTCTCTCAGAACCAGTACGCGGCGGTACCAAGAACAAGTGCTGCTGTTACTTGTACCCCTGTTCGCTTGTATTCTATAATTTAGTTTTTCTTGTTTTTGCTTACTCTCTCAGTTCTTGTTTACCTGGCTGCTCTAGTGCATTCCTGAATAAAGAGGATACACGTATTGTGAAGAGCAAAACCTACTCTCTGTCTCCTTATTGCCACCACTATTGGAACTCCACTCTCTTACCTGGCACCTTCGTAACAGCTTTCAGCCCGTTTCTGGGACTTAGAGCAAAACATGAAGCTAAGCCATGTCCAACGCCAACAGAAATAAACATGAAGCTAAGCCATGTCCAACGCCAACAGGGATAAACATGAAGCTAAGCCATGTCCAACATCAACAGGGGTAAACATGAAGCTAAGCCATGTCCAACATCAACAGGGGTAAACATGAAGCTAAGCCATGTCCAACATCAACAGGGGTAAACATGAAGCTAAGCCATGTCCAACATCAACAGGGGTAAACATGAAGCTAAGCCATGTCCAACATCAACAGGGGTAAACATGAAGCTAAGCCATGTCCAACATCAACAGGGGTAAACATGAAGCTAAGCCATGTCCAACATCAACAGGGGTAAACATGAAGCTAAGCAATGTCCAACATCAACAGGGGTAAACATGAAGCTAAGCCATGTCCAACATCAACAGGGGTAAACATGAAGAAGCTAAGCCATGTCCAACGCCAACAGGGATAAACATGAAGCTAAGCCATGTCCAACGCCAACAGGGATAAACATGAAGCTAAGCCATGTCCAACATCAACAGGGATAAACATGAAGCTAAGCAATGTCCAACATCAACAGGGATAAACATGAAGCTAAGCCATGTCCAACATCAACAGGGGTAAACATGAAGCTAAGCCATGTCCAACGCCAACAGGGATAAACATGAAGCTAAGCCATGTCCCACGCCAACAGGGGTAAACATGAAGCTAAGCCATGTCCAACGCCAACAGGGATAAACATGAAGCTAAGCCATGTCCCACGCCAACAGGGGTAAACATGAAGCTAAGCCATGTCCAATGCCAGCGAGGTTTGATGCTGGTAATAACAACACCAGCTCACAAGCCACGGCAATGGGGGGGGGGGGGGGGGGTCGGCTGCTGATGGAGGCGCAGTGTTCAGGGTAACAGAGCATGAGGTGAGGCGGACCTTTAAAAAAGTGAATATCAGGAAGGCAGCAGGTCCGGACGGCATCCCCGGCCGCGTCCTAAAAGTCTGTGCCGACCAACTGGCCCCAGTATTCACTGACATATTTAACCTGTCCTTAGAACAGGCTGTCATCCCCACCTGCCTGAAGAAGTCCACTATTATCCCTGTACCCAAAAAATCCAAGCCTGCTTGCCTCAACGACTACCGCCCTGTAGCTCTCACCTCCATAGCCATGAAGTGCTTTGAGAAGCTAGTAAAGGGCTACATCTGCTCCTCCCTCCCCATCAACATGGACCCCCTGCAATTTGCATACCGCCCCAACAGGTCCACGGAGGACGCCATAGCCCATGTGCTGCACACAGCAGCATCACACCTGGACAAGAGGCAGGGGAACTATGTGAGAATGCTATTCATCGACTACAGCTCGGCATTCAATACCATAGTCCCCTCCATACTCATAGCCAAGCTCAGGGACCTGGGCTTGAACTATGACCTCTGCCAGTGGGTCTTGGACTTCCTGACTGGCAGACCCCAGGTGGTGAGAGCAGGCAACTGCACCTCCTCATCCATCACCCTCAACATAGGGGCCCCCCAGGGCTGTGTTCTGAGTCCCCTCCTCTACTCCCTGTACACACACGACTGTGTGGCTCAGCGGAGTAGCAATACAATCATCAAATTTGCTGACGACACAGTGGTGGTGGGCCTGATCTCTGCCAACAACGAGAGGGCCTACCTGGAAGAGGTCAAGGTCCTGGCGGGATGGTGCCAGGAAAACAGCCTCTCCCTGAACGTCAGCAAAACAAAGGAGATGATTGTGGACTTCAGGAGGTCGGGGGTCAAGGACTACAGCCCCCTCAGCATCGACGGGGCACCGGTTGAGAGAGTCAACAGCTTTAAGTACCTCGGAGCCTACATATCCGAGGATTTGACATGGACCACACACATTGACAGTGTTGTGAAGAAGGCACGACAACGCCTCTACTTCCTCAGGCGCCTAAGGAAGTTCCAAGTCAGTCAGAAGATCCTTAAGAACTTCTACTCATGTACAATAGAGAGCATCTTGACCGGCAACATCACCTCCTGGTTTGGGAATAGCACTGCACAAGACCGAAGCAGACTACAAAGAGTGACACGTTCAGCCGAACGCACAATTGGAGGGGGGCTCCCCACCCTCCAGAACATTTACAACAAGCGTTGCAAGGGCAAGGCGAAGAGAATCATTAAAGACTCCAGTCACCCGAACAACTGCCTCTTTGAACTGCTGCGGTCAGGCAAGCGATACCGGAGTCTCAAGGCGAGCACAGAAAGACTCAGAAGAAGCTTCTATCCCCAGGCCATCAGGCTGCTAAACGAACAATGAATGAACACTACACAACAACAACCACCAAACGCACATAGCACACACATCCACACGCACACACTCACTTTAAACAAACACACTGTAGCACCCACTCCACACACTTTATAGCACACACCCACTTTAAACAAACACACTGTAGCACCCACTCCCCACACTTTATATTTATTGATGAAGGATTGCACTACAACTCGTACACCTTACTGTAAATTGTACCTAAATTGTACCTCATCCCATTTCTGCTTTGCACTATATAGTACTGTACATTAGTACACTGCATAGTATTGTATATTATATGGTAACTCAGAACATTGTACATATGTCTATACCGAACACTGTGACCTCATTTTCTTCTTCTAAAATTACATGCTATACTATGTTATTTGATACTATCTTGTCTAGCACAGTCTCTGGAGCGTAACAGTAAGAAGCATTTTGTATGAAAGTATTCTGTACTTCTGTATGACAACTATTAAAGAAACTTGAACTTGAAAGAAACTTGAAGCTAAGCCATGTCCCACGCCAACAGGGGTAAACATGAAGCTAAGCCATGTCCAACGCCAACAGGGGTAAACATGAAGCTAAGCCATGTCCAACGCCAACAGGGGTAAACATGAAGCTAAGCAATGTCCAACATCAACAGGGATAAACATGAAGCTAAGCCATGTCCAACATCAACAGGGGTAAACATGAAGCTAAGCCATGTCCAACATCAACAGGGGTAAACATGAAGCTAAGCAATGTCCAACATCAACAGGGATAAACATGAAGCTAAGCCATGTCCAACGCCAACAGGGATAAACATGAAGCTAAGCCATGTCCAACGCCAACAGGGATAAACATGAAGCTAAGCCATGTCCAACATCAACAGGGATAAACATGAAGCTAAGCCATGTCCAACATCAACAGGGGTAAACATGAAGCTAAGCCATGTCCAACGCCAACAGGGGTAAACATGAAGCTAAGCAATGTCCAACTCCAACAGGGATAAACATGAAGCTAAGCCATGTCCAACGCCAACAGGGATAAACATGAAGCTAAGCCATGTCCCACGCCAACAGGGATAAACATGAAGCTAAGCCATGTCCAACATCAACAGGGGTAAACATGAAGCTAAGCCATGTCCAACGCCAACAGGGATAAACATGAAGCTAAGCCATGTCCCACGCCAACAGGGGTAAACATGAAGCTAAGCCATGTCCCACGCCAACAGGGGTAAACATGAAGCTAAGCCATGTCCAACGCCAACAGGGGTAAACATGAAGCTAAGCCATGTCCAACGCCAACAGGGGTAAACATGAAGCTAAGCCATGTCCAACGCCACCAGCAGGGGCGGACCTAGCACATTTGGCGCCCTAGGCGAGGTTCACCACTGCCCCCCCCCCTTCACTGCGACAATACACAGAAGGTTAATCCTTTCACGACCGTCGGTTGTGTGATAGTAAAGGGTTAACCCTCCGTCGTGTGGCAGTGAAAGGGTTAACAGTTATACAGTAAAGTACTGCACCTTTATTTTTTTACAAGCAAGAACAAGAGCTAAGAATAAATGTAAAGTGCACACTAAAGAATTAAAACAAATAAACAACTTAGCTAACACAATAATAATAATAATTACAATAACAAACAATAAAAGAATGTGCAAATTTGCTTTCAAAGAAAATTAAGAAGAAATGTAAAGTGCACACTAAAGAATTAAAACAAACAACTTAGCTAACAATCAATAATAATAATAACAATAACAAACTATTAAATAATGTGCAAATTTGCTTTAAAAGAAAATTATGTATTGTAAAATATGTTACACATATATAATCAAAATATAATATGCTAAATAAACAAACAAATAAATAAAAATTACAAATTCACTTTGTCTAAAGAACTATTTACATTCCACTCCCTATCATCACACTTCAAGGTTAGCCTGTAGCTCCTACTGGTTTCCATTTACAGTGCAATCCTTCTGGCCTTCCTCGCTAAGTCATCAATCACATCAAATTTTCCAACTCCTGAGCCAGCTCCTTCCCATCCAAATCAGATTGCCCTCCATGGTTTAAGGTGTGTACAAGTGCCTCTGCTTGCTTCATCAGCTCTTGGTGTGGCAGGTCTTGGAAGTTGTACAAAATTGCATACCTTTCACCTTGGCACGTTTCTCGTCTTCTTCTTTTCTTCTCTTTTTATACTGGATGGCCGGATGGCTTTTGCCTCTTCATAGTTCTCTAACGTTAGTCTTTCTTTCCTCAACGCTCAATTCTATAAACACTTGACCGATACCCATCAATGCACAGCGCTCTAGCATGTTCTGACTGTGAACACCTAAAGCTGAGGCTCAGACCGACCGACCGTTTTAGATTTTTGGCTAATTTCCCCTTATGTTAGAAATTTTTTTAATGTAAAAATAATGGTTGCAGATATAGAGGGGGGCGCCAAAACTGTCGAAGACCGAGGGAACCGCATCGGGCTTCAGCTGATTAGTGGTCTTCTGGACAATCCTCCCATCCTCTTCAAAGACACCCTCAACAACATAATCCGAGGCAATGAAGTGTTCGCTGCAGATCTTCATTCCCTGTCCAACAGACTGGTTGCGCCGCTTGAGTGCAGCCAGGATGACAGGCGAACCAGGAGGCGTGGATCCACTGGAGCACCTGGGAGCGGACAAGGTCGGGGACAAAAAGCCGGTTAGGTGGGCCGTTACCTGGATCAGGCTGGGCGCACTGGGCCTCTCGGACAACAGACTTGATCTCCCAGGTGGCGGAAGCCACCAAGCAGGAGGAGGGGAGGATGGTGTCAGGGTGTGAGGAGCCTCCTTCGGGGACAAACTGCCGGGAGAGGGCATCCGGCTTAATGTTCTTGGAGCCTGGCCTGTAGGTCAGGGTGAAATTGAACCGGCCGAAGAACAGCGCCCAGCGGGCCTGGCGGGAGTTCAGGCGCTTGGCCGTCTGGACATAGGCGAGGTTCTTATGGTCCGTCCAGACCAGGAAGGGGATCTCTGAGCCCTCCAGCCAGTGCCTCCATTCCTCCAAGGCCAGCTTGACTGCCAGGAGCTCCAGGTTCTCAATATCATAGTTGACCTCCACCGGGGTCAGGCGGCGAGAGAAGAAGGCGCATGGGTGTAGTCTCTGGTCGAGCGCGGAGCCCACGGAGAGGACCGCCCCCACCCTGGTACTCGAGGCGTCCACCTCCACCACGAACTGGCGGGACGTGTCCAGCTGGACGAGGATGGGCGCGGAGGTGAAGCGCCTACGCAGCTCGGAGAAGGCGGAGTCCACCTTAGCGGACCAGACGAAGGGCACGGAGGGCGAAGTGAGTTTGGTAAGGGGTGCAGCGACCCGGCTGTAGTCCCTGATGAAACGCGATAGAAGTTAGCAAATCCCAGGAAGCATTGAAGCTGGGCCAGTCTGACACTGCCTTGATTTTATCTGGGTCCGCCCGGATCTGGCCGCCCTCTATTATGTAGCCGAGGAACCCGATGGAGGAGACGTCCACCTTCAAAAACACTCTCAAAGAACACCTACGAGAGACTGCAATTCAAAACTGGCCCCTACAAATGTCCTAACCCAGTTGTACAATAAAGACCAAGCATGGCTTTGTCAGTATTCCAATGTACCCAACCCCCCCCCCCCCACCTCCAATGTACAGCCCCACCCAACCCCACCCCACCTACCCAACCTCCTCCAATGTACAGTTTCTATGTCAAATGTAGGTCAGTATTCCAATGTACAGTGTCCCCCCCCCCCCACCTCCAATGTACAGCCCCACCCCACCTACCCAACCTCCCCCAATGCACAGTTTCTATGTCAAATGTATATGCACTCTTTTTCTGGATTTTTTTAGTATCACAAACAGTACTGTATTTGAAAATCTGGTATGTCATAAATGTATAGATGTAGTCGTGTGTGTCATATGATGAATTGAAAATGGAGGACCCTGATGGAAACAAGACGAAAGTCTTTCTCAGGTCTGCATCCTCTTAACAATTGTATGTATTGAGCTGTACTGTACTGTACCCATTCTGCAATATGTTAATAAACTTTTCAATCAATCAAAACGTGGAACTCACACTTCTCCGCCTTGACAAACAACTTGTTTTCCAGCAGGCGTTGGAGGACCCGGCGGACATGCTGGACGTGCTCTTCCATAGAGCGGGAAAAAATCAGAATGTCATCCAGATAAACAAAAACAGAGCGGTTAAGGACATCACGGAGAACGTCATTGACAAGGGCCTGGAAGACAGCAGGGGCGTTGGTCAGCCCAAAGGGCATTACCTTGTACTCGAAGTGACCGAGCAGGGTCTTAAAGGCTGTCTTCCATTCGTCCCCCTCCCGGACACGGACGAGGTGATAGGCATTCCTGAGGTCCAGCTTCGTAAAAATGGTGGCACCTTGCAGGGGTTCAAAAGCAGAGTTAATTAACGGCAGGGGGTACTTGTTCTTGATCGTGATGTTGTTGAGGCCCCGGTAGTCAATACAGGGGCGAAGGGAGCCATCCTTTTTGGAAACAAAAAATAAACCAGCGCCGACAGGAGAGGAGGAGGGGGTGATAATGCCCGAGGCCAGGGACTCGTGGGCGTATTTCTCCATGGACTCCCTCTCCGGGCGCGAGAGATTGAACAGGCGACTAGCAGGGAGCGGGGCTCCCGGGACCAGGTCAATGGCACAGTCGTACAGGCGATGGGGTGGCAAGGAGAGAGCATGCTGTTTACTAAAAACAGCCTCTAGAGATCATGATAAATTGGAGGGATAGCGGAAAGGTCAATGGGTTCGTTGGGAACGTGAGAACCAGCGACCTCCAGTGGCGGCCGAGCAGACTGTAGGCAGGTAGCGTGGCAGTGGGCGCTCAAGCTCACGACCGAACCAATTCGCCACTTTATCACTGGGTTGTGTAACTTCAACCAGGGCATGCCGAGTACAATAGGATTATGGGGGGAATTAGTGATGTGAAAACGAATAACCTCGTTATGATTCCCTGAGAGCAGCAGGCGGAGTGGCTTGGTGTGGCGAGTTATCCGTGAGAGTAGCCTCCCATTTAGACCGTGGGCATCGCGGGGGATAGGCAGAGTGTCGGTAGCAATACGGAAGCGGGACACGACGCCAGCGTCAATGAGATTTTCATCAGCGACTGAATCAACCAGCGTGGACAGGGGAAGCGACTGGCCATTCCAACACAGCGTGGCACTGAATTGCATATTGGGACCGGAGCTGGGTGCATAATTTAGGCTCGAACATGCGCCCAGCATTACTGTCGAGCCCCGCCGTTTGGGCGAAGCGGGCATGAATCGAGGAAGTGACCGAGCTGACCGCAGTAAATACACGCCCCCGTCTTGAGCCTGTGGAGGCGTTCGTTGGGATGGAGGTGAGACCGATCAAGTTCCATTGGCTCAGAGGGGCTGTGCTCGATGCGGGCAGCGCGCCTGAGGGAAGGAGAGCGAGATGAAATGGGCAACGGAGGGCGGGCACCGCTAGCCTTTTCACGACGGCGCTCGCGAAGACGCGTGTCCAGTTCTCTGGCTAAATTAATTAGCTCATCCAGGGAGGTCGGTTTCTCTTTAGACGCCAACTCGTCTTTTAGAACGTCGCTGAGGCCTTGACAGAATGCCCCTCTTAACGGAATGTCATTCCACTCGGAACCCGCTGCTAGGATACGGAATGGACAGAGGGAGCTCAATCAGCGCAGCTGTGAGGGATTCCCTCATCATCAAACCCCTACTTCAGCCCACGGATCCTGCTCTCCCTCGTCGCAGTGTTAACCTAAGAACCTAGGTACGACGATACACTCTAGCCTTGCTACTCTGTCCTTGGAGGGGTGAGGAAGGCTCTCGCCGTGATGGTGTGGAAGGAGGAGGGGTGAAGAAGGCTCTCGCCGTGATTATGACATAAACATGAAGCTAAGCCATGTCCAACGCCAACAGGGATAAATATGAAGCTAAGCCATGTCCAACGCCAGCCAGAATAAAAGCACAGTGATGTTTCTCTTTAGCCACAGAGTCTCACTGGGTTCTCCGTCTCGTCTCTTCACCGACAGTAGGGGGCCTGCATTGTGAAAACTGTTGATTTCAACAATAGTGTGCTTTGATTCAGTATAATGGAAGATTGTTTTAGACAGAGAGAGGTCTTCAGCCTTCTTGTGTTCATGTTCTGTAGATAACTTGAAGGAGGCTTAATTACCTTGGCCATAAATCTCACACCTCACACTGTTGTGCTGTGTGTGTATATGTGGGTGTGTGTGTGTGTGTGTGTGTGTGTGTGTGTGTGTGTGTGTGTGTGTGTGTGTGTGTGTGTGTGTGTGTGTGTGTGTGTGTGTGTTGTGTGTGTGTGTGTGTGTGTGTGTGTGTGTGTGTGTGTGTGTGTGTGTGTGTGTGTGTGTGTGTGTGTGTGTGTGTGTGTGTTTAGAGCAGGCTCCTGACATTGGGACAAAGCAACCACACTATCATTACTGGCATGATTATGGGGCATTGAAGGTTTAAGCAAATATTTTAGAGGCTTTGTCTGTTGTTAGGATTTATTTTATATTTTTTCTGATATGGATGACCACTAAAATAGCTGCAGCAGCACCAACCAGGCCAAGGCCTACTTTGTTCTCCCGTCCGGCCCTCGGAGTAGCCAAGAGGACATGCATTCTGACATCCCCCTCAGACCACTAACAAGCTTCCTCATGTTGGGGAGACAGAGTGCACTTTGGCCCAGATTGACAACATTTCAGTGGTTTAGACTAAAAGCTCCAAATAATTGCACGGCAAACTTCCTTTTCACCCGTGTTGTCACAACAACGTTACTGCAAGAAGGACCTGTATTTGTGTCAGCGTTTAGGGATCACAGACCTGCTGCTTTCAAACAAGCAGAAGAAACATTTAATACAGACTTTTGACTTTTCTCCAGTTGTATGAGTTCACCTCTGATAAGATGCTTAAAGAAACTAAACTGGAATCTCCCTTGTTCAGTAGCTCCGTTACGGGACGGTAACGGACAGTAATAACCTCCTGAAGATCCTGTGTGCCACGGATGCTTACTTTGTGAACCAAATGGTTTGTGGAAAGAACACTGTATGGAATAGTTGTTCTGATCCACACAGTGTTTTGATGACGTGACGTCACCACGCTGCCGTACCCTCTGACGCCGGTCTGGAAAAAAAAACTACGCCTCAACGCCACGCTGAACACACTCTTAACAATCTGGCAGTCATTTGACAGCCTGGAGTTGGTAACTCTTTGCCACGGGTACAAATAGCGAGTCAAGAGGAATTTACCGAGTAATAAAGGACTTTTTCCTCCCTCTTCAAGTTAAAATAATGTTGTTCTGGATATAATCATCCAATTAGGGTGAGGGAGAGAGGGAGAGAGAGGGAGAGAGAGGCAGACCTTGGCTGGGACGAGGATCACATTTCAAAGGGTCGTGTCTGCCAGCCTCCACACTGATGGTTAGATAGCCAATGGAGCTCCGGCAAGGTCGTGCGTGAGTGAGGAGGAGAAAGCATTCCTATGTGCCTGTGTATGATCGCGTGCGACTCTGTGTCGCTCTAACTCCACCGACAGTATGGAAGCCATTGTGCACGCCGGACCGTTATCTGTAGTCCATCTTAAACATTCCTGCTTTATTCGTCCTGGTGTAACAGGAGGCTTGTTTAACCAGAGCTCTTCCCGGGGCTCTCGCGGCGTGCGGTCGGAGATGGCCTGGTGGAGGTGGCGGCTCAATGGCGGTGCGGCACTGTGGTGTGGTTCTTGATGCTGCACAGGAGACGTCGTTCACATGAGTCACTGTTACTCACCACACCTGGGAGCAGCTGTCACACTGGCTTCCAGTGACAAAGACCTACACGCCCAGAGGGAGGGAGGGAGAGGGAGAGGGAGAGGGAGAGGGAGAGGGAGAGGGAGAGGAGAGGGAGAGGGAGAGGGAGAGGGAGAGGGAGAGGGAGAGAGAGCGAGAGCGAGAGAGAGACAAATACCATTTGATCTGTGGAGGTGTGATACATTAACGCTCTAATGCGTTTCAGGAGCTCAATAGCATCATCAGCTCATCAACGTCAGTTAGAATTAAGAAGAAGAAGAAATCGGAATGTTAGAGTGTACTAGATAACCTACCTCCTCCTCTGTATGTGTATATTATGTGTGTGTGTGTGTGTGTGTGTGTGTGTGTGTGTGTGTGTGTGTGTGTGTGTGTGTGTGTGTGTGTGTGTGTGTGTGTGTGTGTGTGTGTGTGTGTGTGTGTGTGTGTGTGTGTGTGTGTGTGTGTTGTGTGTGTGTGTGTGCGTGCGTGTGTGTGCATGTGTGTGTGACATCCTGCCGCTGACACGTTTAAGGCCGTCGGCCTGCAGAGTGCTGAAGGCGTGGCCTAATGGCAGCACTGCTGTCTGAGTAATTACAGGCTCCCTGGTGGATATTACTAAGGTCCCAGCGATGTAGACTCCACACAAGGCCAGTTTCCCACTGTAGTTTAGGCAGCAGGGGGGGAAAATACTTGAGCAAAGAAAAGTCAGAGAGAGAGAGAGAGAGAGAGAGAGAGAGAGAGAGAGAGAGAGAGAGAGAGAGAGAGAGAGAGAGAGAGAGAGAGAGAGAGAGAGAGAGAGAGAGAGAGAGAAGAGAGAGAGAGAAAGAAAGAAAAAGAAAAAAACCTCTCTTCTCTCAAAGTTCTCGTCTAATTCAACAAGTCCAGCTCTGTTTGCTGTGTGTGTGGAGGAGGTTTGGCTTCTGCCAAAAATATGCGCCCCGATATAGGCAAGTTTTTATTATCCAACAGGCCTCCTGGTATTTTGAAAATGAGGTAAACTCAATTGCCAACAAAGGGCTCCTCTCTTAGGGGTCTGTCATCGCACAGGAGGTGAACAGGAGGCAGAGAGGAGGAGGAGAGAGAGAGAGAGAGAGAGGAGAGAGAGAGAGAGGAGAGAGAGAGAGAGAGAGAGAGAGAGAGAGAGAGAGAGAGAGAGAGAGAGACCCCTCTGCTTGTGCTTTGATACTGGGGGATTATGGGCACAGTGGCCTGAGTTATAGCCATGCTCTCCAGCATGCAGTGTGGGGACCAGATGTGAAGCTGAATTACAGGACAGGACAGTAGTACTACTAGTAGTAGTAGTAGTAGTAGTAGTAGTAGTAGTAGTAGTAGTAGTAGTAGTAGTAGTAGTAGTAGTAGTAGTAGTAGTGGAACAGCACAGCACTTTCCAATCACAGTCCTTATCTCAGCAGAGTCCCCGGGCCTGGCCATAAACTTCCCACAGGGAAATATTTCACAGCAGACGTTTGGCTTTACAGTTCCCCAGTAAATTCTGAGACCTCAGGCAAAACTGGAACCAGATCTCTTCCCTTCCAGGAGTGACTTTGGTTGTTATGGCGATCACAGAGAGATCTGACTGATCTTTAGACGAGGGGGGGGGGGGGGGGGGGGGGCTGGAAGAAGAATACACCCCTGTGCAAAAGAGGATCGTTTTCAGTCTGCATGCTAATATTTCATCAGGATGCTGTCTGTGTCAGGGCCGGGGGACTCTGTCATGCTGTAGTATAGCGTCTTCTATTGGGCTCTTCAGGGCTGCGAGGGGCTGATCTATAGAATACTGGTGTGACGTGAACAGTAAATCGAGATGAGGCAGAGTGATTGATGGATTACTGGGTTTAGACCTGCAATGAACGATATGCATCTAAAAACACACTTCTTCAATCAATATCTGAAATCTTGATAAAATCTGTAAATCTGATATAAATATTACCACCCCCCAATCCCAGGACACCCACCCAAAACATAAAACAAAATTTATAAAAATGGGGTTGTGAGGGCGCCCCAGTGGCGAACCACATAACGCGCTGAGTCGCGGCACGGCCGACCCGGGTTCGATTCCCGAACCCGTCGTTATTTGCCGAATGTCTTCCCCCCACTCTGTCTCCCGTTCCTCCCTCTCTCTCTCCTACTGGACTGCCCAGTAGTAAAAGCGATAAACGCAAAAAAATAAATCTTTAAAAAAATAAAAAATAAATGGGGCTTGGGTTGGGGTTGGGGGTGGGGGGGGGGGGGGGGTAGCTTTATCTTAGGCCCACACCACTCCTCTGCGCGTATCAAGGTCTGTGTGTGGCTGATAAAGGGTCTCCAAGTTTTCTCCAAATTCTGAAAGATCCTTTCAGGACTCCCTTAATCCAACTGCTGTGTTTAGGTGGGGAGACATGCTTCCCCAAATGAATTTATGTGGGTCATTGGTATGCAAAATTAAGAAAAAGGGAGGGGAAACCATTGTATAATACAAAACAAGTGTTAGTTCCTATCAGCGCTGCCAAATGCACAGCAACTTTCCAGCGTTGAACAGGCTTCAGAACACAGACAGGCCACTTTGCAACATGTTTCAAGTACTAACACTTCCTGGGGCTCTGCTGCTGGGGAAGAGTTGGTACTGGAAACGTGTTAAAGTGGTCTGTCAGTGTTCTGAAACCTGTTTAACGCGTAACAGTTGGTGCAAAGCCCTATTTGGGGGCTGAAATAAATGATTGTTTTTGCATTATACTTGGCCTCCATCGCCTTTTCCACATTTTGGACTTCTGCCTTTTGGAAATGTAGATTTTTTCACTACTTTATAGTATGTAGGTAGATCATTGGTAGCCAATATTTGTTTGCCCAAAACAACCAATATACAGTACAGCATGCAATGATTATTAATTTTTTTTTTTTTTTTTTATCTACTTTTCTCCCGTTTTTCTATTTTTCTCCCATCCCAATTTCGTATTATCCAATTCTTCCCTCCCCTGTCTTGAACGTTGCTAGACCATGCCTCCCACTAGTCGGCTGCAATGTGGACGAAGCCTTGCATCACGTGTCCCCTCCGGTACATGAGGAGGCAGCCGTCGCATCTTTTCACCTGTACAGCGCGATCTCTCAGTGGCGAGGAGTAGCATGTGGGAGGCTCACGCTGCCCCCGATACTTTCCTGATTCTGCTGTACAGGCGCACCAATCGACCTGTAGGAGTCGCTGTCCACAACGTCCGATCCCCACCCACCGGCTTTCCCACCCACTAATACTGCCAATTGTATTAGTATGAACGACCAGCCAAGCCGGAAGCAACGCAGAGAGCTGGGCTCGAACCCAGCATCTCTTGCGTTAGTGGTCGAGCGCCTTGCCCACTGCGCCACTTAGCCGCCCATGATTATTATTATTATTTGGATAACTTTAGCCAAATGGTTTCTTACCTAGTCGAATACATGCATCTCTTTGTAGTCCTGGCTTGTGTGACGACCCTCCCCCACATTGTGTTTGCTTGCTCTGCTCTGTGTCCTTGCTTCACATGATTGGTGGGGTGAGCTGGCAGAGCAGAGCTGGGGAAGGCTCGTCAGGCTAATTGGAGTCGGTGTGTCCCAGTCAGGATAATAGAGAGAACTCCCCACATGTTTTTGGTTAATTTGTTGTTTCTTTGCTTTTACACTTACAACACTCATGCTGCACATACACTCTCATCCACACACTGCATACACACTGATACTCCTATATATTGGCTGCTCATTTAGAATAGTTTAAATAAATTCTTTGTTATTTCTTAAATTGTGCCTGTGTCTCCCCATTCTTGTTGCGAGCTTGAGGCTCGAGCCAGCTCGTAACACTTGTCACAAAGCTCTCTCTCCACCTCTCTCAGACCGATATTTACCCTTGTTTAACCTCTCTTCTTGTCCAATACTCTTCTTGGGTTGTTTGGTTCACTCGTACGCGTTGTGCTTTACGAGGACAGCTTTGGTTACAGGATGCACAGCAAATGGCAAGGAACAATTAGCTCCATCACAGAGACCAGTAGCTTGTTAGCTTTGTTACAAATTGTGTGCAACAAGTTAGCAGGAGGGGTACAAACAGGGTCGTACTTGAGTGCTACTCTCTGAGTGCGTATAGACATATTAGCATAGGTGGGTAGTAGTATATGCATAGTAGCATGTGTACATAATAGATAGTAGTATAGGCATAGTAGCATGGTACATAATAGATAGTAATATAGACATAGTAGCATAATAGTACATAATAGTAAAATAAGTTTCCCTGGAAGTTATAGCAACTAGAGGGGGTAATGCCAAATAAACGCCAATTAATGCCATTGACAGGTGACCAAATTGTATGCACTGTTATGTGATTTCTCGGGGTGTTTTCTCTGGAAACATTTGTGATAATGTACACAACTCAACAAAATATATAACATTATTCAAGTTATATAGTCCAAGTATTATTTTTAACTCATTAATACCTAGATTATTTCCACATAACATAACCTTTGTTATGTCTCCACGTCTTTCCAGGGTAGGGTGAAATGAATAACCACTTTGAAATGCAAAATGCAGTCATTATAAGTACTGTAGTGTCTTTATAGCAGCAGAACCGGCCCTTCTGGTCGTTATTACCCCCCCTCCCACCCCCTCCTAATGTACAGTTTCCTCCCCCTCGTATGTACATATTATCTGTTAGGATCTCTGTTTAACAGTACTGTATATTTGCATACCTTGTAGCTGACAAATGTAACAGTACTGTATACCTGTATGTCATGTATTGTCATAAATGTCATGATATATATCTGTATACATCTGTATGGCCCCTGTAAATGTCCAAACCCCCCCCTCCCACCCACACACCCCCCTCCTAATGTACAGTCTCCTCCCCCCTCGTATGTATATATTTTCTGTTAGGATCTCTGTTTAACAGTACTGTATATTTGCATATCTTGTATGTCACAAATGTAACAGTACTGTATACCTGTATCATGTCATGTATTGTCATAAATGTCATGATATATATCTGTATATCTGTATGGCCCCCCGTAAAATGTCCAAACCCCCAGTCCCACCCACACACACCCCCCTCCTAACGTACAGTCTCCTCCCCCTCTTATGTATATATTTTCTGTTATGATCTCTGTTTAACAGTACTGTATATTTGCATATCTTGTATGTCACAAATGTAACAGTACTGTATACCTGTATGTCATGTATGTCAGAAATGTCATGATATATATCTGTATGTTGCATATGTCATTAATGTCATTATGAATTGAAAATGGGGGGACCCTGATGTAAACAAGATGAAAGTCTTTCTCTGGTCTGCATCCCCTTAACAATTGTGTGTATTGAGCCGTATTGTATTGTACCCATTCTGCAATCTGTTAATAAACGTTTCAATCAATTCAATCAATTAATCAATCAATAAATCAATCAATCAATCAATCAATCAATCAATCAATCAATCAATCAATATGATTCCCCAGTGGAAGCAGCGCTGTGATGAAAGATGCAATGGTTTCCCTGGAATAGTTTGGGGTCCACTAGTTCAGGGGACGTATAAAGTATGGTGTAATTTAAGTGGTGCATGCAATGTTGAAGTTATTCATGCAGCCTAAGTATTCATGTTTTGTCTAGAATGGAGAGAATAACATTGACTAACAAAAAACCAAATAAACTTGTCATAGAGGGGCCACTTTCTCAGACAGCCATAATGAAATGGCCATGTAATTTGCTGTGAAAGAACATATCTTGGGCGCCAGATCCTGAAACAATAAGCCTTGTTGGCCCACTAAAATGTGTGTTCATCTATGATTATCATTTTATGTGACTATTAGTGGTAGATAATCATATATTGTGGACATACTAGGCCCTGCCTCTGCTTCTCTGAATGCCAGAGGGGAACATTCCAGTCAGGCAGTGCCCAGGAGTTTTTTTTCTTTCTCTTTAAGAAGTCTGATCACAGCGTGGCCCCCCATTGGGAAATCTCAACTTAAACACTGTATTTACAAAAGGCTAAATCTATTCTGCAGTCACAATATTGTTTTTCATAGATGATGAATGAGCACGACAGCTCATGATTTTCAACCACTTTAGCAGGATGTTCTAATGTAATTCTATAGGTGTTTTGGTAAATGTGGGGAAAACAGTGATTTTGCACATTTCCTGGGATACATGTACTACATTCCCCGTCAGGTCGGTAAATGTGAGAAGCAAAATGCGCCGCAGGACCCTTTTAATTACCTCCCATGCGCAGGTCCATGTCATGGTGATTGCATATTTAGTTTTTGATGAATAGCCTAATTGTGATGAAAGGCCTAAGGCAAAACCACCAGACGTTTGCCATATTGAACAGCAAGTGGTCTCTGTTTCAGGTTAGTAGGTATGTGATTTTGTGAGGTTAAGACAAGGGTTAGGCTTATAAGCAAATGTGCGTAAAACTATGTGGAGAATTTACTCAGATTAGGATATAAACCGTCAACAGTAACAGATTATTGGCCTCACAAATCTCACATTTACCAACCTGACAGGAAATGTGCATATATCCAGGGAAATGTGCATATATTATGGGAAATGTGAATATAAATGTACATATATCCTGGGGAATTTGCATATATCATGGGAAATGTGTACATATCATGGGAAATGTGAATATATCCGGGGAAATGTGCATATATCTTGGGAAATGTGCACATATCCTGGAAAATGTGCGTATATACAGGGTAATGTATATATATCCTGGGAAATGTATACATATCTGGGGGAAATCTGTGTATATCCTGGGAAATGTGCGCATATCCTGGGAAATCTGTATATATCCGGGGAAATAATGCATATAACCAGGGAAATGTGTATATATCCAGGGAAATGTGACATGTGCATTATAACCAGGGGAATGTGCACATATCCTGGGAAATGTGCACATATCCTGGGGAATGTGCAAAATCACTGTTTTCCCCTCATTTAACGTAACATACATAATTATTGTATTGTATTGTATTTGTAACACATTGCAATTCAACATCAGACTAACTTCTCTCTGTTGATTCTAAATGCTCTTGAGTACCTCAAATGAAGAGCCATATAACTCTGTTTTACATTTTTAGAGGAACAATGTATTCAAACTTTATTATTTGAAGATGGTAAGTCAGAGTGTTGTGTTCATTCATAGATAAAGACAGTAGAGGTTGAGTACTCTCTGGTGATATAATCACATTCACACTTCAAGTGATTTGGATTGACTTTACAACTGAAAATACATTGGATGTCCAAAATACAAAGACGCGAGCAGGAAGGAGGAGATGGGAGTCCTTCCAATCGGAATATGTTGTTTCTTTACACATATGTTGGATTATGAATAGGTAAGGTAAGGGGCAGTGAGGCAATTCAAGGGATTTGGTCAAAACGTTGTTAACCTCACATGAATATACATATAACCAAATAACATTAACTGTTTATGTTCTTACACAATAGCATTAACTATTTATGTTCTTATTCAATGGCATTAACTATTTATGTTCTTATAACTAAATAGTTATGAATCTGAAACCTGGGTTACATAGGCGCAATAATAGTTTTGCCCCCCCGCCTACACACACATTCTCACACACACACACTCTCTCACACATACACACACGCACGCACGCACACACACACACACACACACACACACACACACACACACACACACACACACACACACACACACACACACACACACACACACACACACACACACACACACACACACACACACACACACACACACACACACACACACACACACACACACACACACACACACACACTCTCTCTCTCTGACATAATTGTGCAAATAACCATGTAGTTGACATATTTAAATACATATTTACTGGGTACACAGTAACACATGGTAGTGGTGCTCGAGGAAAGGTCATCAACATAGGTCTCTCTCTCTAGGGGTCATGAATGCACAACAAATGTTGTGACTGTACGACTAACGGAGATACACTCATTGGCAGAAAGTTTTATGCAAATCCCACATTTACTTTTAGAGATATCTTGTTCTCAGTTTGATCTGATGGTGGCAACTAGAGGAAAGACCATGAGGTCAACATCAATAGGTTTCCTCCTCCTGTGGTCATGAATGTGCACAGCAAAATTCATATCAATCTCACAATTATTTGTCGAGATATGTCAGTGATAGATACACACACACCCGCATGCAAACACACACACACACACACACACACACACACACACACACACACACACACACACACACACACACACACACACACACACACACACACACACACACACACACACACACACACACACACACACACACACACACACACACACACACCTCCTTGGCAGAGGTAATGACTAATGGCTAATGACTAATAGCCTATACCACTATTACTATTATTACTGGATTACCAGTGTGGGACAGGGGAGAGAAAGGGAATTCATCCAGGCACAGAGAATGTTGGATTTTGACTGCAAGTTTACTCACATAAATAAGGCAGCACCATGTTCCTGTTAAAGGTCAAATCTGTAACGCCGTCAAACAGCGACCTCTAGGCAAAAGAGGCCTGCTTGGTATTGCACTTTGTTGACATTTTTTGTTTTGGTCTGATGTGTGGGTGAAGTTCTTCAGACGTGTTGGCAAAACCTGAGGCGTGGCCACCAATAGCAACCCCTCCCCTATCCCCACTCAACTCCAACCACACACCAGACCAAAACAAAACAAGTTAAATAAAGTGCAGTACCAAGAGAGGCCTAGAGGTGGCTGTCTGACGGTATTACAGATCCTCCCTAAAGAATAAGATCATTATTCGGATAATGCTACACTAGTCACATTTACATAATGCATACATTGCAACGTTTCTTCCTTTGATGATGAAAATAATCAGATTATGCTGCTGTCATACATCTTCTTTGCACTGCCCTGGTTTAAGTCTCTTGAAAGTTGTCCAGTACCTGATTTCTTTGCTATATACAAAGAGAAAAGGCCTCACAACCAGTGCAGTAACATGATTGAGTGTCCCACCAATCCTTCCCCAGCTCTGTGTGGCTCGTGAATCCCGAGATGCCATCGTGCACGCGCTCTGAATGTGGGTGGCCATTGCGAAAACCGGGTAGCTGTGGAGAACGTTGTGCCAAGGAATTTGACAAGCATAAATGCGCAACCCAAAACAGAATACATATTATGTTTGGTAAGGGTCTTGTGAACTTGGAGGGACTTGTCTTATTATTGCTATGAAAACCCACTAGAATGAGCAGATTTGCTCCATTTAGTCCAGATTCTTTTTCCAGTATCCCCTAAATTGCCTCATATTTTGAAAGGAGGAAATACCACTGATTTAAATTACAGGCGAATGAATGCTGTTTTATATCAATATAGGCCTATACAATTTTGAAAGATTGTTACCTCTGAATGCTGGTAAGGCCATGGCCCCCATTGGTCCTATGTTCTGTGGTCCTTGGTAGAGCCTACTTCAATGACTCAGTAAACCAGTCAGGCTAATGTACATCCACCAGTAAAGGCTCATGCCAGGGAAAGTGAGACAGCAGCTGTTTGGGTTAATTGCATTGGATAAGGGTTGTGTGAGGTTAGCGCCTGTGTGCCTGTGTGTTGGTGTGAGGGTGGAGGTGTGAGGGTGGAGGGGGGCAGGGTGCAGGCAGAGAGCACCTCCCAGCAGGGTGCAGGCAGAGAGCACAGAGACAGGCAGAGAGCACCTCCCAGCAGGGTGCAGGCAGAGAGCACCTCCCAGCAGGGTGACGAAGCACCAGGACTGTTTGGGTTCCAGAGAGAGAGAGAGAGAGAGAGAGAGAGAGACAGAATGAGATAGCAAAAGAGATAGAGGGAGAGAGAGGACTGATGGAGAGAGAGAGAGAGAGAATGAGAGACTAAAGAGATAGGGAAGGGAAAGAGAGAGAGAGAGAGAGAGAGAGAGAGGAGGAGAGAGAGAGAGAGAGAGAGAGAGAGAGAGAGAGAGAGGAGAGAGAGAGAGAGAGAGAGAGAGAGAGAGAGAGAGAGAGAGAGAGGGGGAGATAGAGAGGGAGAGATAGAGAGAAGAGGAGAGAGAGAGAGAGAGAGAGAGAGAGAGAGAGAGAGAGAGAGAGAGAGAGAGGGAGGGATGGAGAGAGAGAGGGCCTCAGATAGAGAATTCCTGACAGCTGATAAGAAGGAGAAGAGATCCAGTTTACTGCACAGATAGGACAGGAATGATGATGACTGGCCCATGACTACACTGCCCCTATCTCTGCCTGCCAAGCCCCATCACCACTGCCTGCCTGCCTGCATACTAGCCAGCCTCCTCCTTTCCCAGAAAAGCCCTGGCCTGGGAGAGCTCCCTCATGACCGTGTCTCCACTTTTTTCTAACTTCTACACTGTAATATCATAGCCCCCATAATTATGTTGTTACTGTAGAGCAGGGCAGCCCGTCCAAAAGCCCTAGTATTCACCAGAGTCGCTGACAGAGGATTCTGTATGTACAGTGACATTATATGGTGCCGTATAAAATATTCATATGTGCCAGGGCTCTAATTTTAGCAATCGCCATGGTCGGGCTACTCCGCCAGCCACTAAGGCTAAATTAATCTTCCTATTGGCGTGCATTATTTCCATGTGAATTATTGGTCTGCTTACAGTAGCGACAAAATGGACTTTGAGAGGAAATGGAATCCTTGCTCAGACAGCGTGGAGCGCGGCCAGGCAGCCAGACAGGGCATTTTAACCATGCAACTGAGCTCCCGGCTTTTTAATTTACGATAAATCACGGCCGAATGGATGTACCCTGAAAAGCCCTCGCGCTAGACGCCGTCTCGTGGCTAGAGACAGCGAGAGGGAGAGGGGTGCAGCAGATTGGGTTAGTGCGTGTGGATCAGACTGTCTCCAGAGGAAATCAAACAAGCCAGGGGGACGCGTTCATTATTCAGTCGGTCCGCCCGGCGGCAGAGAGCCCTGGCGACACGGCCATTTACCGCTGACCCTGCTCAGCCTCGGCCGCGGCCAGAAAGATTCCGCCGTCGAGACGTTTCCACGTCGAATGCTGTGTTGTTTTTACTGCTCTTGTTTTATGAGCCGATGGAAATATATCAGTGAGGGGTGTTTCTCCCGCCATTCATGACCTTTGAGATTAGTTTAGGAATGGTGTACATGGTCCGCCCCCCCCTCTCGCGGTGTGAATGTTAGCCTTGTCATTGTGTGTCTCAGACGCCAACGTATGAAAGGAGACTGGGGAGGGGAGCAGGGGCTGGGAGGTCAAGGTTTGTTTGTTCGCCTCCCGTATAGTACAAAGGCCTCACATGGCCACCCCGGCTCCTATACGGCCAGACATACAGTAGCCATAGAGCAGACAGGAAGTAACAGGACACAACCTCTGAACCGCACTTCACCTCACCTTTCAAAATGAAGGGGGAAGTCAGGAGGGGAGGTGTGGGTGGAGGTGTGGGGGGTGGACGGTGGACATGGAGGAAGGCACGTTCTCCTCTAGACTGAGAACGGACAGTGGAGAGTGGACAGCCATCGGGCTGGGTTTCTATACTGTCTCTGTTTTCTCTCAACAACCAATCCTCCAGAAGCCCAACCTTGATTAGATTATGTGTACACACACACACACACACACACACACACACACACACACACACACACACACACACACACACACACACACACACACACACACACACACACACACACACACACACACACACACACACACACACACACACACACACACACACACACACACACACACACACACACACACACACACACACACACACACACACACAGTACACACACACACACACACACACACACACACACACACACACACACACACACACACACACACACACACACACACACACACACACACACACACACACACACACACACACACACACACATGCTGTGATGATGCAACAAAGCCTTATAAGATGGGAAAGAGAGCATCGCGGGGGTTGAGATATGTTCCTGTACGTCCTTACACGCAGAGCTCTATCTCTGAACAATAGCTCTGTGTGCATCATCTGTGGCGAGCCCTCCCGTCACTATCTGTTTCATCAGACCCTGATGATAGTGCGGAGACTGCCGTCTGGGCTGCCCGATAGCTGTCGGGCGCTCTCTGACTTGCTGTGTGCAGTCAAGCATGGTATAATGGGGCAGGGGTGGGGGTGGGCGGGTAGGCGGGAGGGCCGGGGAACCCTGCGATCTTTTGATCCGTGAGAAACAGATGAGAATCGTCCGAGCAGTCAGAGGGTGTGCCGGCAAAGACAGGGCGGCACCAGCAGAACTCTAGCCGGTACAGATCCACTCAGAGCCAGGAGGCCTGCCTGACCTGCCTCCATCGCCATCATCACCAACGGGCCTCTTTGTCGCTTACATGTCCAGTGTCCATGTAAGCATGGTTTGCATCACCTCAGCGCTGCAGACCGAGACCTTAAAAGGAAGCAGTGGAGGGGAGCTCCCGTAGCTCACCGCATATCTCGGCGCTATTTCTGCGTCTGGGAAAACCGTGCTCATCACGGATCTGGGGGACACGAGTTCGATTCCCGGACCCGCCGTCATTTCTCAGAATGTCTTCCCCTGCTCTACATCCCATTTCAACCTGTTTCTGTCGGTCATGCTTGACCAGAAAAGCGATAAACGCTAAAAAATTAAGTTTAAAAAATAAAAAAAAGCAGCGGAGCTGATGTGGCAGAGGGGTGCAAGGTGAGAGGGGAGTGAGGGACATATGTCCTTGGGATGGCTATCTGTGTTCAAAGTACCCGTTGTGGCACAGTGCCAAGCCCGACGGGAATCTTGTATTGGCCCCTTACGTCTCTCCGTTTCCATGCCTCCGTTAGTCCCCGGCAGTGGCGCGGCTGTTACCAGTGATCATCTGCGTCTGCCCTTCACACCGCGAAGACTGAAACATGTGTACTCGAACATGGAAAGGTGTGATGCGTTTCATCAGTCAGCATTGTTCAGACCCTTCAGAGGACCAAACTGTTAAAGTCTGTTTTGCCAGTTTTCTTTGCACAGCCCATGTATTTTGACAATCACTTGTGAATGTGAATGTGATACATCACCAGAAAGTACTCAACCTCTACTGTCTTTATCTATGAATGAACACAACACTCTAACTTACCATCTTCAGATAATAAAGTACTCAACCTCTAATATCTTTAACTATTAATGAACACAACACTCCAACTTACCATATGCAGATAATAAAGTACTCAACCTCTACTGTCTTTAACTAGAATGAACACAACACTCTAACTTACCATCTTCAGATAATAAAGTACTCAACCTCTAATGTCTTTAACTATGAATTAACACAACACTCTAACTTACCATCTTCAGATAATAAAGCACTCAACCTCTACTGTCTTTATCTATGAATGAACACAACACTCTAACTTACCATCTTCAGATAATAAAGTACTCAACCTCTAATGTCTTTAACTATGAATGAACACAACACTCTAACTTACCATCTTCAGATAATAAAGTACTCAACCTCTAATGTCTTTAACTATGAATGAACACAACACTCTAACATACCATATTCAGATAATAAAGTACTCAACCTCTAATGTCTTTAACTATGAATGAACACAACACTCCAACTTACCATCTTCAGATAATAAAGTACTCAACCTCTAATGTCTTTAACTATGAATGAACACAACACTCTAACTTACCATCTTCAGATAATAAAGCACTCAACCTCTACTGTCTTTATCTATGAATGAACACAACACTCTAACTTACCATCTTCAGATAATTAAGTACTCAACCTCTACTGTCTTTAATAACTATGAATGAACACAACACTCTAACTTACCATCTTCAGATAATAAAGCACTCAACCTCTAATGTCTTTAACTATGTGTAGCAGGGTGGATTATCCCTGCTTCGTGGGAACTGTGGTGTGCGGTCAATAGGTAGCGAGACACAGTAGCACTCTGGCCAGCTGCACCTCCGTCTTTGGGGTCCGGAGCGTCAACTGGAGGCTGGCAGTGGGGATGTATGAGGCCCAGGATTTACAAACCTGGTCCGGTACGCGTGTTGCTTATTAACAGCGGAACAGTGCAAAAATGTTTCCGCATTCGTCACCGCACGCCACTACGGTAATGCGCCTTCCCTTTTCCTTCGCCCAGGTGCGTGCACCGGCGTGCTCGCGAGGTGCTCGCGCCGCGCTCGCGCACGCATGAGATCCCTGCTTGGTTCGACACATTAACACGCTTTGGTTCAATTTAATCACGCTTTGGTTAATCACCATACACGTGATGGACGCAGCAGGCGATCACTCCTACTGTTATTCAGCTGCGCCGAGGTACATGATTGATTGATTGATTGATTGATTGATTGATTGAGCACTACTGAGCTACTACTACTACTACTACTACTCCCAGTCCCTCCACTCTGCAGTAAACAGACATCACTGATATAGAGTGTCTGGTCAGTAACATGGGTCTAGAACCCACCTCACCCCTGCCCACTTTGACAACCTAGGATGGCTTAGAGTAGACGACAGAGGCGTAGTACATTTTCCTTTTTGAAAATCATCTGACATGAAGATGGAACACATTTTTGTTGTTAATATTATTTATATTACTGGTAGTTCATACAAGACATTATCCTCTAAGCCAAGCTGCACTTTAACATAGGCCTTTCTTTGTAAAATGTGTCATAATGACTGTAGCATTTGTGTGTGTAACGTACACTGTAAAAAATAAATGTTTTTTCACAGGAAATTCACTATTATTTTACAGATTACTTTTGTTTTTCTACTTTAAGTGTAAATGCCATACAAATATAGTAAATTACCTTTTATCAAAATATTAACCATTAAATAAAGGTTGTAATTCCTTCATAGTTAAAGACAGTAGAGGTTATACTTTATTATCTAAAGATGGTAAGTTAGAGTGCTGTGTTCACTCATAGTTAAATACAGTAGAGGTTGCGTACTTCATTATCTAAAGATGGTAAGTTAGAGTGTTGTGTTCACTCATAGTTAAAGACAGTAGAGGTTGCGTACTTCATTATTTAAAGATGGTAAGTTAGAGTGTTGTGTTCACTCATAGTTAAAGACAGTAGAGGTTGAGTACTTCATTATCTAAACATGGTAAGTTAGTTAGAGTGTTGTGTTCAGTCAGACAGTAGACAAGTAGAGGTTGAGTACTTTATTATCTAAACATGGTGAGTTAGAGTGTTGTGTTCATTCATAGTTAAAGACAGCCGAGGTTGAGTAGTTTCTTCTGATATTCCATAGTAAAGTACACGTTAACATTACAATGTGTTGTGTTCACAACACTGTTTAGTCTGACGACGCGTCGCGAAGTACACGTTAACGTTACAATGTGTTGTGTTCACAACACTGTTTAGTCTGACGACGCGTCGCGATAATATACTATATTCCATAGTAAAGTACACTTTAACGTTACAATGTGTTGTGTTCACAACACTGTTTAGTCTGACGACGCGTCGCGAAGTACACGTTAACCTTACAATGTGTTGTGTTCACAACACTGTTTAGTCTGACGACACGTCGCGATAATATACTATATTCCATAGTAAAGTACACGTTAACGTTACAATGTTGCATTGTGTTCACTCATAGTTAAAGACAGCCGAGGTTCGCTAACGTTACAATGTTGCGTTGTGTTCACTCATAGTTAAAGACAGCCGAGGTTCCAAGTGATTCGTTGCAATGTACGCGGAAATGCCATATGCATTTGTCTAAGCGGGCGTGAAAAGAAAGTCGCATTACCGTAGTGGCGTGCGGTGACGAAAGCGGAAGCATTTTTGCACTGTTCCGCTGTTAATAAGCAACACGCGTCCGGTACTCTGGTCTTCCTCCCTCTCTCTGGAGCAGTCAGCAGTACTCCCCAACACACCCTCACCCTCCACGATTGTCTCTTTTGCCCTCCCACACCTAATGACCGGATGGTAGAGAAATAACTTGGTTCCCCCCGCAAGCAGTACCCTCCCTTAGTGACACCAGGGCCCTCATTCATCAACGTGTCTTACGCACAGATTTGTGCTTAACCTGTGCGTACGACCATTTCTAAGCAAAGAGTGGGATTCATCAATTTCAACTTGAACTTGACTCCGTGCTTATGTTTACGCACAGCTCGGAGCACACTTAGCTGACGCCCAGTGGTAGAATATATTATTACAACAAGGAAATGAGCTTCTGTGCATTAGTTTCAACACTGGCATGTTCTGTATGAACCGTAATTCATTATAGTTCATTGTAAAATAGCAACAGTAGTGTAATTATGGTCAAAACCCTATAAATAGCATTTGGAATAATAGATCTTTCTCTCAGAATGAATGCAGCATGGTTTATATAGCGTTATCGGAATATACGGGGTGTACTGACTGACTGCGCTCCGCGTAGCTCAACTCGTTATTATTTTTCGCACAGACCGCAGAAACACGGGAACGTTTTGATTATATTTAAAAGGCTTTACGTTAAACGAAACAAGTGGAATTTCGAAGCTGTAAGCAGAATACAAGTCATATGAACACCCACGATATAGTGTTCTTCCCCCTTTTTACTGTATAAGAAAGAATAAAAAACGCATTGCAATGACACCAGGGTGTATGTGTATTACAAAACCCTTGCAATAATGTGTCTTAAATGAATGAAAAGCATACATGCTCTGGACACAGAGCATATCGTGTGGGTGATATGACTTGTATTATGCTTACAGAATTCCACGTATTTAGTTTTACAATGTCAAAGCCTTTTAATGTAAATCAAAACGTTCCCGTATGTCTGCAATCTATGTGCAAAATAATAACAAGTTGAGTTCTAACAAAGAACATATTACATGCTGGTATGCTGATAGAGTAAACTATTATATGAATATGATATGATATAAGGTATACACTGGTCCGTCGCATACACTGGTATGCGCAAGTTACTGTTGCATAATGTAGGCTATGGCTGCTATTATATGTAATTCATATAGGCTACCTAATAGTATATGATTTTTAGAGGCATCTATTTTGTTGTCGGTAATACCGACAACAAAATAGATGCCTCTAAAAATCATATAGCCAATCGAACACAACTAATAAAGGCATTCATATTACAGCACGGTTATAATGACACACAACCAACGCCAAACAGTGGTCAACGAACGGTCTTTATTAGTATTTTGAGCTGTCCAGGCAGAATTGCAGCAATGGTCTTAGGGAGCCGTTGATATCTGACATCACCGTTTACAAGTCCGCCTTTTATTTATCCCATAACACGCGTTGTGTCTTCTTGGTTCGACAGCAGTGAACAATCTCTGTGAAGTTTCTCAGAGTTCCGCTCGGGTCAGTCCATTATTTCACATCCCATGGGGGTGTGTTTCATCACTTTCATGACCATATATGGATAATCATGCACAAGCATTGACGGTAGAACAAAGTGGTATTTATCAACACGGAGGAGCATAGGACCTGTGTACGCACGGTTGATGAATCCCAATATTTCTGTGCGTGCACTGATTCTAAATTCTGTGCTTACGTGTGGAAATAGAACATTTTCCACGTCACGTTGATGAATGAGGGCCCAGAAACCTTACAATAGAAATGGAAGGTAGAATAGGAAGGGGTTAAGGTTAAATATATTACCCGCATCAAAGGGTTAAGGTTAGGGTTAGGAATAATAAAAGACACGCACACAGTGCTCCCGTTCTGGATGAATGTATTGTAACTCAGCCTAGTTACAACAATGCTACGTCTGGTGATTACTGCACCATGGGTATCCATACAATAATTACACTGGCATGAATCAATGGCATGAATCAATGACATGAATCAATTATCGTATTACACCCAGGCACCAAGTGCTCTCAGGTACCCAGACTAAACGCTGCCCACGTCTGGGCGGAACACAGTATTTACCTTCTCTAAGGAATTACACTCATACTGTCCCCGGTTGAGAATATGGGGAAGGAAGGGGGAGCATAGGGAAGAGAATAAAGGGATTCACTGAACGGGAATTATTTATGAAATACACGCCTTATCACGCTCAAAGAAAAGGAATGAAATAAAAGAGTGAGCCCACAAAATACCTATAAAGTCCTATCTTAATGCCGGCATATATTGTTCGGGGTACCCCTATGAACTGGTAGTAGCAACGTTACTTTCGCCCGCGGGCTGCACCACACTGTGTACTGTATATGGAATCGGAAGCATCAATGCTCATTTGTACTCATCCGAAATGGCCGCCTCGCCACTCCACTGTTGTCCGGGAGGCAAGATGGCGTCGAACGCTCTCGCGAGGATGTCAGCAGGCGGAGCTAGGCAGAGAGGCAGCGCCGGCTGAGAGCATGTACTGAGTGATGGCGACCCCTGTTGGATGGGCGGAACTCCCGTCGGCCGCAGGCAGCCTGGTGCAGATCTGAGTGAAGTCCTCCGGGGCAGGCTGAACGCAGGCAGCCGGTCGCAGGTCTGGTCGAAATCAGCCGGAGCAGACTGGTTGTTGGCCCACGTTCGTCCTGGGGCGCGCGCTCTATACCGCACACTGTAGCTACTATAACTCGGTACTTAAAGACTTGGATAATTGTTTAACCGCACGTTACCTATACCGCACACTGTAACTGCTATAACTCGATTGCTAGTGCCTGGCTCTGCACTCATTGTTCATATAATACCGCTGGTACTGCTAGGATATCGTGTCCATTAGCCAGTACTCGTTATCACCCGTTGTCCTCTTACGGGGCCCCCTGGCATAACGTCAGCAACAGGGCTATCCAGAGCCCCGTTAGCTGCGACTACTCGTTGTCAAGTTCACTGCCAAAGAGAGCGACTTCCGCTGGACTCCTCCCTTTATCATCTCCCAGCTCTCTCCGCCACTCTCTGCCTGCTACTGCCCCCTGCAGGTCCCGCCTGCCAGTCACAAGGGGAGACGCATTGTAGAATATGAATCAGTACTGTCATTTATAATCCGTATTCCAATGCTCTTCGGAAGGGGACGTTTGTGTCATTGCTCGTGTGAATCAATGACACTAGTTAGAATGTCTTTGTGTACAAAAAGGGATATGAACACAGTCAGCAGTTCTGAATAATATACCATATTTTCCAGACTGCTACATATGAATGAACACAACACTCCAACTTCCCATCTTCAGATAATAAAGCACTCAAGACTCAACCTCTACTGTCTTTATCTATGAATGAACACAACACTCTAACTGACCATCTTCAGATAATCAAGTACTCAACCTCTAATGCCTTTAATAACTATGAATGAACACGACACTCTAACTTACCATCTTCAGATAATAAAGCACTCAACCTCTAATGTCTTTAATAACTATGAATGAACACAACACTCTAACTTACTATCTTTAGATAATTAAGTACTCAACCTCTAATGTCTTTAATAACTATGAATGAACACAACACTCCAACTTACTATCTTTAGATAATTATGTCTGAAAACATTTCTAATTTGAAACATAAAACAGACTCAGATGGTTATTCATCTTAAGTATAGATTGATCTATAAATCACACCAGTTTAAATCACACCAGTATAAATCACACCAGTTTAATTCACACCAGTGTAAATCACACCAGTTTTCTCCATATCAGCTAAACGGCTTTCAAACGAGAGGGGAGTGGGAAGAGCCATAAAGCGGAGTTTGATCCGCCGGGGGAAGTCACTGATGAGATGTCTGAGTATGTTTAGGCGTGGTGTTAAAATGCCGTGAATCAGCTCATTGTACTGATAATTATAATGGAAGGCTCTCTGTGCAGCAAACAGAACCGTACCATAAACCGACGGTGATGTGCTGGCGCTCTGCGGAGTCGAGCCAGTCTGAGCTGGCACGGTCATAAAAGAGACGAAGGAATGCCAGCATGGGATCATAATAGAGGAAAGGAAAACTCACAAAAGAGATGGCAAGGTGGGCACGACAATGTTCTCTCAGCACCGGGTGGCAAGGACTGCAAAAGAAAAGGGGTTTCATTAAAAAACAGTGTTTCCATTATGTTGTGTGTTGTACCTGTAGGTTATATAGGTTACATGTTAACTCTGGTTATATAGGCCACATGTTAACTCTGGTTCTGTATACATAGTGGCTCCGCTCGGCGTCACTCATGCACTATCCTCGCATATGTGCACGCGCACTGAATAAAATTCCACAATGTACCTTTATCCCAGTATTCGTCTGACCACACCCCTCGTTAGCTTACCTTCATAAGCAGGTGTGTGGTCACCTGCTCTCCTCCTTTCTCGCTTTCACCACAAGGAAGTGCCTCGGTAGAACCCCACTTGACGTGATGTGATAGTAGGAGAAGAGTTGGACATCATATCTTTATTTTCTCTCTCACTATTTTCGAGAAAATACGGCGATATTGTCTTCGTCACTGGAGTGTCTAGAAGATGGTGATCATTCTAAAGAACCTCCACCGGTTTTCGTATTGGGAGCGCGCCGCTACATGCCTCCCAACTGCAGTCTTCCTTGCTGTGGCTGGTTGCGGTAAAACCTTTCAGCGACACAGCTGGACTGTAGGACGCGCCGCTGTTGTGAGAAGCGGTGGGTTCCAGGTTGGTGAGTAGTGTTTTGCTTGCGAGCTCCACTTGTCTGTTAGTGCTATGGGGGCTAGTTGACAATGTTTGCGAAAACCGGCCCCAGATTAGGGTCCCTTGTTCAGCCTTTAGGCGACGACGGAGGACCTTGGTTTGAAGCCCATTATAGCAACTAGTGGGCCACGGCCAGTAGAACTGGTGATCCCAGGATCTCTGGACGCGTGGGTACTTCTATGTCACCGTATAGGCCCCGTCTCTCATATGCAAATGAGAGTTTACCCTAAACGAGGAAATGTGAGCATGGATGTTCGTTATCGGAAAATCCATGTTCAAGTCAGCTACAGCCCAGATGGGAATTGTGCTGGCTCTGCCGGATGTTGGTAAAATCACCATTGTAAAACTGTGTTAAACATCTCGTTTCTCTTTTCTCTTAAAAGGTGAGGAGGGTTTCGGAACGGCGGCCTGTCTGAGTGTGACTTGTTGTATCGTTGTGTACGAGTTCAGGTGGTGGCTGCTTAGCTTGCATGCTAGTTGTGGCCTACTGTGTTAGCCAGTCAGCTGTTAGCTGCGGCGCTAGCTCACTGTGTTTACCAAGCCTGTTGTGTCACTAGGCTAGGTAACGTTAGCTTGCTGCTATCGGCCGAGAGCGGCCGTTAGCTTAATGCTACACTGTTGAACGTGCTGTGACGATAACATGTTTTTAACACTCTTGACTACGACGTCATCTTTGACAGAGGATGTTCGTCAAACCTGCCCTGAGCCAGGCCGGCGAGGACTGCGTCAACAAGGAGCACCGTAGCGGCGGGTTGGAGCAGCGAGCTGCCCGTGTCGTCAAACACAGGAGGCTGTGTTTACTTCGGTGCCATGTTAGAGACTGCAAATCGCTTGATCTGCGCTCCTGGTAGGCAAGGTCCTGACCAGACCTTGAACACTTCTTCTTGCTTTCCCTTCTAAATGTTTTGTAAATAACGATGTTTTCCAAAACGAGTGTTGCTGCACTACATTTAGGATACGACGCGAGTTATGTGTGAATTGTCTTGTCACTGGTCTCCATGCAAATCGGGTTATTGTTACAGATGTGAAAATGATCTGGTTTGTTGTGTTGAGACACATTGTGTGTTCATGTATTGTGTACTCACAACTAAGGGGGTTAACCTAACCTATAAATCTATGCTTAGTGACATATGAGTAAAGAATGATTCTTTTCTCAGCCTGTAATGACAATGAACAGTGTGTTCACATATTAACAGGTTTACCTGTTTAACTGGCCGTATTAAGGGTAAAGTAGGAGGGTTGTGTTTTCCCCCGGTTCCCTGGGGACTTCTTCATCCTCCTCTCAGACATGTTGTTACACTATATTGTGTCACTGTGTGGTAGGGATACGATGTAACCCTTGGCTTAGTTGTTGGGGTTGTGCTAACCGCTTGAGAAACTTAATTTTCCTAAAGAAAAGATTGTTTGGTCACTTTTTCGTGTGTGCTTAGCAAGGCCTGTGGCCGATACTAATCGAGAATTGTGTATTCTCTCATTATGAAAAACGGCGTTCCTCTGTAGAGTGTTTTTGCCATTTTTTGTAGGTGATAATGGGTTGTGTGTGTCGTGTGACCTACAACTGGGTTGGGCTGGCCACAGAAGCACATGTGTAAGTCTGGTACCGGGGCTCTTGCGAGGGCCCTCTCTGTTCTGTGTTTTTTCCTTAGTAAAAATCAGATAGCAGGTTGGCACATGCGCTGTGTGAAGCTGTTAGACGCTTCATGGGGCTGACTATGACTGCGTCATACTCTTTTTGTCATTACATCGTATCATGGGTGTGGGGTCGTAAAGGGGTGAACTGGTAACCTTTCCTCCCCCTTTTTTCTGTTGGTCAGGGGTAAACCCACCTGTCCTTCAAGGTTCCTGTCACGTTGCGGTTCGGCACATTACAGGGTGAGGGGGGGGGGGGGGGGGGGGGGGGGGGAGTTTCCTGGTCCCACGCCCTGGAATATTGGGCGTGTGCACCGCAGAAATCCCCCCGCCATAGAGTACGTCACTGTGCGCGTCTCTGTTGGTAGGACTTCCGAGTGCTGTTCAGGTCCATATGATGGATCTGTTTCGGGGGGTGGTCAGGGCTCCTCCTCACGAAGCTCCTATTCGGGCCTTCTGTGAGTTGGGACTCTCCTTCCATGTGAGGGAGCCTCCTCAGAGTACAGAGCCTCCTCCTCAGATTGTCAAGGTGAGTGGAACCTCAAGAAGGAATCCTACTCTATTGTGTGTGTATTCGATTCAATTCGATTTTTGAGTGTGTATGGGTGCAGTGCCTCCTCCCCGGAGAGCCCTAAAACCAAACTTTTACATGGCTCAAGGTGCAATATGTTCTTTTCAATCTGTACAGCTCGCGTGGGAAGTCTCTCTGGGGATTTCCGTCTCCTCCCTATGGGAGGGTGGTGGGATGTAAAAATGTGAATATTTTTTACCCCCGGCTGTATAGACTGGGATACATACTGTTGGTGCTTCCTTCTTTTCTATTAAGAAGAGTTGGAGTTAGGGAGCATCACACCCCTCTTGTCGTTCCCCTGGGTGCCTTGGGGATTCAATGACAGGTCTAAATAGCCTGTTCATTGATGTGGTTGTGTCCCGACGCACGTATAGTGCTAGCTCGGGGGGGGTTCTGTAATCAGGCGAATGACTGGCACGCCTTGGTTGCTTGAGGTTAAAACGGCGTTTTTATAAAGCAACTGGGATGGGGGTTTTTCCTCTTCCGACGACCTGTTTTGGTTGTCGACGGATTCTCGTTCATATCTGGGGGATGATGACGGAATGGATCTGAACATATGTAGAGGGGTCTCACGCCCTGGGGGTGGGCCACCGGGCGCGGTTTGCACCGAACGCCTGGGTGGCGCCTTCTTTTCATGTTTAAGATCAACACGCATATCTGCCCCTTCTCCTGGAGTAGGCATGTCGGCGTGATTAGGGCACGGGACTGGTTCTGGTCACGCTGGTCCGGATCAGTTAAACCCGTTGTCCGCCGGGGATGCAGATCTGCTGTTCTGGTACCCTGAGGGACTTGGGCTTTTTCAGGGGGAAAATGCCAGGTCGGTCCGGGTGTCACAGGGTTAAGCGCTATGGAGACCCTGGTTGGGTACATTTTGTACTCTGCACTGTCGTAATGGCTTACGGCCATGCCAACCTGTACACGCTCGATCTCGTCAGATCTCGGCCGCTACGCAGGTTGGTCCTGGTTAGTACTTGGTTGGGAGACCGCCTGGGAATACCAAGTACGGTGTGCTTGGGGCTGGTTCTCCATTCTTTTCGCTCCTCTCTCACGCATGGCGAAGAGGGGCCTGTTGGGGTGGTCTTTGACCTCCTCTGGTGACCCTGTGCTTCCCGTATCGCCGGGCCCGGTCCGAAGTAATGTTTCGTCGACCCGTAGGCCTGGGTTAACCCTTTTTTGAAAACTGAAACACTTGTACTGCGGTATAGCTGGTGTATACCCGCAGGTGTGTTTTGGAGTTTTTTCTTGAGGGGTTATAGGAACAACCACCGCATTGGGTAACACCAAGGTGGTTGATTCCCTGGTGTGTTGGGACAGTGTCAACTCCCGGGTTACCCGGTTGAGGGTGCCCCTGCACGTTCATGACGTCTGCCAATCGTGTCAGCCTTCTCTGCCTCAACCCCTCTGGGTGTTTTTTTTTTTAAATGGAGGCTTGGTCATGCAACAACGCCAGCATACGCCCCTTCCGCCGGGGCGGCTGTTTTCAGCTGACTCCTTTGGCGCCTGTCTCGTCCGCAGTGCTCCAAGCTCAGGTTACAGCCTGTTGCCTGGTTTTTCCCCGGTGCGCTGCCTGCTTCCGTTGGTTAACCTTTTTTGTGTGCTTACGGCCATGCTGACTGCCTGTTCTGCAGGGTCAGTGTGCCAGGCGGTGTACTATTGGGGGGACAGGGCCCGCTCGGCTGAGGGGCCTTTGTCCAAATACGCTGGCGATGTGGGGGGCGGGGTCACTAAGTGCCCACCTGGTGGGGTCTTGATGCTGGCATCATGGACTTCTCCGGGCCCCCGTTCCATGTGGTCCAGTCCCTTTGGTGGGTCTGGGCCTTCCTTCGCGCTCCGCTGCTACGGCCTTGCCACGGGGTTGGGTTTGCCCTTGACCCCGTGATTCTGGGGGCAGTAACGAGGTTGTTCCCTCCGTTCGTTCCTGGGTGGCATGCGGGTTGTGCGTGTGTGTAGTCGTGGGGTCAGGCCACGGTCTGCTCACCCTGTGTGTTGAGTTGCTTGAGTGCCTCTTCGCACGGTCGGGTCCGTCGCCCTCCCGGGAAACCTCCAATAGGGGGGGTGCCCTCCATTAGGGGGGGTCGGGGGGCTCGGCCCTCCCTGTTCTGATGGTTGTGGAGGGCCTTCAGCGGGGTGTATTTGTCGGCCGGTGGCTCCCGCTCGGCCTCCCTTGTGCATGAGTGACGCCGAGCGGAGCCACTATGTATACAGAACGATAGGTTATGACTATAACCTAGTTCTGTTAATAGTGGTGACGCTCGGCGTCCGACGCCGCTGCAGCCCTTGATCTCACCTTGTGGTGAAAGCTTGGGAAGGAGGAGAGCAGGTGACCACACACCTGCTTATGAAGGTAAGCTAACGAGGGGTGTGGTCAGACGAATACTGGGATAAAGGTACATTGTGGAATTTTATTCAGTGCGCGTGCACATATGCGAGGATAGTGCATGAGTGACGTCGAGCGTCACCACTATTAACAGAACTAGGTTATAGTCATAACCTATCGTTATATAGGCTACATGTGAACTCTGGTTATATAGGCCACATGTTAACTCTGGTTATATAGGCCACATGTTAACTCTGGTTATAGATCGTATAGCTTACGCTCTGCTCTTAGTGGAACTATCCCTTTATCCAATCTAATAATGAATAATTTTCTCCACATGCACACACCCATCCGCCTGGCCACACCCACATACGCTCCTCTACATAAGCGGGGTCGTGGCCACAAAATCAGCTCCTTCCCTATTTTCACCACCGAAAAAGTGTCTGTAACACACCACTTTAAAGTTTAGTGCCAAAATAGTTGTTGGAAAGGAGCTACAGTACGTTGACTTTGTTTTTTCTCTCTCGCAAATTTCCGAAAAAACAAAGAGATGTCTTCACTGTCGGAGGGTCTAGACGGTTACAACGCTACTCTCCACCAGCGCTTCACTATCGCGGCGTCCTCCGTGCGTCGTGGGGCGTTTCTGGTTCTACGGTCGTGGCAGCCATGTGCGCCTGGGTGGCACCCGGAGGAGAGTGTGCTTCGCAGAGGGACCGTTGAGCCCCCATCTCCTGTGAGGTGGGGCCGACAGTTCCTCTGGTAGCCGCGGATTTGCGTCGCAGACTCTTCGCCTCGGCTCGCTCTCGTCGTAAGACGGCGAGCAGCGTGGGTGAACGGCCTGGTTTTAGTGTTGTGCTGGAGCCGAGCGAGAGTTCTCTTGCCTCTTCTCCATTTCCGATGGAAACTGAGGATTACATGGAGGGGGCGGGAGCTCTCTTGTTCGAAGGCCCGGCGGAGACGTGTCACTCTCCCCCTCTGGGAGTGGCAGGGAGTGCTACGTCTCTCTGGGGTTTCTTGTACTCTGGGACTGGGTTAAAACCTCCACCCCGAGACGAGATGCCCAGCTATCTGCCGCGTCGGACGATGGCGCCCAGTGCAGCCTCCCGTATGCGAGGGACGCGAGTGACGTGGAAGAAAGTATGCAAGGGGAGTTGCTTGCCTTGTTCCCGAGCTCATGGCGGCCGCCGCAGCCGCTAATGGCGTGGCGTTGCCGTAGCCACTGCCGGCACCTGTTCCTGATGACATGATAGGTCATCTCTGGCAACGTTGTCCTGTGAGAGAGACGGGCGTTGTCTGCCCATTCTTCCCAGCAATGGAGGCTTACGTGGCACAGGGACAGGTAATATCCCGCATTGTTGGCCTTGGAGTGACCAGGTGTACATCGCCTCGACTCTGCTCTCTATTGAAATGTGTATTGGGCCTTTGGTCACTTGGCTCAATAATTACATATATCTTTTTCAATTGTTACTCACGTGGAGGTCTCTCTGGGGGATTCTCTGTCTTTCCCTCTTGTGTACAGAGCGGTATTGACAGGGTTTACCCTCAGACACGTCGTATGAGACCCATATCTGTGTCTTATTGACAGGCTTCCTGCTGCTCGTCCCAGACAACATGGAGGGAACGTTGTCTGGTTTTCTTATTAGAATTCACCATTGATGTGTTTTTTGGGTCTCGACGTGTACATAGTGCTGGCCCTGGGTGCTTTCGATGTGAAACCACGTTATGGGCTGGCGCCCTTGGTTGCCCAATTTATAGAAACAGCGTTTTTTATGCGGGCGGCTGGGAAGGAGATTTTTTATCTCTACCGAGCGGCAGTGTACTAGGTTAGACTTGACGGCTCACGTACATCTCCGGGGGGAGATGACGGGGTAGATCAATACATTGGCGGAGGGGTCTCACGCCCGTGGGGTGGGCCACCAGGAGCAGTGCATTCGTGTGCTGACCATCTTGGTGGCGCCCTCTGTGATGTTTTGGATCGACGCGCGTATCTTAGGACTGGGGATGGCGGCGTGACTAGGACACGGGACTGGTTCTGGTCGCGCCAGACCAGGTCAGTTAACCCGTTGTCCGCCGGGGTGCAGATCTGCTGTTCTGGTACCCCGAAGGACTTTGTGCTTTTTGGGGGGGGGGGAAATGCCGGGTCGGCCCGGGCGTCGCAGGGATTGATATCATGGATGTGTGTGTCATGTGTATGCCACTACGAGTTGCCCTTCACAGTGACGTGTTTGGTCCATACTGTGTTGTACCTTGCGCTGTGTTAGGGGGCCTGGTCCTTCTCCATTTGTTTTCACCCCTCCCTCCCCCTGCTGGGCGGGGATGGGAGGGGGCTGTCGAGGAGGTTTTTCTGTTAACCCCTCTAGGCATCCCTGTGTAGGTCCCGGTCCGCCGGGCCTAGGTCCGAACTCGTTCTTGTCGACCTGTTGGCCTGGGTTAAACCTTTTAAAACTGAAACACTTGTACTGCCTGTATAGCCTGTGTATACGCGCAGTTATGTTTCTGAGTTTTTCTTGGTGGGTTAAAGGAACAACCGCCTCCTGTTAAACTAAACATAGGGGGGTGGTTGGTTCCCCGGTGTGTTGGTAGCAGAGTCGACTCTCGGGTTGAGGCCGGGCTTGACCCCGTCTGCCCAAGAGTGTGCCCCCGCACCTTTCGTGACGTCTGCCAATTGTGTCAGCCTTCTCTTGAACCTTGACCCCACTGGAGGGGTCGGGTTTGTGGAGGTTACGACATGGTGCACAGCATACCGAACGCCCCTTCCGCCGGGATACTGTTCTCACAGTAGACCCTTTAGGCGCCTGTCTAGTCCGCAATGCTCCAGGCGCAGGTCGAGTTCTGCTCTTGGGGCCTGTTGCCTGGATTGAGGGATCAACCTCCTTGGGGGTTGTCTCCCCGGCACGCCGACTGGCCCCACAGTGTTGTGGGGGTGTAGCCTCTTGTAGAGTGCTTCAGAGCGGCGTGCCGCGGGGGGAAGGGCCTGCTCTTGATTTGGGCCCTGTCCGATACGCTGGCGATGTGGGGGGTGGTGTCACCAGTGACTATCTGGTGGGGTCCCGATGCTACGGCATCGTTGGCCTCACCGTGCCCCCTTTTTTCGGGGGGTCCTGGCCCTCAGGTTGTCCTAGGGCTGGGACCGCCTCCGGCCTTGCCATGGGGTTGGGTTTCTTGACCTTCGACCTGTGTTGTTGGGGGCTGTTACGGAGGTGTTTTTGCTTCCCGTCCGTTCCCTGGTGGCATGTGGGATGCGCGCCTGAGTGGTCGCGGGTCCTTCTGAGTGAAGGTAAGTCCCACGGTCTGCTCACCCTATGCGTTTTGAGGTGCTAAACCCTCTTTGCACGGTCGGATCCGATTCCCTCCCGTCCTCCTTTAGGGGGGTCCAGGGGGCTCGGGTCCTCCCCGGTTCTGATCAGGCATGTTGGAACTTTAAATCGGCAGGGGGTGCGGCCTATCTGAGATTTTTTTCAGAACGCCGTGAGAGGAATGTTCGTCGTTTAGAATGGCTTTGAAATAAGTTATTTCTAATGACCCTTTAACTGAAAATGACATGAGACGTGAGGCAAACGAGAAGAACATAATAATTGTTTTATTTTGACTTTTCAAGCCTGAAGAAATAAAAACAAACAAACCTCACTTGAACTTCTGAACTCCAAGTCTGTATGACAAATTTCTATATCTGGGTTAGCTTCAATGTTAGATTGAATGCATCTCCTACAACGACTCTGTCGCACCAAAATTAAGACGTTACACAGCTGATACCAATTGTATTATCAATGCACGGCTAATTAAGTGTTTTATATTACATCGGTCCGCGACCCGATGGTTGGGGACCTCTGCTCCGTTATGCACAAGTTTATAGACTTTCGGAGTGCGTATATTATTCAATGAGACTGCCAGCCAGCTTTTGCTCGACGGAGAAATACAATTTCAATTGTGACGAGAGAAGATCATCTCCCGAGTCAGATACAATTGAACACAAACGGTTCCAAAGATATTAATGTTTTGCGGCAAATCTTCACCCCGCAATGGATTTTTGTGCGTCTATGAACAACACTATGAATTGAAAATGGGGGACCCTGATGTAAACAAGACAAACGTCTTTCTCTGGTCTGCATCCCCTTAATTGTGTGTATTGAGCCATACTGTATTGTAACCATTCTGCAATCTGTTAAATAAAGTTTTCATTCATTCATTCTCATCTCCTCTCTCATCTGTGCGTCTCTTCTCCGACACCCGAGACAGCAGGGAGCACTGTCAGCCAGTCACAGTGGCCACTCCCCTCAGACGCAACTGTAGTATTTCACACAGCGAGGAAAATAATACAGTCGAGCAATCTAACAAGAATTAACATATTTACAAGTGTGTCAGTGTAATGGTGAAGTCAAGTGCTTTGAGCAGGATAAACTTATAACTTATATTATGTTAGTTACAGTATATAAAAATACCGTTTTTACTTTTGTGCAGTAACTGAAGCTGCCACTAGGGGGTGCTGCCGCACCTGCCGCACCCCCTGTTCCAACGTGCCTGGTTCTGATGGTTGTGGGGGGCCTCAGCGGGTACATCTGTCAAGCTTCCGCTCTGCTCAGCTCCTGTGTTCCACTAAGAGCAGAGCGTAAGCTATACGATCTATAACGTAAGGTTATTCTATAACCCTAGTTATATGAGTATAGCGAGCTCTCTGCTCTGACTCACTGAGGACCCTGTGGTCTTCGCCTTCGGTGGTGAAAGACTTGGGAAGGAGCTGATGGTGTGGCCACGACCGTGCTTATGTAGAGGAGCGGATGTGGGTGTGGCCAGGCGGATGGGTGTGTGCATGTGGAGAAAATTATTCATTATTAGATTGGATAAAGGGATAGTTCCACTAAGAGCAGAGCGCTCGCTATACTCATATAACTAGGGTTATAGAATAACCTTACGTTATATAGGCTACATGTTAACTCTGGTTATATACAGTAGGCTACATGTTAACTCTGGTTATATAGGCTACATGTTAACTCTGGTTATATAGGCTACATGTTAACTCTGGTTATATAGGTTACATGTGAACTCCTCGTAGCTTCTTTAAATGTTTTGTTTTCCCTTCTCATAAACAAATAATTATTTTGGTTTGAGAAGTGATTAAAGGTATCTTAGTTTTTCCTTTGGACCACCTAGGAGATGATGCCAAAGGGTATTGCATTACACTTACCTTTCTAGAATATACAGTATAAACTGCTGTTGTATGACTTGCCATGAACTTGGTTCACCCACTCAGGCCTGGTTTTACAATTGTAATGTATATAATGTAATGTATACCAGCCCTCCCCTTTGGACTACAGTTTTTTTTTTATCCCTCCATGGGGTTTGGGTCCTGACTCCTAAGTCCAATTGCAGGCCGTCCGTTCCACCTGGGAACTGCTGGCTGTAAGGTGATCTGGAGTCGGAATGGCTGTCGTCCTCTGCACTGGAAGCTGGGACCGGCTGTGGCATTCCTCCAGTTCTGTAACTTATCATGGGATTCTCTGTAGGAGCTCCGTTCCGCCGCAGCCCCTCGTATGAATCGTGTTCACTGCCGGCGGCAGGCTGATCATACACAGAGCTGAGGGTGTCCAGCAGGCCAGGGTGCAACTGTTTGAGAGTCTTGAGTTGAACTCTTGCCTTTGTGCCAAGCCCCTCCATCCAGCGCTTTCATCTGAGCCGCGGCCGCCCCCCCCCACCCCCCACCCGGCCCCCCTACCAAACGAGGTGACATCTGAGAGCCCTGATGCTGTTATTCCACCTCGCCCTCCCAAAAAGCAAAGGCCGTATTTCAGCTGAGGCACAGCTTCCTCCAAAACTGACCCCGGGTCTGAACACCCTGTTACCCACTTGTTTTCAGTCCAGAGAAAAATAAGCTGTAGCCACAGACGTCCTTCGACTGAAAACTCAAGGTCAACAGTGATGAGAGGGAAAGGCTCCTCGCAGCAACAGGTTTGTCTGCTCACACAGTCACAGTTCTCAGGTTTCTCTAGGAGAGGTATTGTTAACGCAATTGTTGCCCTTTATTGTTCTTTTTACAACCACTTTTGGCACAGAGACTGTGTGTGTGGGTACATGCACGCTTGCTCGTGTGCGCGATTGTGTGAGCGCGTGCTCGTCGAGCCTGCGGTGTAAACCATACCCCGGGTTCATGCGAGCCGACTGTGCCATTGCATGTTAAAAGTGTCTACAAATTCCTGCGATACAGTACGCCCATTCATCTCCAGTATTGATTCCAGAATGTCCCCCAGACATGGATGTAGCACAACTACATGTTATTAATCGTATCCACAGAGCACCCAGCGATCACAGTGACATCTTGTTCTTCATTCCTTTGGCGTGCCATGAAAGGGTGTATGTTTGTGTTTGCGTTGGCACCGGTCCTTCACTTTCTTCTACTCAGAACGCACACTCAAACGGGATTGTGTAACTGTGCAGCACGGAGGCGCGGATATTGAAAACAGATGTGGCCTCTTAAGTCGGGAGGGGGAGTTTTTGAGGGGGTGGGGTGGGGGTTAGGGGGGAGGGGGTGTTCTGGGCAACAACATTCCCTCCGTTATTGATTGCTGATCCTCTGGCATGTTTGGGCTATCAGCAGGGTTCCAGCGCTAAGATGATGAATTGAAAAGGTGTGTGTGTGCATGTGTGTGTGTGTGTGTGTGTGTGTGTGTGTGTGTGTGTGTGTGTGTGTGTGTGTGTGTGTGTGTGTGTGTGTGTGTGTGTGTGTGTGTGTGTGTGCGCGTGTGGTTGTGTGTGTGTTTTGTGTGTGTGTGTGTGTGTGTGTGGGGGGGGGGGGTTACATGGATGAGGGCAGTGGAAAAAATGCCATCGGGTTCAAGGCATAACGAGATAGGGGAGCGCAGAGTTGGTGTAGCTTACGGACGTTCTGTTTACAGCTTCCCACTTCTCCTGGTATTTGATATCAAACCAGCCGCCACTGCTCGAATGTCCTGAACCCAGAAACCGTCGTCCCAGGCTATGTGGAGCCTCCCAAACACATTCAGCATTTATACACCACCACCACCACCTCTTCATGGCCCATTTCCATTAATTTCTGGTGACTCATCTGCCCCACCCACACCCCCACACACACACTCTACACGCACATGCCCCCCACCCCGCACCTCCTTCACCCTTTTAAAAGCTGCAGAATGGGAGTTATTATATTTCAGGAAAGTATGGGGCTCTCCTGCCCCTGACCCCCGCCCTCCTCTTCCCTCTGCCCAAGTCGGTGTGACGGTGGAAACAACACTGTTTCAGCCATGTTTTATCTGTGGCAGGTCTCGGTGTGAGGGAGGAGGCGGGGGGGAGGGAGGGGAAAGAAACACTTCCTTGTGAAAGTAGGAATGTAAAGCATTCCCCACAATGCCACACTGCTGCAATTACTCCAGCGCCTGGTGCCGATCCAAGACAATGAGACGACAGCTTGTGGTATCGAGGGGGAGAACCGTCCAGCTCTCCCGGCTCTCCTCTGTGTGTGTGGGGCTCTGCGGTGCTGCTCGGCGCTATAGCTAGCCCACACAGTGACTTTTGTCTCGGGAAGACCCACCCATCGGCACGCAGGGCCTACTGTGCACATACACAATGAATGTAATCCCATCTGGTATTCCAATCAGTTGGATTTCAAAACATTGTAACCAAATAAAACCTTACATTACACTGCAATCTGTTTTGCAGAAATGCAAAAAGGGTTGTTGAGAGAAATAGAGATGGAGAAATAGTGTGTGAATGCGTGCGTGTGAATATTCGGTAGGCTGTGTGTGTATGTGCGTGTGTGCATGTGTGAATGTGAGTCTGTATGTGTCAGTTTGTATTAAGTCCCCCAGCAGTGAGTGTCTCCCGCCCATCCATCCATCCCTGTCTCTGCTCTCTGGCTCCCCACACTGATGTGGCTGACTGATAGTTTTCACTCTCACTTGGCAATTAACTGGCGCTGGCCTTTTCTGTGAAAAGAGAAAGAGAAGAAAAGGGGGGAGATTAGCCTGGCTGGGGAGGGGGGGGGGAGGGTATGGGAGGGGAGAGCTTGCTGCCAGAGTGTCTGACTCCCCGGGCCTCGTCCACAGCCGCCAAGGGCCGCCCGCCCTCCCGCCAATGTTATCAGCTGGCTCAGCGGCGGCGTAGAGAGGAGACATGGCTAAACAAGGCGCTGTTTATCTGTGCAGCCTGTATTCACTGCACATCCCGGGCAGCGCCGGACCCGGCACCACTCAAATCTGCCCGGCTCTGCAAAGAAAGAGCCGGCAGACCTGCTCTCAACAACAGTCTGCAACAGAGGTGCCTGGGGTGCAGATCAATGGGCGACAGTGTCCCAGCCTTGTCCCGACGGTACAGACCCAACGACCCCGCCCTCCGCCCCCCTCCACTTCCCCCCTGCCCGGTCTTATCCCCTTCCAGCACACTACATGTTTATCTCTCTCTCTCTCTCTCTCTCTCTCTCTCTCTCTCTCTCTCTCTCTCTCTCTCTCTCTCTCTCTCTCTCTCTCTCTCTCTCTCTCTCTCTCTCTCTCTCTCTCTCTCTCTCTCTCTCTCTCTCTCTCTCTCTCTCTCTCTCTCTCTCTCTCTCTCCGAGCTTTTACGTCTGTTTTCTTTTTCTGTTTGTACAATAATGGTGGTAAAAAAAATAAAAAATTGTCTTACAGTTTCACCATATAGTTATAATAATATTAATAATAATAATAACACATTTGGTACAATGGCAACAGGACGGCTCACATACAGTGCAAAGCACAGCACAAAACAACAATAGCTAGTAGTGGAATATGCCTATCACACAGTAAACTATACATATCATATAGCATCGTTTTCTAGACGTATCATGGCCTAATATGAAAGGGAGATCCGCAGTCCGCAGATTTTGTTTTGGCTATAAGTCCTACAACATTTTTATATGGTCTAAAAATCCAAAATACGATTCTTACAAGGAATTTGGAGAATGTGCCATATATGGCTGGCCAACCAATAATCTAACATATATTATAAAACATGAGTGATGTAATGATATGTGAAGGCAGAAAGCTATAAGCTTCTTGTAACATTTTATGAAAGCATGTTTCTCATTATCATTTTCCGTGTGGGGTAACGCTTGACATCACCAACAACCTAGCGGTGAAGCAACAACAGGAACCGTCAGTCCCGGGTCCCCCCAGAGGGCCTCGTCTGTCAGCCCTGTCTCCCTCGCCTCCCTGTCCCGGCCTTATCTGTGGTCCGAGGAGCCCTGACTCCAGACAGGACAGACAGTGCTATCTAACTGGGCCATGATGTCTCCATATACATGAGGAAATCACCCACTCCTCGTGAAGAAATGAGACCTGCCTTCAGACATCCTGCCCCTGAGCAAAAAAACAGAGAGATATTTAGAAAAGGCTAATTGTCTCCACCAGGCAGCAGCCTGGAGGAGATCGTGTAATCGGTCCAGTGTGTGCGTGTGTGTGTATCTGCGTGTATCTGTCCGCAGCAGATCTCGCAAACTACAAGGCCGATTGGTCTAATATTTGTTGTGCACAATTATGACTATATGAACAAGGACCTCTAAAGGTTTTAGTGATGCAAGACTTTTTCATTACTTGTCCTGTTGCCAATCAAGTGCTAACCAACCGCACAGGAGCTACAGGGGAGATGAAGGGGAGATGCGCCCGTTTTTATTTATTTATTTAATCTCCACCAGGTGGCAGCATAATACAAGTGGTTGAGTGAACAGCACACGACAACTGCAGTGGCGTGTAGCTGTTAGACACAAGAAAGGAATTTCTTGGACCTGGATCAGGACAGAGTTTGAAGGACCTCAGTCTGACCCAGACAAGACACCCCAAAGAAGAAAAACAGGTGTGAGAAGGACACTATGTGGATATATCTCCAAAGATTACGTTTTTGCCCCAGAACAACTTCTGGAGTCGGAGTGTCAAGCTAGCTGATGTTAACGTCACCAGTAGGCTAACGTTACATCTGAAATCCATTATGAACATTAACATAGCTAGCTAATGTTACTTGTGACTCTCTCTCTCTCTTTTTCTCTCCCATTCTCTCTCTCCATCTCTCTCTCTTTCCCACACTTACTCGCCTTCACAGTAGAGGCCAACGTTATTTAAGCTAACGTTATATTATAGTTATAATGTAGTCCTAACAATGTAGACGGTTTTCCTTTCCGTGATGTGAATCTTCGGAAGGCCATAAGGAATGAGTCTGTGCTCATGGTTGGAAGGAGTTCGATATGTATCGCTCTGGTGTTCATGCATTTGAATACAATACCCCACCGCTTCTCGGTTCCTCTTCCTTTCTTTATATACAACGGGCCAAAACAGTCCATGCCTGTGGAGTGGAATGGCTTGTCGCCGAGTCGGAGGCGACAGGGAGGTAGGTCAGCCATCCGGGGTATGCTGGGCTGCGCGCGCCACTTTCGGCAGTCTAGACAGGTTCGCTGGAAGCATCGCACTGTTTCTCTTCCTTGAAGTATCCAATAGCGACGTCTGATCTCCGCGAAGACTCTCTCTGCTCCTGCGTGGTGTACATCCTCGTCGTATTTCTTCATGATCAGCTCTGTGACCTTGTGTCGGCTGTTCAAGACTATCGGGTACTTAACGTCATCCGGTAGATTGGGGGCCCTCCGCAGACGACCACCCACTCTGATGAGATTATGGGCGTCGCTCTCGGGTGCCAGGTGGAGCAATCTGCTGTCTGATGGGACGGGCTTTCCTCCCTGTAGACAGTCTAGCTCGTCGGGGAACGAGTCTCTCTGGGCTCGTTGTAGTAGAAGAAGTTCTGCTTCTTCGTAGTCAGCTGCTGAAATGTCGGCAGTGGGCTGAATCTCTGGGTGGTGCCACAGAAATGTCTTTAGTTGCGCACTCTGTAGGGTGAGGCAATCATCTATGTTGGGGTCTGTGGAGGCGACTGTGCTCAGTCCACAGAACATAGGTTTCTTGTTCTCAGCCTCCTCTTTACTCGCCTCCCGTGGGGTGGGCGTAGGCCACTCTCCTTCCGGGAGCTTGAGGAACTCTGGTCCGTCACTGTAGATGTTGTGACGGGTGAGGTCATCTAGGGACATTCCCCGGGTGATGACGTCAGCTGGGTTGTGTTTGGTGTCCACATACCGCCAGCTCGCTGCTTCTGTTAACTCTTGAATCTCTGTGACTCTGACTCCCACGAAGACCTTGTATCTGCATGAATCAGACTTGATCCATGTGAGTACTGTCGTGGAATCTGACCACAAGATTGTTCTGTGCACCGGAATGGTGAGTTCATGTTGGATTAACGTGGCTAGATGCGCTCCTGCTAGGGCTGCGCAGAGCTCTAGACGCGGGATAGATTGTTGCTTTCGTGGGGCTATTCTTGAGCGAGCCAGGATGAAGGCGGTGTGTATCTCTCCTCCCTTCTCTTGGGCACGCAAGTAGGCCACTGATCCATAGGCTACTTCGGAGGCGTCGCTGAAGACGTGTAGATCCATCTTGCATGTCTCTGGCCTCACTGTGGGTGGGAAGTAGCTGCGGCGTATATTGACGCCTGGGAGTGAGCGGAGTTCCGTCTCCCACTCTCTCCATGTGGAGGCAAGGGGTGCGGGTATTGGGTCGTCCCAGCCCTGGTCCTTGTCCCATAGTGCTCGTACAATCATCTTTGCCCTGGTGGTGTAAGGTAGAATACATCCCAACGGGTCATATTGTCTGGCGAGTGTTCTGTACACACTCCGTCTGGTGGTCGGTATCGCCGTCGACCTTCCCTGCTCCGTGGTCAGGGGTTTGTGTCTATAGTGGAGCGAGTCTGTTTTGAAGCGCCAGACTAGTCCTAGTGTCATTTCTTGGGCTTCTCCTGGGATTGTCGCCATCCAGGTCTCGCTGCTGGCAGCCTTGTCCGCGGGGGAGAGGCTGCGCAATACGTGCGGGTCGCTGCTGGCCCACTGCCTGAGATCAAAGCCGCCTTTGATCAGAGAGGCGCGTAGCTTGAGTAGGAGAGCCTCGGCTTCTTCTTGAGTCGAAACGCTTTGTAAACAGTTGTCCACGTAGAAACTGTTCTTCACACTGTGTCGGACCTCTTCATCTGCTGCTGGGTCCTCTGCGACGTGTTTCTGTAGTGCAAATGTAGCACAGCACGGGCTGCATGTAGTTCCGAAAGGGAGGACTTCCCATTGATAGATGGCGGGGTGCTCATCTCCGATCCTCTCTCTCCATAGGAACCGCAGCAGGGGCTTGTCCTCCTCCACTAGTCTCACCTGCAGGAACATCCCTTTGATATCCCCGCTGATAGCCACCTTGTCCTGGCGGAAGCGTAGTAGCACGCCTAGTAGAGAGGGGCCGAGTGTGGGGCCGGGCAAGAGCTCTTTATTCAGATTTTGGGATCCGATCTGGTAGCTGCAGTTAAACACAATGCGATCCTTGCCGTTGTGGTGGACCTTGTGGTGCGGCACGTACCATGATTCGGTCGTCTGATCGGCCTCTTTAATGTCAATCTTTGTCACGTGTCCCGCTGTGATTAGCTTCTCAATCTCAGCGCGGTACACACTCTCTTGAGCGGGGTCTTTGGCTAGGCGCCGCTCTGTGTTCAATAGATACCGCTCCGTAGCGTCTTTCTTTGCGTGAAAGGTGGGCATTCCCTCTCGCCTCAGGAGTGGAGTTGCGTATCTCATCACTCCGCCGACTGTGACTCTCTTTGTCCCCTGCTCGAGGAGGTTTATGGCGTAAATGTCTTCTTTAGAACGAATGTCTTTCTTTTCGTTCTTAAAGGGCATTGTCTCTAGTGTCCATAGCCTCTCGACATGCTGCAGGAGAGTGGTGTCTTCTTCTGTCACTCTGGAGTGGAGGCAGCTAGTGGCTGCTGTTCGGTTGAGAGATTTAGCGAGGGGGCCTTGTAGTGTCCATCCTAGGCGGGTCTCGACTGCTGCAGGACAGCCTCTGGGTCCTGTATGGACCCGGTCTATCGGGACTATGAGGTCTGCATGGTCGGAGCCTATCAGCAGGGTCGGGGTGGCGCCGTCTATGAGCGGGATAGGTAGTTGACGCAGGTGCACATATTTATCCATCAGTTTGGCGATGGGGTAGGTGTACTGTGATAGTCCTATTTCTTGGCTGGTGAAAGCATTTGTAATCCTATACCGTCGCTCTGGCTGCCCGCTTGCTGCGATAGTGAAGGAGACATTCTCGCCTTTTATCATCTTTAAATCTCTTCTTATTGTCCGAATCGTCATTTGGTTCTCGCTCCCCTGCAGTCCCAGCTGGGCCGCAGCGGACGCGAGCAGAAGGGTCTTCTCTGACCCGTCATCAAGGACGGCGTAAGTGTCCATGACTTTATCTTGGTAGCTCAATGTTACACGGACTACCTTTAAGAGCACTTGGGCGCCGCTGCTGCTGGCGGGGTCAATGTACATGACACTTGCCTTTGTGCTGCTCGATGGTGCAGGTGCAGGCTTTCTTCTGTTACTGTCGTGTAGGACATCTAGGTGGGCTCCGTCACACCGACTGCACCTCTTCTTTAGGCGGCACTCGGCTGCCATGTGACTGCGCGCACATCGGTAACAGCGCCTGTTGGACTTTATCCATTGACTCACTTCTTCTGCATTCATCTTTGTGAACAGGTCACATTGTGACAGCCAGTGTTCCTTCTCGCAGTACGGGCACACCATCTTCCACTTCTCTTTTCTCGAGGGGGTACTGTGGTTCTTACTGCTCGGTACTGATTCTGATTGGTGCATGACAGTCACCGATCTTCTTCCATCGTTTATTCTCCTGGGTCCCTCTCTGGAGCTTGGTGTGCTCCGCACGAACGTATCCAGTCGTAGGCTGCTGACTTCTCTCGCCAGGAAGTCGGCTAGATCGAGGAGGGATGGTTCGGGACCGTTAGGATCACGGTGGTCTCTCTGCCGCCTGAAGCGCTCTAGTCTGGCGGGTGGCAGCTTCTCTAAAATCCTCTCGACGTTAGAGTTGGCGTATAGCTCGTGCATACCCTTTTCTCGTTGCGCTCCCAGCATCCCTACCAGGGACTGCACTTTTATAGACAGGTCGTCTAATGAGCGATTGTCTGTTGCTGGGGGTAGGCGGTCAATATGCCTTATCTCTTGGATTACGTAATCCCATATACGTCCATATCTCTGGTCCAGCGCTGCTAGAGCCGCGGTGTATGGGGTCGTAGAGGTGGCATAGGCTAGCGCTATATTGTGCGCTCGGGGTACTTTCAGGTGCTTCAGTAATATTGCATACTTGTGGCGTTCATCAGCGACATCCACCATCATTGTCTCTAAGCACATCCGGAGCTCCGTGTACTGTGCTCGATTCTCATAGGTGAAGTCTGGAAACGTCGGTGTGCCAATGTATGACGCCGTGGATGGCTGATACATCGGCGAGCGTTGGGGGAGAGGCCTCCTAGGCGAGTCTCCTCTTGCGCCTCTCTGTGGGCTGGTACCGGCAGGGTACCATGGCCCGCTGGTCCAGGTGCTATTCCTCGGGGCTGGTCGTGCGTCATGCTCACCCGTGAATAGAGTCGGGGGTCTGTAGCGCAGCGCCGCGGGGGTATAGCCTGGGCTGTACTGGACCTCCTGGTCCGGTGGAGTACTGTGCTGTCGTCGAGCTTGGTTCTCCTCCTCTCCCCCTTCTTCTTCTATCAGGTCCTCTAGATCCTGTAGTCGTTTATTTAGCTTCTCCGCAGTGTATGCCGCTCCTTCCTTGTAGCTGGGTCTCGCTTGGACCGGTCGGGGAAGGGGGTCTGCGGGGGGTATAGGCTTGGTCTGTTGGTCAAGTTCAGGGTCGCTTGCTCGGTTAGGGGATGCTGCCCTTGACTGTTGTCTCGACGAGTTCCTTGAACCCCTGGCGGAGGGAGAGGGTGTTGCCTTGGTGATCAGCTGCTCCATTAGCTGCGCTTGTAGTCTGTCGCGCTCGCCCTGTAGTCTGTCGCGCTCGGTTTCGCGCTGGATGAGAGCGAGGTCGCGCTCTGCCTCTCTTTGGGCACCGTCAGCGGCGCGCTGGGTGTCTGCTCGGTCTCTTGCCATATTCTCTTCCGTCTGAAGGCGTCTCATCTCCAGGCGTATGCGCTCTTCTTCGCTCCGTTGCTGCGTCTGGAGTCGATCGCGTTCACCCTGAAGTCGATCGCGTTCACCCTGGAGTCGATCGCGTTCGGTAGAGGCTGTCAGGCTGACGAGGAACGCCTGTGATAGCATCCTCTCCGCTTCGCTGGGGGAAGACGGTTGTAGAGGTGAGCCGCTCCTGGCTGTACTCGTTGGGGAGTCCTGGAGCTCTATCTCCTCGGCGCTCTCCTCATCTTGTTCCGTGCAGAGTTCTCTCTCTGTAGGGTTGTCTTCCTCCCGGGGCTGGTCGGGGACTACTTCTTCGGTATTGGCGGGGGGTAAAGGCATGTCAGCTCCCTCCTGGTCCCCACCGTGAGCTTGGTCAGTTACATTAGAACCCACTAGGGCCTCTGTGGTCGGGGTAACCTGGTCGTTAAGGTCAGACATAATTTTACTTTCTACTTTTACCGCGTTTACCGTTTGTCGAAGGCTAGGTAGTTGACTGACAGCGTAATCCTCTAAGTACTGAGGTGTCTGTCGTCTGCGCCACGGGCGTTCTACGTTAGGAGGACCGTTTCGTGGAGTGTTCATCATAGGCCATTTCAATATTAATAACACTATATTAATATTACACTAGTTACCCTCCGGCTCGAAGGACCAATTGTAACTGAGGGGTACAATTCCCTGACTGTATTGATAAGTATGGTATCATTAAACCACTACCGCTTTATGTACTTTAACTACTGGCCACACAGTACATGATATAGATATGATGAACACTTTCCCACCATGAAACCAAGTCCACACAAATGTATAAGTCGAATATTTAATATATAGCAAAGGGTATATACAACGTTCACTTAATGACATTTATGATTTGAATGCACTTGTAAGGCAAATTAGTATTCGTAGGCAAATCAACATTGAATGTCCAATCTCTGGTTACGCAGGAAGCAAGTATACAACCTGGTTCTTTAGGGAACTATAGCGATGGTACTTAATGATTATAGCTGGATATACTAAAGGGGGGTCCTGCTGGTTGTAAGTCAGTAGGGGGGGGGGGGGGGTTAGGAGAGCCGCCGGCGATATCCCATCTGGCCAACGATTTCTTGGGAGAATTCAGAGTGCTGAACACGGTGCCCACAGAACCTTGGTCCACAGATGAATACAGTTGGGCCCTCTTGTAGACGGTAGCTGCCGGTCCACAACGAAGAGACGTGAGGCGACCTCACTCGGGGTAGAGCGCCGTCTCACCTGGACTCCTCTCGGGGGGTAGTTCCAACACTCACCAGTGTTGGCTGTTATCCATGGCATAAATCAAAGCACCCAAAGCAAGTAGATAATCCAAGCCGTGTAGGGCTTGCCGTCGTCCGGGTAAGGTAATCCAATGTGCAGGTCCACTCGTCCTAGCCCAGAACTCCTCGGATGAAAGCACCACACGTGGTCTGCCCAGCCTGGTTAAGACTCTAGATAACGCGAGGAAACGATGGGGGTACTACTCACTGTCTAACTCTAACCGAACGATGCACCATACATAATAGACTATTATTAACTTAATAGAAATACGTCCCACTCGACGGTATAGTGCCAAACTATGACAATTCAACTATTAATCCACACGATGTCTCAATGCCATTCTGAGGCCAAGTTGACCATACTGCACCACACGTGTATCGTGGGTGAGGCTTAACGTCTTGCCACTAGGTTGGAGGGTAAAGAACTAAGGGCTAAGGGACTAAAAAGAAAGTTCTACTTTACTTGCGCCATATATATATGCGCTGTGAACAAATAGTACCATTCGTATTTCGCCAGACGTATTCCTACGCGGAACCGGGCTAGTAACGACATGTTCGTCGGCACGATTGAACTTGAACCAAGGGGCTTGGCTGCTGGCGCCAAGTTCTTGTCCAATGAGAGAATGAAACTATTATGGGCTGTTAGTAGACTAAAGGGATATTCAGTGTATATGTACAAGGAATATACAAGGGATATCAAACGATATACAAATACTATTAAATATATATCCATAAATAAATATATATATTCGGTTTAATCTGATCCTTCACAACAATAATAATAATAATAATAATAATGGATTGGATTTATATAGCGCTCTTCATGACACCCCAGTGACCCCAGAGCGCTTACAGAGTCCATTATTCGTTCATACACAGTCATATCGGTGGTGGTAAGCTACAATTGCAGCCAGAGCTGCCCTGAGGCAGACTCACGGAAGCGTGGCGAATAATCATCGCCTACGGCCCCTCCGACCACCACCAACATTCATTCACATGCATACACATTCATACGAGGCAAGTAGGTTAAGTGTCTTGCCCAAGGACACAACGGCAGTGGGATGGACATGGGCTTGAGCGGGATTCGAACCACCAACCCTTCGATCATTGGACGACCCGCTCTACCCCTGAGCCCGCTCTACAAATAATAAAAATAAAATAATAATAGAATAAAATAGAATAGATAATAAAAATAGACATGCTAAAAAGTACTAAGCTAAAATACAATACAATGCTAAGCTTACTAATTAAAAGGTAATGGGTCCTATATACACTACTATACAATATCCTATACAGTTATACTATGTATAATAAACTAGGGCTGGGCGATATGGCCAAAAATGATATCGCGATAACGATATCGATAACAATATCATATCACTCGATATTCGATATTATCGATATTGTTATAAGTATAAAAAAAGGCGAATTTTTTTTAATCAACAGATGTATGTTTATTTTGCAGCAATTCTTTGTCGTTGCCGCCATCTTTAGTGTTACATCCCCTCACACTCCAGTTCTCAGGCTGCAGCTGGTTTGAAAGCGAAAGTAAACCGGCTTCTCTGCTGGCTGTGGCTCCAGGGGAGTTGAACAGTTCTGGCTCTGCTAGTTTCTTTTCTATCTGTTGGCACTTTTTTGGTGGACAAACCACCGCACATGTGCACCGTGACTCGTGACTGGAGTCTAGCTCTGCTAGCACACAGACGGTTTAAAACTGTATTTTAGATTAGAAAGCAAACTAAATAAATGGACAAGAAAAAAAAAATCTCAATTTGGTCAGTATTGTCATTTGACAAGCAAAGCCATTACTTTAAGTTGCAGGCAAGAAAGACAGGTCTATCCACTGTCTCTGGTTTTAAAACTGCCCTGTTGCAGGTCACATTTTTCGATATATATATTTTTTTTATATCGATTATTAAAATATATCGCTGTAGGAAAGCCCCTGTTAATAAGATTACTTTGTTCTGTAATAGCCCTTTAATATGTCGTTGTTGACAGGAAAGGGTAATTGATTTATGCCAGTGTAATTGTTCAGCGTGATGTGCTCCAGCTAGTGTCGCATTCTGGTCTGCTGATAAGGTTACTGGCCCTTTAAGAGTTTTTTCTAACCTTGCGCAAGTTTGGTCTCAGTTCAGCTGTCTGACGGTACGCAGCAGTTACTTCTGTCCCTTTGGGGAAAGTGTGCGTCAATGACAGACACAATCACAAGCAAATTCCCAAATACAAATCATTAACTGAAGCATGCCTCTGTGATTCTTTAATCGGAGTCACAACCCCATAGTGTCCGCCAGCTCTATCAAACGCACCTGTGGAGGCCCTAGACCTCTGTTTCATTGGTCCTTCGAGCCGGATAGAGCTCCTTCAAGACGCTATGGCAGACCAGGACACCACAGAGACCACTGCTCATCCGCAGAGAGAGCGCCACCTACCAAGCCACCTACGTGACTTCGAAGTGGGATATGAACCTCAACCACAAGATGAACCTCCAAAGGCCCTATCCCACGCATCACAGCACCGGGCTAGCGAGACGAGGACCCCATCTATGAGGAGCAAGCACCTACATCCGTCGATCACATCCAGACACCCGGCGAGTGAGGCAAGGGCTCCGTCTGAAGGTATACAGGTCCTCACATCGGTCAATTCCTAGAACCACCATAAGGTCAGGTGTTGGCTCCCGTCGTTCATCTGGGAGTGTACACCCACAACATGCTCTCTCACCAGTCCAGGAAGCTATCCTTCAGGAGCACATCCACTGCCTGGAGCTTGAGGAGCTATAGTGCCAGGTACAAGAAGACTGCAACGCCGACCTGGAGTGTCAACGCTTACAACGCCTACAGCAGGAAGCACAAGATGCATGGGAAGCTATCGCTAAACGCCTTGACAGGCAGAGGCGGCTTAAGAAGAAGGAGAAGGAACTTCAAGTAGCCAAACTGGTCACCTCACTTCTTCAAGAGTCAGAGATATTCTAAAAGGAGTTATTCACACTAGAGGCATCCTATCATTAACATATGATAGAATCCTGACCAGTACAGAAATTATACCCCTAAATGCCAAGAACAAATGGGAGCGGGACCTGGACTGTACCTTTGATGAAGATGAATGGGAATCACTATGTGAGTCTGCACTATCTTTTTCATATAACACTCGACATAAACGTATGCAATTTAACATTCTCCATAGAACCTATTTTACGCCGGAAAGACTTCACAGGATGAATGAGGCTATCTCTGACCTTTGCCCTAGGTGCTCAACGGAAACAGGTAGCCTGCTCCACATGTTCTGGGAATGTAACAAACTGAGACCTTACTGGGGCTCAATTTGGGAGACTCTCGAAGAGGTCACAGGTCTTGAGATCCCATGTACACCTAAATTAGCATTATTAGGAGACATGTCTGACATTTCTCCAGATAAGAGAGGCAAGGTGCGGATCATTAAATTGGCCATGATTGCAGGGAACAAGTGTATTGCCATGCTGTGGAAAAGTGCTGAATCCCCCCCCATGTCTATGTGGCTTAGTGAAATCTCTTCGTACATGGCATCAGAGAAAATAATGTTCAATCTTAAGAAAAAACCACGTCTCTTTGATAAATGCTGGTCTGGGTTTAGGCAATACTTAGAACAGATTACATAGTAGGTTGATGATATAGGCTATTATTGAAGCTCCCTTTTGTCTTTCTGAAGGGTATATATTGCAATGAATGATACTGTAAATGTTATTAGTTGCTCTTTGAAGAGAAAAGATGTAATGGTAGACATTTATTTGTTTGGTGTAGAAGTATGGGCACCTGTTAGACGGGTGTAACTGGGTTTACAAAACTCTCAAAATGTGTAAAAAAAAAGAAAAAAATGAATTTGTCGAGGTCCTAGTCTGGGGGAAGGGAGGGGGGGTCTGGCAGCATTTCCTTTTGTATGGTTGTTGAACTGTTGAACTGATGCTGTTAAACTGAAAAAAAAAGAAAATACCTATAAACATATTGTTTAAAAAAAAGAATGAAAAGGGAACAAGGGAACTATAAAATAAATTGAAATGTAAATAAACAAGGTAAAGATAGAATTGACCGTTGAACCCATGTCACCCCCTTTTCTTTTATTTTTGTTTTCTTTTTTAGTGATGCACGATATATTGGCCGCTGACATAATATCGGCCGATATGGCCGTTTTTTTTACACATCGGTATCGGCCCGATATCAAGATAGGGCCGATATGGGCCGATATAATTTTTTATTTTTTTTTATTAAAATTTAATATTATTTTTTCTTTTTACATGTTTTGGCCTTAAATTGTTTCAAAATATCAGTAATTTCTGAAAATAAGTTACAAAAGTAAAAAAAAGTATGCGTTTTGGAAAGTAGCTCTTTGTTTGATTATCATAAAAAAGTGTTTTCTGTGCAGAGATGTCGACATCGGTGGATGTCGGTGCCGGCCAGAACAGCAATATTAATGTCGGTTATCGGTATCGGCCACCATTTTCACATCGGTGCATCACTATTCTTTTTGATGTTATAATTTTTTCTTTATTGTTTCTGTCTGTTTAATTGTATTGTCTGAGATGTTTGTAAATCAAAAATGCAAATAAAAATGTAAGTTAAAAAAAAGAGTCAGAGATGGGACCACGTAGTGGTGCATTGTCTCCCAGGAGCTTCTACTCCCTACCAGTGATGCATGCTGCACCTGCCAATGCTCCTGCAGGCTCACCACATCAACCCATCTCTCATCTACACCCTGCACCCCCTCTTGTGCCTGCAGCAGTATCTGAGCCGACCTATCCACCACCTGGACTACAGCACCATGTAGTGGCACCTGTGCCTCTAGCACTTCCTACCATACCACAGAACATGCATCCCCCGCCGGCTAATCCAGCCGCCATCACTCCAGTGATACACCATCCAGCACAGGCGATGTCTCGCTCTGCTGCTCCCCCTGTGTCATGGTACCCAGCTCCCAACATGCCTGGTTCAATCGAGCAACCTACGAGCTCACATGAAGCTTCTGTAGCTACACACAGTATCCAGAGTCCTACCTATGGTGTGACCATCTCTACTGCAGCTCAACCATACCAGAATGTGAGTCATGCTGCACCTCACATGGCTCCTATCCCGCCACAGGTTATATCAGGGCATATACAGCACCCAGGATCAGATATGCTGATTACCTCTCCCTACGGCATCCCACAGCCGATGCTGCCAGTCTTTGAACGTGACCACGAAAGTGACTTTGCTCTACTCAAGATAGCCTTGGATAACTTGATGGGCAGTCATGGGCACCTGACTGAACAGTATAAGTACCAGATGCTCCTCGGCCACTTGAAACTCCCCAGTGCTCTCCACCTAGCCAGAGCCTACATGTATGACCCTCGACCATATACCGTTGCATTGCAAGCCCTGCAAGACAAGTACAGTCAACCCAGACAGCTCGTCCAATCAGAGTTAGGTGCCATTCTCAACTCACCTACCATCAAGTTTGGTGACACTGAAGCCTTCGACTCCTTCGCCCTGTCCATCCAGTCTCTGGTGGGCATGCTCGGGACATTTGAAGGTCAAAACGGGTACGAGTTGAGATGCAGATCCCACGTCGACCGGCTCCTAAGCAAGATGCCTCCTTCAGTCAGGGACGGATTCATTGAATACTGTCTCAGCCGCGGCATTCTCCGGACAGGGTCAGACCTGACATACACCCTGCCTGACCTGGCAGCCTGGCTTCAGATGAAGTCACAAGCTAAGTGCCTCTCAAGTCGAGCTGCAGCGCTTTATCAGTGCAACGCACCCAAGCCAGCCAAGCAAGACCAACGTGTCACTCATTATAAGCAGAAGACCACAACCATCCTTCTCAATGCTGGGGAAGTTGCTAGTACTCCAGAGCCTACTCGCTACAAAACCCCTTTCAAGTCCAAGCCGTATTGCCCCTATTGTGACAACAAGGAGCACTTCTTAAATGCCTGTGATGACTTCAAGATGCTATCTACCAGCCAGGCCGTGAAGTGGATCAGAGAGGGGAAACGGTGCTGGAAGTGTGGCCGCAACCACTCTGCCGAAGCATGTACTCTGAAGCGCCCATGCAAGACATGCAAAGAACAGCACCTTACCATTCTGCACGACTCCATACAGCAGGGTGAAACCAAAATCTGCATGGTCACTACACCACCCACCAAGGTATACCTCGACCGGCCCAACCGTCCACAACAGGTTATGTTAAAGGTCATCTTGAGGAACAGGGACCAAGCCTTGGAGACCTATGCCGTGTTGGACGATGGCTCTGAACGAAGTATCGTTCTGCCTCAAGCCATGCAGCGGCTGAACCTTCCCAGAAAGCCAGAGACTCTCCATCTACAAACAGTCCAGCAGAATGTCGAACAGCTCCAGGGCAGCTCCGTCTCCTTCGATGTTTCTCCATGGTGCACGCCTTCCCAGAAGTATCGGATCCACCAGGCCTTCACTGCCAAAGGCCTCACCCTGGCCGAACACTCTTATCCTGTGGCCGCACTACAGAAACGCTACAAGCACATCCACAGCCTGCCCTTACCACCAGTCGACCATGCCCAGCCATTACTTCTGATTGGTTCAGATATGCCACACCTTCTGAGGTCTTTGTGCGCACACGAGTTGCGGAAATCCAGAACCTGACCGAGCCCGATAATTGGAGATACGTGAACTCTGCATCAAACCCAGCAGATGACATCACTCTGGGTCTAACCCTGGAGGAACTGGTACGACCACATCGATGGCACAAAGGTCCAGAGTTCCTCTACTTACCTGAAGATCAGTGGCCTACTATGCCCTCTGTTCATCCTGAGTCTGACGGCCACGAGATGAAGAAGTCTGCCATAATCTGTAATGTAACCACCTCTCCCAGTCCTCCGCTCCCTGCCGTTGAAGACTTCACTTCATGGAAAGATCTCGTCCAAGCAACAGTCAGGTCCCTTCACGGTGCGGCTGATGCCCATACCACAGATCAGCCTTATGAAGCAGCTGACTTCCTCAATGCTGAGAAGGTCCTCCTTAAACGAGCCCAGCTGGACTCATTCCTAGAGGAGATCAAGGCCCTCAAGTCTGACCGACCTCTTCCCTCAGACAGTCATTTGGGCTCTCTATCTCCGGAGTATGACAAGGCTACAGGTCTCCTCAGAGTAGGCGGTAGGCTGCACAGAGCCGAGAACTTGGATATGGATGCCATTCACCCAATCGTCTTGGATCCACATCACCCCCTGACAAAGCTGATCATCCAAGATTATGATCAAACTCTTCTCCACCCCAGGCCTGAGAGGGTATTCGCTGATCTTCGATCCCGATTCTGGGTTCTACGTGGAAGAGAAGCAATCTGCAAGCATCAGCACACCTGCCGAGAATGTCATCTGTGGCGAGCAAAGCCCGACATGCCTAAAATGGCCGACCTTCCGCCCTGTCGCCTGCGTCTCTACAAGCCCCCATTCTATTCTACAGGAGTAGACTGTTTTGGGCCATTTCACATCAAGATAGGGCACCGGAATGAGAAGAGGTGGGGGATTGTGTACAAGTGTATGACTTCACGCTGCATACACCTTGACCTACTGACACCATGTTACCTGTTACCTGTTTATTGCACAATGTTGTTTTTATTGGATTCTATTATATGTTGTACCACTGTATTGCACATCGTTGCGGGCAAGACCACCCGCATTTCATTGTATACTTGTATGCCGTGACAAATAAAACTCTTGACTTGACTTGACCTCCTAGAAAGCTTGGACTCTGACGCCTTCTTGATGTCTCTGAGGCGTTTCGTCTCGTGCCGTGGTACACCTTTCGAGCTCCTCAGTGATAATGGCACAAACTTTGTCGGAGGAAACAGAGAGCTGCAGGAAGCCTTTGCTGAGATGGAACCCAGACTGAAGGAACAGTTGGCTAAGCAGAATATTACGTTCCGCTTCAACCCGCCGAGCGCACCGCACTTTGGTGGAACTTGGGAGAGGGAGGTGAAGTCGGTGAAAACTGCCCTCAGAGTCATCTTGAAAGATCAGACAGTGTCCGAGACTGTCCTCCACACAGTCCTCATCGAAGTGGAGGGTATCATGAATGCAAAGCCATTGGGCTACCTCTCCTCGGACGTTGCAGATCCTGATCCCGTTACCCCGAACCTCCTCATCATGGGACACCGTGATTCGTCTCTACTTCAAGCGGTCTACGACTCCAGTGACCTCCTTGGGAAACGTCGCTGGAGGCATAGTCAAGTGCTGGCCGACCATTTCTGGTCCGCGTTCATTCGCCACTACTTACCGGGTCTACAAGAGAGGCAGAAGTGGAGGAAGGATGGCAAGGAACTGTCACTCGGCCAGGTGGCCCTCATCGTTGACCCACAGCTTCCTCGGGCACTCTGGCCTGTTGGGAAGGTCACTCAGACGTACCCTGGAGCTGATGGGCGCATCCGCACCGCAGCTGTCCAGGTGAAGGACAGAACATACCTGCGCCCTGTGTCCCGGTTGGTGCAGCTCCCGAGTCTCCCGGATACAGAGGACCCCTGAGACTTTCCTGTTTAGTTCAAAAGGTCTAAGTAGACTTTTGGGTGTGGCTGTGTAGGAAAGCGCCTGTTAATAAGATTACTTTGTTCTGTAATAGCCCTTTAATATGTTGTTGTTGACAAGAAAGAGTAATTGATTTATGCCAGTGTAATCGTTCAGTGTGATGTGCTCCAGCTAGTGTCGCATTCTGGTCTGCTGATAAGGTTACTGGCCCTTTAAGAGTTTTTTCTAACCTCGCACAAGTTTGGTCTCAGTTCAGCTGTCTGACGGTACGCAGCAGTTACTTCTGTCCCTTTGGGGAAAGTGTGCGTCAATGACAGACACAATCACACGCAAATTCCCAAATACAAATCATTAACTGAAGCATGCCTCTGTGATTCTTTAATCGGAGGCACAACCCCATAGTGACCGCCAGCTCTATCAAACGCACCTGTGGAGGCCCTAGACCTCAGTTTCAATCGCGATAATTATCGTTATCGTTATATCGCCCAGCCCTATAATAAACTATCCTAGCTATACTATACTATACAAAAACATACAGTTAGAGAAAGAAGAAATGTGTGGCTCCTGCATCTGCATCAAATTCTGCCACAGGCCCTCTATTGACTCCAGAATATAGGCACGCTGCCTGGTGGAGATTTGCCCTCTACAGAGCACACATTTCTAGTGAGACCGGCCACACACTAGCCCTCATTGTAAAAAGAAACACAACAACAAAAACACTCTCGGCTTTAAGTATCAGAAGAAATCCCTCTTATGGCTCCAAGCATGTCCAACAATGTCTTTGTTGTGACTTAATCTGTCTTGGCCTGTGTCCCAGTACCATGTATCTAAGAGGCATGACACAAACAGTTGCATTTCATTCAGACTTTCCAGTGGATGAGCTGTTTCATTGCGCTTTAATCCAACGCTCCTTCACACTAAAGAGCAGCATCATCATTAAAAACTAAATATATATATATATAAGTTTATTCACACCTTTTCCAATTTACAAACTTTACAAAAGATTTATAGAAAATTAAACATACCCCCCCCCCCCCCCACCTCCTACCCCCCCCCCCCCCCCACCCCCCACTGCCCCAGCTCAACCTCCCCACCCCCCATCTGACTACCCCCCCCCCACTGCCCCAGCCCAACCTCCCCACCCTTCATCTGACTACCCCCCCACTGCCCCAGCCCAACTTCCCCACCCTTCATCTGACTACCCCCCAACTGCCCCAGCCCAACCTCCCCACCCTTCATCTGACTACCTCCCCACTGCCCCAGCCCAACCTCCCCACCCTTCATCTGACTACCCCCCCACTGCCCCAGCCCAACCCCCCCTCCCATCTTTCTACCCCCCATCTGGTCTATGTGATGGTATACTATATACTATATAGGTGGTCTACATTTATGAACCAGACTAATGGAGAGTGAACAGCAGTAGGCTGTTGGATAGTAAAAATGTGTTTGGGTTGTGGACTCCCTGAGTGAGCGCTGATTGAGACAGACAGTCCGGCTAACAGGACAGTGCAGACAGCGCGGTGCTGGAGGGAAGAGGTCAGGGGTCAAGAGGTCAAAATTAAGGGAGCAAGGCTGGACCTTGCGACAAGACCAACTGCTCTGTGGTGTGTAGTCTTCACATGGCTCACACTCTGGCATGGTTCTCACCCTCCATTTTGACCGTCTATCCCAGCTGCTCTCCACAGAAGCACCCAGACAGACTGGGAACTCATCCCAACACAGCGGGTGTTCTGCGACACTCCTAGGGATCGTCAGAGACATTTATAATAAAGCACAAAATACTGTAGTAGTATACTCTAGCGAGCCCATATTTGACATATTTGACATATATTTATTACCTATGTTTATTATATAAATCAAACCAAAAACATTTTGAGGCACCATGAACCAAATATAAGGCTACTAGGGGTGTAAAGGTACACGTATCCGTACCGCACCGAACCGTACCGAACGGCTGTAGTGTGTACCGAACTAATACAACGGCTTGTTAACCACTAACAACCGCCCACCGGGGGCTGTTTTTTTTCACAATCTAATATAATTATTATTATTTCTTCTTTTCTTTACAAGTCGATTATTAATTTCAATATAGAATATTCGTTGACAGCCCTACAAGTACAATTAGTTACTGCACACTACATCACCCCTGAGTGGAACATGGAAAGCCAAACTTTCCCCCACTGTACCGAAAACACGTACCGAACCGTGACTTCAAAACCGAGGTACGTACCGAACCGTGTTTTTTGTGTACCGTTACACCCCTAAAGGCTACTAAACATTTTGGCAGTGTCAGAGTCTGGAAATGTATTTGTTTCAATCCATGCATCTGTAGCTGTTGTTTCACAGTATGAAATGCAAACGCATTTACAGCACCCTCTGTTTTCCTGGGTCTAACAAAGAATTTGGTCAACTTTGCAGATGAACTCTCACCTTGCACAGCTTTTAAAAATGTTTTTCTGTGTCCATGTGTCTTTTTACGCACCTCAGGTCTTTGAAACCGGACATTTTCATGAATTTATAAAAAAAGAAACGGACACCCCGGACAAGGCGTGAAAAGAGGACATGTCCGGGCAGAAGAGGACGTTTGGTCACCCAAGATAGATAGATGCTACATACTCTAGTCTACCACATGGCTTCTAATGGCCACCACCACCCAACATGTAGATAGATAGATGCTACATACCCTACCACATGACCCCTAATGGCCACCCAACATGTAGATAGATATAGATGCTACATACCCTACATGATCCCTAATGGCCACCACCACAACATGTAGATAGATAGATGCTACAGTACGTACCCTTCCATATGGCCCCTAATGGCCACCATAATCCAACGTGTAGATAGATAGATGCTACATCCAATCCAATCCAATGAAATCCAATCCAATCCAATCCACTTTATTTATAGAGCACATTTAAAAACAACAAAGTTGACCAAAGTGCTGTACAAGTCCACAACATAAGATAAAACATAGAACATAAGAAATTGAATAAAAGCACACAATAAAAACAGTACAATGTGTCACATAAAAAGGCAGGTCTCTCAAAACTGTTTAAAAACCGAAAGCCAGAGCAAATAGGTGTGTCTTGAGGCGTGATTTGAACACCTGCAGAGTGGGGGCCTGCCTAACATGCAGTGGCAGCTCATTCCAGAGCTTTGGGGCTGCCACAGCAAAAGCACGGCCCCCCCTAAGCTTCAGCCTGGAGTTTGGAACGGCCAAGAGGAGCTGGTCAGAGGACCTGAGGGACCTTGGCGGAACATAGGGTTCCAGCAGGTCCGAGAGGTACCCTGGTGCCAAGCCGTTCAAACATTTAAAAGTAAACAGTAAAACCTTAAAATCGATTCTAAAACGCACAGGAAGCCAGTGGAGGGCAGCCAGCACAAGGGAAATGTGCTCCCGCTTTCGTGTTCCCGTCAGCAGACGGGCAGCTGCATCAATCAAGGCGAGAGGTCATAAAAGCATGGATAACAGTCTCACAAACAGAACAGGATAAAAAAGGTTTGACCTTGGACAAAAACTCGTTCCCACCACAGCGTTGATCTGCTTGTCCAATTTTAGGTCACAATCAAACTTCACCCTTAGGTTGGTGACAGTTGGCTTCACAAAAAGCTCAAGGGGGCCCAAGTCATCGGGAGGAGACACATGCCCATTGCTGGGACCAAACACCATGACCTCTGTTTTACTGTCATTGAGACATAGACAATTTGATGCCAGCCATGCCTTAACATCATCAAGGCATGCTAATAATGGTTTTACCGGGTTGCTATTGTTTCTTTTTAATGGCATGTAAATCTGGCTGTCATCTGCGTAGCAGTGAAAGGAGACGCCATGCTTTCGGAGTATAGGCCCTAAGGGGAGCAGATACAACACAAATAAAATACATACCCTACCACATGGCCCCTAATGGCCACCACAACCCAACATGTAGATAGATAGGCAGTGAGAGCCAGCATATAACCAGGGTTATCAAGTGAGCACTTCCCTTCACTGGTGCTTCGTTACGTTAGGCCCATGACACCTCGGGAAGGCTCAACATTTCCACAATGTAAAACAGGTGAAATATAAAAAAGACAGTTGTATTTGTTGAGCTTTTCAAACGAGTCATACCTTTCCAAAGTCATAAGAATCAACAGGCTGGCAATTATCAAAGGACTGGCTGGTCATGGATTATCAAAGGATGTACAATACTGCCCAATACCCTGGGTATAATATTATGAAGCAGAAAAAGACAGATTTGGCTAAACATGGCTGTTTTGTGGGCTGTTTCGGACAAATGAACAGAAGGTGATGCACGATATATATATATTTTTATATATATATATATATATATATATATATATATATATATATATATATATATATATATATATATATATATATATATATATATATATATATTTTTTAAACATGTTTTGGCCTTAAATAGTTTCAAAATATCAGTCATTTCTGAAAATAAGTTACAAAAGTAAAAAAGAAATGCGTTTTGGAAAATAGCTCTTTATTTGTTTATCATAAAAAAGTGTTTTCTATAGAGAGATATCGACATCGGTAAATATCGGTATCGGTCAGAACAGCAATATTAATATCGGTTATCGTATCGGCCACAATTTTCACATCGGTGCATCACTAAATGTACGCTTTTTATTGCCATTCTCTGAGTAGTGTTGATGATTGATAAGAATGATGATTGATGATAATTATACAATGGCATGCAAATTTCTTGATTCTGATTGGCTGAAACAGTCAAGTTAGACGTGGTTATTTCTCATAACACACGCTCGTGATCCCAGAACCCGCCCACAACCGAATTACAATCACTCCGCCAGTTCGAGTTTTTAGAAATGAAACCAAGATGGCGGAAAGAAAAGGAATACTCTGACCTTTTGTTTACATAGGCCCCCAGCTGACATTATTTCTCCTCTGCAAAATTACTTTCTTGCAATGCTTCTTCAGACGCCTCCTGTACAGCCTTTTGCAAACTCTGCCCATGAATCCCCAGCTCTCCCAATAGTGATATAGTCGATCATGCTATGAACCCTCTGCATCCCACTTCTACCAGACATACCCTAGCGTTCCATCCTCACTCTTCAGTTTCTGCTGCCAAATCTGCATATATAAGCCTTTTCCTTTCATAAGCCTCCTCCACTGAATCCTCCCAGGGCACGGTCAATTCTATAAAATAATCTGCTGATTTGTAGACCATAAGACTAAATCTGACCTCAAGTTAGTGCTAATTATTTCTTGTGGAACGACTTTTCCTCCTAAATCTATCTGCATCTCCTAATCATTAGACATTCGATTAGGGAAGACTGTCAGGTTTTAAACTGTGGATACCAAACAGAAGGTAAAGACGACTTTGAACTGTTAAACAGTTATCCAGAAATGTTTTATTGCACTGTAAAAAAGATTCTGCACTTTATGTGCTCATTTCATCATTCATGTATTTTCTATTCTAAAACTGAATCAAACCATAAACAATGTGGCCTGTTGGGATGTTAGATCCTAATGTGAAAAACTGTGATTTTATATGTCTGCTCATTTTACGCTTGCTATTATTTTACTTTTTTTTCTTTTATTTCTATGCCCCACTATCCGCTGGGTGCATGCATACTATGACCTTTATCATGTTTTGTAACAGATTACAGAAATTCAAGAAGCCTATATGATTCAGAAGTTCTGATATGATTTCATTAATATATCTGCATTATTTTATCCCACTTTATGCTTTGCTCTTGCTGCTTGTTTTACACTGATTTTATGTCTTATTTCTTACTGATGTAAAGCACTTTGAACGATAGGTTATGTATATAACCTAGTTATATGAGTACTGGCTGAGCGTCTCGCTCTTTCATATATAGATATACCTCATCTCCAGTACCTACTGTACTTCATTAACGAAAACAAAGCACCCATGCACTTGACCAGGCCCCGCCCCAGTGCCCCCCTATAAGGCACCAGGCGTGGTCACACTCGCCCTTCCTCGGGAAAAGTTTTCCATCAAGAAAAAACCCCTCAAGGGACCTCAGGGCGCGCTAAGAGCGAGACGCTCAGCCAGTACTCATATAACTAGGCTATATACATAACCTATTGTTATATGGTCGTACTGGCGAATCGCGTCTCGCTCTTTCGCCATATCGAGATATTGGGACAGAGCAGACGCGAGGACCGACAAATGTACCCCCTGAGGACCCGCAAGCCCTATCACCAGGGGGGAGGGGAGTCCCATCACCCCCCCTTCCTAGCGAAGAGGGGGCGGCAGTCAACTCCACCCAAGTGCGAAAAAGAGGGAACTAGAGACCCCTAAAATGCACAGCACAGGTGGGACCATGTGTGACACATCACCTCGTGGCACACACCCACACATCCCTGCTTACCCACCGAAGGGCGGGACCGCCTGGGAGACAGAACCCCCAGTCATGGCCATGATGTAAAACCTAACGAAGGGACCCGGGGATGACCAGGAGGCCGCTGCACAGATGTCCTCCACCGAGGCCCCCCCTAACAAGGCGGCAGAGGCCGCCACTCCACGAGTGGAGTGCGCCCTGACACCCCCACGGGGGGCCAACCCAGCCAACGTGTAGCAAAAGGCAATGCCCTTGCACAACCAATGTGACAGGCACTGTTTCGACAGTGCCTTACCAGCGCAAGAGCCACCGTAACAAACAAAGAGCTGATCGGTAGCCCTGAGGTCCTGAGTCCGGCTGAGGTAACCCCCAAAGCCCGGACTGGACACGACAGGTGAAGGCTCGCCTCTAACTCACCAGCGTGAGGAGGCGGATGAAACGCCTGAACCCCAATATCCCTGGAGCGAAAAAAGCTCCGGATATTTTTTGGCACGAAGACTGGATTAGGCCTCAGAGTCGCACCGCTATTGACACGAATAGACAAGCACTCAGGCCGCACCGAGAGAGCACAGAGCTCACCCACGCGCTTAGTGGAGGTGATGGCCAGCAGGAATGCAGTCTTGAAGACAGCTGTTCCAAAGACGCCTGCTCAAGAGGCTCAAACGGGGCCTCGGACAACCGGCCGAGGACCAGTTGGAGGTCCCAACTCGGAGACAGAGAACGTTCCACCGGCTTAAGGCGCCGAGCGCCAAGCAGGAAACACTTCACAAGAGGGTGGCTGAACAACGTAACGCCCTCAAAACCCCTCATGACAAGAGGATATAGCCGTGGCATATACTGTACCCTCACCGTCGAAGGAAGGAAAAGGACAGCGTCCAGGGGGCAGGACACCGGTTCCCAGCCCCCCACCTTACACCACTCTTGGAAAATACGCCACCTACCCGCGTAACCCGCGATAGTGGAGGGAGCATGCGCGTTCCGGATGGTGTCGACCACAAAAGGGTCCATCCTCTCCAGACTCACCCTCTCACCAGCCAAACCATCAGAGGCTGGCCCAGTACAGGGAACTGACACAGAGACCCGTGCGCCTGAGAGAGGGCCCGCGACAACCAAGGAACAGGCCACGGCGGGGCTAACAAGAGCTGGATCAGGACCGGGAACCACACAGCTGTGCCCCAGTCCGGCGCGAACAGGACCAAGGTCCTGCGCTCCCGACGTATCCGCACCAACAACTGACCTATCAGATGTATGGGGGGGAAAACGTACAGAATCCCAGGCGGCCACGGCATCGGTCCCAGACCTGCCCGACTATGTCCGGACGTAATCCCCACTTGTCAGGGTGAGGACCGCCCCACGACATCACACCTGTACCCACATTCACCCTGCCGGGGATGTGGAGAGCCCTCAGGCTGCGCAGATGGAAAACGCCCATAGCCAGCCAACCGCCGCCCGGTGCAGACGGGGGGAGCGTACTCCTCCCTGTCTGTCGATATACGACGCTGACGTCGTATTGTCCGTCCTGATCAAAACACCGTTTGAGGACCAGAAGGACCGCCTTCAATACCAACACATTGAACGTAGCACAGACCGGGCAGCATGGTCTTGCCAGCTGCCCCCTACTGCGTTGGCCCGATGCGTCCCCAGTGAGGGAGGCGTCGGTGAAAACCGTGACGTGTGACAGCCTACTGCCCATGGGGACCCCCCTGGTGAGGGCCCCAGGCCCTCCCCAGAGGGCGAGGTCCCCCAGTACTGACAAGGGAACCTTAGCCGCTTCCACTTGCCTCTCACCGGGTCTATTTCCATACTGGAAAACCACCTCCGTATCCTCCTCATGAGGTGAAGAGGAGGACAAGAGGGACCACGGAATGAGCAGATGCCATCATACCGAGCAGGCGCATCATGGACAGCGCCGTAACCGTCCTAGGACGGAACCTCCCGAGCGTGTCGATAACATGCTCTGAGAGGGATGCCCATAGTACTCCACCCGTTGACTGGGAAGAGGAGTACTCTACTTCCAGTCTACAGCAAACCCCAGGCTGGTGAGGAATTCCACCACCTGCCTGGTATGAGACCTGACGATCCACCTTGACAGCCAAGGACCAGAACGTCGTCAGGGCAGAATACACTTCGCAACCCCTGACGACACAGAGGCCCCAGTGCGGCCTCCATGCACTTGGTGAAGATGCGGGGAGCCAGAGAAAAGCCGAACGGCAGCCTCTGGTACTCATACACTAAACCCTGCAAAGGAAGCGTAGGTAAGCCCTAGGGTGGAAGATCGGGGATGCGAATACGCATCCTACAGGTCTATGGAGGAGAACCAGGCCCCCACCTGACAGTGTTCAACAGGTAGGAGATGGTCCAAAATGCTGAACCTTCCCATGGGACAGGTCCAGCATGGGTCTGACACCCCCCCCTCCCGATTTCTCGGGCACCAGAGAATACCGGGAGGAAAACGCCACGACGATGGCTTGCTTCGCCATCAGAGATTGGATCTCGTTGACCAGAGCTGTCACTGCTGGTGACCCTGACAATAGGGTCTGTACCAAACCTGAAAACGGGTGGGGTTGTGTAAACACAAGTCCCCGCCTCAGCGTTCTCTCCATCCACCTCGACATATGGTACTGCTGTAGCCATATGTGATGATACTCCCAAACGCACCCGCCGCCATTTGGTGCTGGTCCGCTAGGAACTGTAGATAGGCGGCCCGGTCCCACCCGCTGTGCGTAGCCAACCCTGGACCCGCTAACCGTGCGAGCAGAGCGTTCCGTGGAGTCGGGACATCGGACCCTGACACTACCCACAAGGCAATCGCACCAAAGGGGGGACCCCGACAGAAAGGGCCGGTTTGATACGGGGGAAGCTGACATCATACTAGGTGACAAAAGCTCCCCCACTGAACACCCCTCCAGCATGCTGAGGAGTTGTTCTGCAGCTGGACATGCAAGGTGTGAGGCCCCCATGGGTTCCTACACACCGTAGCCCTGCAGTGATATTACTACCACCAAAATCACGCGTGCCTGCCAGACCACTGCAGGCTCTCCGGAGTGGGAGGCGTCAACGTGATACCCGGCCTGGCGAAGGCGAGGTCGGGGAAGCCTGCACTGTTTGCCTCAAAAGGTCTCGAGCCCCCCTGCTGACAACCCTTGTAGTTGACAGACGTAACACCAGGCTCAACCAAACACAGCTTATGGTGTGGGAGCCGCTTGACAGCACAACATTCTCACGGACAGACCCAGTCTCAGCCATCAACTGGGTGTCAGCCCCTGTCCCCATGAGAAGCGAATGTGGGGACGCTTGCGCTTCATTGAAGACACGCGGCCCGCAGCCAAAGGAAACAAATCAGAGCCCCTTTTCCGCTGGTGTTGGGGGAGGGAGTGACCGGAGAGCGGGCTGCACACAGCCGGACGGCGACGTTTTTTTAAGGCGTGCTCATCCAATGTAGCCGATCCCTCGGCCGCCAAGGCTGTCAGCCTTGTGGACACCTGTTGACATTGAGCCCAGGGTACCTCAGGCGGGAGAAACATGGCCACTGGTCGAGGGCCTCGCCACAGCCACTGGCGAGGCCGTGCTCTCACCTCTGGCTGCGCGGCGTGAGGCGGTGTGGGGCCTAGGTCAAATACCGCCCGCGCTCCAGCGGAAGACCAAAGATCCTCTGCGGAGCCCTGAGGAGGGAAAAATTCTTTTTAACTTCTCACCCCCTCAAAGGGAGACTAATCCAACCAAGATGTCTGTAAACAAGCGTTGACAGCATCCTAGCCCTCCCTGCGGTTATAGCTTGCGGCTAGGTCAAAGCTAATAACGTCAAAAACCTTGCGCGATGTTTCAACGTCGGCTGGCCCTCATGGCCCCGCCACCAGACACCATTTTTTACAGAAAAAACAGCAATTCGAACAAAGTTACTAATCGCTGCTAATTCTATACCGTGGCGGTATAGGCTTAACAGCCCACCAGCCACCCGCCGGGCCGACTCACCTCATGGCGTCGGCCGGGCGGGGCACTGTTTCAACATGCCAGAGGCAAAGGACTGATGCCACCTGCTTCATAAACACGGAGCGCCAGTGGTGGTTGCAACCAGCAATCTCCACTGTGGTGTGCACCCATGAAGGGGTTAATGAATAAATGAACTAAAACACCACCAATACACTGTAGAATGGGCTAGCCCATACACACAACGTTAAGGGGATGCGGACCAGAGAACACCAGTCCCGCATACCATTCATAATATTCACAAAAAGCACACCAGCCCTAGGCCTCAGCCCATTCACCCATGAAAAAGGTAAACAAGCCCCCGTCAATACTCCCAACAGTAGACACCGATTGACCGTCAGCATGAATGGTTAAGAGGAGGGAAGACCTTTTAGAAAGACAGCCCTCAGCGGGGAATCAAAAACAGAAACAGTAACCCAGCATATAGCATAGCGTTAGCCGCGCGCTCCAGGATAACCGGGAAAACAACAACGTTTACCCAGATATCCTGCCCCTTGCGCCAATACACAACTCGGTTATCTCCCGGGACAACTGGAGCAGCATCACTAACGCCAGCATTGTTATGCCTAGTGGCGCAGATCCTACCTGGGCGCGAGTTAGCCCGATAGCTAAACATCGCGTAACGTCCCTCGATCTGCTGTCAAAAGACGAGGAAACCCCAGGACAGGCCCGACGCGCCGTTGGAACATGCCGAGAAGATTCCAGGGGCTGGCAAATCTCCGGCGAAATCCAACATTGTTCAATTTCTCTCTGCATTTCATCAACAGCTAGTTACATGGTATGCAAAGCACGTCCATGATGGAAAACGAAAAAGAGGAAGGGCGAGTGTGACCACGCCTGGTGCCTTATAGGGGGGCACTGGGGCGGGGCCTGGTCAAGTGCATGGGTGCTTTATTTTCGTTAATGAAGTACAGTAGGTACTGGAGATGAGGTATATCTCGATATGGCGAAAGAGCGAGACGCAATTCGCCAGTACGACCATATAACTGCAATCCCCTGTATGAAAGGTGCTATACAAATAAAGTTATTATTATTAGCTCCCTTTAGCTGGCCTAAATACCTACTGTACCATTTCTCTCCCTCAATTACAAATTGAACGGCTACACTCCACCCGATTACATCCTACATTCACCTGTACTCTTCTGCTTTCAATTCCTGAGGCTAAGCTTTTCAAAACCTGGTTATGTTGCCATGTATACCGACCTTGAGAAAGAATAGTCTTACTGCCTCACATGCCTCAAAGTTGCCGTCTCTGAACACAGTCGCCGTGACAGTCCCCATCTACCCATTGTTTTAGAATATGATGTGGTGATGTCAGCACATGATAAGTAGCCTCTGTCAGGAATTGTATAAAAATGTTCTCCATACTCCACAGGTCCCTCTTGCTAATCTTCCTCTTCTCTACACTTTCCCAGTTCATCCACTGTCCCTGCTAAGCCTGGGCCACAGCCTTTGTACACCTCACTACTTCCTCTTGTCGACATACCTGCTCCACTACCAGCTCCCTCCTTTCTGTGGGACCTGCTTTGCGCCACACTGGTTTCCCAATTAAATAAATACCTTGCATGCATAATTCAGGTGATAGTAGCACATCATCAATGTCACATCATTACTGATAGTGAATTGGAAATCTTATTGTATATCATTCATAACATTTGTGGAGATCACATGATTTAGTTTTTGTCCACATACTGTGTATAATCTTCCGTTTACCAAAAAAGATTTAACCCGGAGTAAATGTACATCAAAACAGAAACCCCAAGACTGCATAAATCAATTATTTCTGAGACCAGAACGTGTCGGCAACTTTCACTCTGATATTTTGTCCAATAGACCGCTTCGACCGTGTGACATCTGTCATTTACAATGTTTAGTGCGCTTGACAAAGTTCAGTGTGAAAGCTAACTGAACCTCTATACACGGTATATCATTCTGCTCTCAGATTTATTACTGGTGATAGATAAGGTACTCACCACTGCATCCTGTACGATAAAGTGGGTTGGTCTTCTCTGGCAGAGAGGCGAAATAAACATTGGTATCTGTTTATCTTCAAGGCCATTGCCGGGAAATTACCACCTTATATCACGATGATGCTAGATTGGAACTATGGACCCTATCTGACACGCTCAAATGACTGACGCGCTCAAATGACTGGCTCATGCTTAAGGTCCCCTGAGTACAGACTGCACTTGGAAAATCAGCCTTTTGTTTTCATGCCCTGGCTTCTTGTAATGATCTTTAAGCTCACACTAAAAATCAATACTCCACTACCCTATGGACAATTTTAAAATATGATTACGAATCTCTCTGCTTCAGTTTGTAACTGTTTTTAAATTAGATATTTTCTATATTTCTTTCATCTGTGTTCTGTCCTATTTATTCAATGTCTAATTATTTAAACAGATTTTCTTTTCCTTATCTTTATTTTATGTGTTTTTACCTGTTTAATATGTTTGAATCTCGACAGCACAGTTCACTGTTGTTTTTGTAAGCTCGGCATCATTGTAACTGAGGGCCACCCTCAATGATCTAAATAAAGGTTTGAATTTAACTTAAGCCCCAAATCGCACAGAGTCTACCGTACTATAGGTGTGAAAATGCCCTAAGGCTTTTTGTACTTATTTGTAATGTATTTGCCAGGTCTAAAAATACCACATGTAGTTTTCTCTATCTTGTCTGCCTGAATCTGGTGCCATATTGTGCTTGATTGATTGATTGATTGATTGATTGATTGATTGATTGATTGATTGGTTGATTGATTGATTGATTGATTGATTGATTGAAAACTTTATTAACAGATTGCAGAATGGGTACAATACAGTACGGCTCAATACAAACAATTGTTAAGGGGATGCAGACCAGAAAAATACTTTCGTCTTGTTTACATCAGGGTCCCCCATTTTCAATTAATCAAGACATTTATGACATACATGACATACAGATATACAGTACTGTTTCATCAAGACATTTATGACATTATGACACTATGGATTGAAGATGGGGGACCCTGATATAAACAAGACAAATGTCTTTCTCTGGTCTGCATGCCCTTAACAATTGTGTGTATTGAGCCGTACTGTATTGTACCCATTCGGCAATCTGTTAAATAAAGTTTTCATTCATTCATTCATTCATTCATTCATTCATTCATTCATTCATTCATTCATTTATTCATTCATTCATTCATTCATTCATTCATTCACATGCAAGACATACAAATATACAGTACTGTTTAAGAGAAAGAGATAGTAAAAAAAAAACATTTGAACGGGAAGAAACTGTACATTGGAGGGGGTTGGGGGGGGGGGGGGTTTGACATTTACCGGGGCCAGTTTCTAACCGTAGGTGCTCTTTGAGAGCGGTTTTGAAGGAGGGTAGGGATTCACATTATTTTACGGCTGTGGGTAGGGCGTTCCACATTGTTGTGGCATAATTACACTGAAGATGGAACACCTGTTCCGAAACATGTCTGTACTATAGGCTGCCATTAAAAAAAAAAAAATCTGAGAGTGCTGGTCCGGCCTTCGGCTTTCTTCTTCATAATGTTTGGGATTTCAGCACCCAGTGTCAGATATTGAGAGAGCGGTCTACCTTGACTTTGTGGCATAATTACCAAACGTGTTTAGTCCCTTGTTTGAGCCGAGTCTGGGTTGAACATGATTTGTGGAACTCCCTCTGGTGTTGTGGTTGTGGAATTCACTAACCTTTGGGAAGTATTTCGCCTTTGAGGTGCTTTGGTACCATGAGGTGCAAGCATAGTCGTAGTACCCTTGAATGAGTGCTCCTGTTAGAGTCTTCAAGGTATTCTGGTTTACCAGAGAGGAGATCTGGTACAAGAATCTTGTTCGTTGGTTGACGAACATCTTGTCACAGGAAAGATTTGCCTCTAGGATGGAACCCAGGTAGGTAATTTCATCTTTCCTTGTGACAATATTGTCACCCACTGTAACAGAGAAGCTGTTGGCCTTGCTGAGTTTGTTATTTGATCCAAAGAGAATGGACTCTGTTTTACCCAGGTGTAATGATAGTTTGTTATCAGCGAGCCAGGTGCAGATTCTGCCGAGTTCAGAGCTGAGGGCTTTTTCAACCTGCAACTCGTCCCTGTCAGAGACCAGCAGGGCTGAGTCGTCCGCGAACAGGAACAAGTTGCAGTCACAAGCTGATGACATGTAATTTGCATAAATTAGGAACAGTAACAGTCCTAGTATGCTTCCTTGTGGAACACCACAGCTCACTAGTGTTGTATGCACCCTGCAAAACCATGGGATTTCTGCTTTCTGCACTGTATCGTATCGTGCCAGCCTCCGAAAGCTGGTAAGCCACACACTATTGGTGAACAATTGTGTCTACCTGAGATGACACAAATCATGTCTGGCGAGAAGGCTGCCAAACTGTTAAACTTGGTGCCGATTTCAAACGACACGGTGTCACAGAGAATAGGAGCCATGGCAGATGATGTTAAACGTGTGTGTGTGTGTGTGTGTGTGTGTGTGTGTGTGTGTGTGTGTGTGTGTGTGTGTGTGTGTGTGTGTGTGTGTGTGCGTGCGTGTGCGTGCGTGCGCGTGCGTGCGTGTCACTTACTGTGTGTGTGTGTGTGTGTGTGTGTGTGTGTGCGTGCGTGCGTGCGTGCGTGCGTGCGTGCGTGCGTGCATGCGTGCGTGCGTGCGTGCGTGCGTGCGTGCGTGTGTGTGTGTGCGTGTGTGTGTCACTTACTCAGGGGCGTCATTTTGGTATGGCAAATAAAAATGTAAAAAAAAAAAATTATGTTGATTTAGAATTCGAATGTCAACATTATGAACGAAGCTTCGAACTATTCGGTACAGCCCTAGCATGTTTTGATATTGTCAATTATCTCACTTTTACTAGGTGACTTTTACTGTGACTAACTGAAATATGCCCAAAAGAAAAGGAAAATGGACATAGGGACGTTTTTTAATCAAAGGGCAGCAGAGACAAGTGATACAGGGACAGTCACACAGGTAAGGTCTGGCTTAGTGATTATAATAGTGCAGTTCAGCATTCAGTAACCCATACTTTTTGTGAATGTGTTTTTGATACTACATTCTGTTGAACACACACCTCAAAACCGTACCTAAGGAAAATTGGCTCAATTGCAAGAAAAGTAATAGACAGTTATGATATTAGATTCTGCATAATTCGTATGCAAAATATTGTGGTTCCCTGCTTTAGTCTGTTGACACATTTCTATACTAAAAATGCTTGTGTAGTCCTGTGTCATACCTAAATGTCATATAACTGAATTGTATAGAAACAACTCACCAAAAGTGACTATTGCACAACTGATTTGACAAAAAAAATCCACCAAGGGGGGGAAACCCCCCGTTCACCCCCGCCCCCCCCCCCCCCTTACTCGCCATACCTTGCCTTTTACTGAAATGACGCCACTGCACTTACTGTGTGTGTGAGAGAGTGTGTGTGTGTGTGTGTCAGTGGAGGTTATTCCATGACAACACGTGAAGCACAAATTCACTCATAATTCATAATTATTATTAATGTACATATATATATATTTTTTTATCAATTTTTTTTATTATTATTTTACATGAAAACAAGACAACACAATAACCATAATAATACACAGCACTTCACAGGGAGATAACAACAACAATAATAATAACAGAAATAACAAATTATAAAAACAGAGTACAACATTTTTAATTTTAAAGGGGTACTATCTTATAAATGGCCTTTCCCAGTATTCAGCACCGTTTCCCGGCTGTGTGGCTCTATATTAATAAGATGTATGTCTCTAATTCTCATATTGGCGCATTCTTCCAATTCCCCTCACAACATTCACCCTCACCGAACTGAGTCATCTCAAAATGTGCATATCAGTGATGTCAGAGATTTCCCAGCTGCATAACAATGTGGCAATTGCCACCAGGCCACACAGTGGTTGGAGCCCAGCCACAAAACGGCTTAAGATCTTGAGGTAGAAAAACGCTGCTTTTGAGTACTTGACTAGAAATACAAAACAATGAACCTTTTTGAAAAAAAAAAAACCCTACAGAGGTGTTCCATAGACTCACAGGAACCGTGTAAAAGTGCCCAAATAGTGAAGAAATAGCAAAATAGCTCCCCCCCAATAAAATCCCCCCAGTTAAAGTTAAGGAGGACAACACAAAAGACAAGACAAACAAGGCATTTCCTCCTCCCACTCCCACGAGACCGCCGGACTCCCCCGGACAAGCACCCCAACCCCGCTCAGCCGCACACGGCGGTTCTGACCTTTTCAGCTGCTGCGACCCACAGCTCAATCCCAGCCTGTCCCACCCCAATCACCCGCGCAGTGGATATCTCAAGATAAATCACATCCATCAGCGTTAGGGACCAGTTAATCACTGTGAGCTTCTCAGGCTCCTTCCATCTCAATGCTATCAGCTTCTTCGCTGCTGTGACGCCTGCTAGGATAACCCTTTTTTGTTGTATGGACGCGGTTAGTGTTGTTACATCGTTCAGGAGTAGTGTAACAGCTGTGAATGGGATTGTTAAGCCACATAGATCTGAAGTTTGTCTGTTATTGACCTCCAGAAGCGGGCTACTGGTGGGCAATCCCAATACATATGCATATAAGTGCCAGTGGCCCTTTGAGAGCACAAAGTGCACCGAGAGTCGGTTACCAGTCCCATAGCAAATAGCTTCCTAGGTGTAAGATAGGTCCTATGAATATAATTAAAATTTATTTGCTGGTGATTGGGGTTGCGGGAGGACAATCCAACATTTGTCCAAACCTCATCCCAGTCAAACTCGGGGTCCAACTCTGGGATATCCCCACGCCAGATTGTATCCAATGATAAATTTGTATACGTGGATTGAATTAAGAGCGTATAAAAGTCTGAGACAAACCCTCTGGAGGCTGTCCTGTCCACTATGAGCCTGAGGAAAGGGTGTGGGTGCAAAGCTCGAGCCCACGGCACGCCATGCGCACTCAGCGCTGACCTTAGTTGAAGGTAAAGAAAGAAGGACTCGCCGGGAAGATCATAAAATTCTTTTAAGTCCTGAAACGCTCAAAGGCCGTTCTTATCATAGATATCCCCCAGAGTATGAACTCCCCTCCTTTGCCATTGAGGAATACTAACCGGTTTGTGCCCAACAAGTAGTTGCTGGTTATAAAAAATTGGAGAGTCCAGGTGCCATGGGCATTTAACCGCACACGACTTCTGTACATTACGCCATGTTTGGATCACGTGAGTTATGATCGGTCCATATCTTAGTTGGCATTTTGAAATAGGGGTAGTGGAGTATACTACATCCTGTAATCTTAGCGGTGAGACCGCCGCCGCTTCTAAGGAGCGCCAAGATACAGCATCTACAGGGTCTAGCCAGCACATCAGAGGTCTCAGTGAAAAGGACCAGAAATAAAGCTTAAAATCAGGGATTGCGAGGCCCCCATCTTGTTTCCTACATTGAGTGGTAGCTCTTTTGATTCTCGGGCGTTTGTTATTCCAGATGAATTTAGATATCATCGATTGTACCTTGCGCCAGTGGTCTATTGGAGGGGGCAGGGGGAGCATTGAGATAACAAAATTTATCCTAGGTAGGACGTTCATTTTGATTATGGAAGCCCGGGCCTGTAAAGAGTTAGGAAGGGACGACCATCTATCTAGATCCTTGTGTATTTTATTATAAGTACCCGTGAAGTTGTATTTAGTAGTTTGACTTAGTGTGGGGAATATCTCTATGCCTAAGTATTTAAAATGTTCCACTATGGGGATATCAGCTGGTAGTTGCACCGCCTTGGCCAGCTCATTAAGAGGTAGGCAGGCTGATTTGTTCCAGTTAATCTTAAAGCCTGACAATTTACCAAAGTCGTTGATTATTTCCAGTAATTTTGTGGCCGATTGGGAGGGGTCATTCATAAAAATCAGTAGGTCATCCGCATAGAGAGCAATTTTGTGTGGTGTATTATTGATTATTATGGGGACGATGTCCTCTGATTGCCTAATAAATTGGGCCAATGGTTCGAGGGAAAGCGCGAATAGTCCTGGGCTCAGAGGACAACCCTGTCTAGAAGATCTGGAGACTGGAAAAAGTGTGGAACAGTTTTTGCCTGTCAGTATCATCGCCGACGGCGAGGCATCATATGAATAAAACGTTTTCCAAGTCCCATAACCTCAAGTACCTTCCACAGGTATGACCATTCTAGTCTGTCAAATGCCTTCATGGCATCCAAGGACAGAACTGTGGCCGGAGCTGTATTGTCTTTACTGTTATCGATTACATGTAACAGCCTCCTAAGATTATCTGCAGCCAGGCGCCCCGGGATAAAACCAGTTTGATCGCAATGTACCAGTACCGTCATAAACTTCTGCAGGCGGCGGGCCAGTACCTTGGCAAACACTTTTAGATCGGCCCCGAGAAGACTCAAGGGCCTATAGCTACCACAGTCATTGGGATCTCTATCCTTTTTGAGAAGTAAAGAAATCAATGCCATGTTGACATCTCTTGAGAACTCCCCTTGTTCAATAGCGTAATTGATCATATCGAGCATCAATGGACCCAATTGGTCCCAGAAAGCTAAATATACCTCGGGTGGAATCCATCCCAGCCTGGTGCCTTACCCCTTTGCATTTCAGCAATCGTCTCCCTAAGTTCCATAAGAGTGATCGGTTTTCCAGTTCCTTAGCCTCTTCCTCAGAAATGTGGGGTATCTCAAGCCCGCCAATGAACGATTCAAATTTAGAATTATCGAAATTGACCTCTGAGCTATATAACTGTGAGTAAAACTCTTTAAAAGTGTCGTTAATCTTTTTCGAATCAGTAGTGACTGTTCCCTGTCGTGTCTTGATAGAAGGAATATCCGAGAAATTATCATTCGAGCGTATTTTCATTGCCAGTAGATGGCTAGGCCTGGAACCGTGA
>NC_140182.1:50056137-50146137 GCF_963971535.1 Notolepis coatsorum
CTGTCGCCTCTCCACTGATTTCTTAGCTCTCCTTCACTAATTTCTCTATTTCTTTCTGCCGTCTGGACCTACTGTACCTAACTGGCTGCAATATCTCCACCCTTTTTCTCAAAATTATTCCAAATCTTTCAGCACCATATACATTACTCATAGATAATGTCTCTCATCTTCTCTAATTTATTTGCCATTGTTCTTTTAAGCCCATATAACACCATTATCAAATCCCTGTTAACTGTCTCCCATTCCTTCCTTTTATTTTCTCTAGGCCATTTAACTCTTCTTAACTCTCTTCTCTCCGACCCCGGTACCCAACCGACGCTTTCCCCCTCCTCCTCAGTGACAGGGTCACTGATATCCTGAGAGAATGACAGAATATGCCGACTTATCAACACCAGTTGATGAAACACGTGTTTGGGATTCCTGGAGAGCACTTGGGTGTTTCCATGTCAGTCAGTCTCATCACGGTGGGAGGTGTTTCAGGCCTCACAGCTCCATAGCTCCGGATGATGGAGTACACCTCCCATTAATCTGCCCCATTTCATTCCTGTGGCCAAGAGAGAGGAAGGGTGCTGTACTTTCCCAAAGTGTTTAATGTCCTCTCGTACCTTTCTGTGTTCCTAATGACAGTAAAGAATCTCAACTTTGACATTCATCAAAATAATTGTTGAGTGCAAGCTTGTTAGGGATCTTTGGCAAAGGCTGTTTATCTACAGCGTCTTAGTCATTAAGCCCTTAGACAAACTCCTACACCAGAACCATGCCAGTAAACATCGGACAGGATGAGAACCCAGCGCTTGTTTCACGTTAGTTGGTTTGTGTTTACCAAGTGGCCAAAACAGTCTGAGAACCCTGGCTATGTAAGTAATTGATGATTATTCAAATGATGACTTAGTTTGTGGTTTGGATGGTAATGAATCATGTTGTCATCGTGGAGCCAGACTGAGTATGCAGCCCAGGCCTGTTCCCGGCCTTCTGGCCAGACTGAAGCAACAGCAGCCCCTCACAGAGCAACACACACATACTGGCCTCAGACGAGTTGGCAGGCGGGTGACTGGACAGCAGAGTTATCTATAGAACCCAACTGTCTCTGATAGGGTGCTGGCTCCACCATAGAACTTCAGACAGGTTAAAGTTCTATCAAGGAATATGTGGTGTCAAATTAACCCTTACACGGAATAAGTCTGTTGTTAAAAGATTTTGGACATCATGTATTTTGCAGTTGTGAAGTTAATCTAAATCACTGTGTGATACATCACAAGAAACTACTCAACGTCTACTGTATTTAATTATAAAAGAACACAACACTAACTTACTTTAGATAATAAAGCACTCAACCTCTGTCTTTAACTATGAATGAACACAACACTCTAACTTACCATCTTTAGATAATAAAGTACTCAACCTCTACTATCTTTAACTATGAATGAACACAACACTCTAACTTACCATCTTTAGATAATAAAGTACTCAACCTCTACTATCTTTAACTATGAATGAACACAACACTCTAACTTACCATCTTTAGATAATAAAGTACTCAACCTCTACTGTCTTTAACTATGAATGAACACAACACTCTAACGTACCATCTTTAGATAATAAAGCACTCAACCTCTACTATATTTAACTATGAATGAACACAACACTCTTAATTAACTTACCATCTTTAGATAATAAAGTATACTCAACCTCTATTGTCTTTAACTATGACTGAACACAATGAACACATTACCATCTTTAGATAATAACATTTGAAAACATTGTTCCTCTGAAAACTTAAAATGGACTATGGTTCTTCATCTGATGTACTCAAACCCTGCCCTCTTTTCTTGATCCTACAATCAGGACTGTCGCTTCCCACACACAAACAAAGTTCAAACTTTGACAAACTCTGTTTGTCTGAGGCCATGTCCAGATGGATATAATTTTGGGTGTAACCGACAAAGTATTTTATCGTATGCACGTTTCGTTCACATGGTACCGCGTTCTGGGAGCCTGAATACGCTATTTTCTGAAAACGCGTCCCAGAGTGAACAAATCTGAAAACAACACCCTTGCGTTCCCGTCTTTACGAGCCAGTACACATCTTTCCTGGACCGATGACGCGATAGCCCACCTCTCCCTTAATCTGCATGCACAAACCCAGCCAACAAAAAAGAAACATGATACATATGTGTGGTATAATTTACTATGAGATCAAGGTGTTCAGATGATATTTACTATAAGACTGACATGAACAAGCATGACATGAACAAGTATCATGTTAAATATTTTTTTTTTATTATAAAAAAGATGTTGGTGATATTGTGGAAAGATGAACTGTATGTATGTACGAAACAAAATAAAAAATCTGCCTAAAATGCATACCTAAGTAAATGGAATACTGCTCCACTTCTACAAGACCATTTGCATATTCTTGGTCAGGCGATTACAAAAATGTATCTAATCAATTACAGGATTTGTAATTAATTAATCTAATTAATCGCATTTTAATCGCATAACCATTTTAGGCCTGATATTTTATATTCTATAATCATATTTCAAATTGCATGTGTCCAGATGGCAGAATTTAGTACTGTTCTACAAAACCTTCTGTTTAATCATCTTCCCTTTATTCATTTGATTAGATTTTTCAGGTCTGGTCAATTTTAGCATGGTGTTATTCACACTGAATTGATATTCTCATTTGGTTCATTACAATTTACTCAAGCCTAGTAACAAACACAGTATTTCTGACACGTGGGAATACATTCCCTGAGATCCAGATGTCCCTAGAATCAGATACCAAGAACATGCAAATGGACCATTTGAAAAAAAGTCTGTAAATGTTTATTCTATGTTGTAATGGAATTAATGAGATAACATTTTTTTAATTATTATTATTTCTTAATTTTTTTTATGAATTTTTAGTTAATTTTCATAATGAGATCATTTGCTGTGTAATTAATTAATCTAATTAACGCGATAAACTGACAGCCCTAATCTAGGGACATCTATGGACCTCAGTGAATGTATTCCCAGTGTCAGAAATATTGTGTCTATTACTAGGCTTGCTTAAATTGTGATGAAACAAAGGAGAATATGAATTGTGATTTTTCTTTGCATCTTTGACAGTGAATAACACCATGCTAATAATGGACAAACATTAGAAACTGCCACTGATCTCGTTCAGTGCCTTCTTGAGGTCATGTGTACAAAAAATCTAAGGAAATGAATAAAGGGAAGATGATTAAACAGAAGGTTCTGTAGATACAGTAATGAATTCTCCCATCCAGACCAATGCAATTTGAAATATTATAATAGAACAATCTCAACATTTGTATTAGCGTTAGCTCAAAAACACAGAACCAGACGACACAAGTTGTTCCGCTCATAGATAGGTTACAACAAGATAACAATAATACTTCTGGTCGGCAGGTTTAAAAATAAAGAGCGAAGTCTAAAACACCGGAAAGGCTTTTATTTTGTACATTTGTGGCAGCGTTACAGCATTTTCAGTGTTTCAACGATTTTGTGTTTACGGAAAACTTTTTTTTAAATGAAAATGAAATGAAAATGAAAAAGATCGTTTCCGTCAGCATCTGGACAAGGCCTGAGGGAAGCAACAGTTGTGATTGGAGGATCAAGAAAAGGGGGCGGGTTTGAGATAGGTCAGTTGATCTCTCTGAAAGACATACTAAAGCCTTTCAACAGCAAACAGATCAATGAATAACTAGCGTAAATGGAGGGCTTAGTCATGGCTGTATTCAAAGATTTAACTGTAATGGTATCTATTGCTAAGTAGCCTACCTACAGTATACAGTTACTTTCTAAAAGATTTAGTAACTTTATACTGTACGTACGTATCAATAAGCAGGTACCATTAAGGTTTTTAGAAGAGATATGACATTTTCTTAAATGTAGAATCCAAGGTGAATTTCACAGGTTGTTAATCTGATGATATTTTTCCAATGTCATGCTGTGCTGAATTTTCCAAAGCTTGTCCGCTCTCATCTCTGACCTTCTGGCTTCCCAGAAGTCCAATATCTCCAGTGCACTTAATCATTTGGGTCTGGATGTGGCCTGAGCGACACAGCGGGTGTCTTGGGATCAGGCTGTGGGGAGGAGGAGGAGATGGAGGAGGAGGGCTCATTTTTACCACCGATTTGGGAAACACTGGGCTGCAATCACAGAGAGAAAGATGGTTCTAATCTCTCTCTCTCTTTCTTTCTCTCTCTCACATCCTCTTCTTTCTCTCCCTTCTCTCTGCTTCTCTCTTTCTCTTCTTTCCTCTCTCACTCTGTCACTCTATCTTTCTCCTCTCTCTCTCAAAAGGTTTAAAGGATGACATCTCTATAGAGATATTAGTTTAAACATTGTATTGTGTGTTGAACTTTGAACCGGTAAGACAGACAGCGGCCGGGCACAGGCTCTGTGTGAGAGATAGCAGCCACCAGCCAGCAGCACCAAGGTCATCGGCCGAGGTGCTTTAGCATCAACAAATAGCTGGTCGGCTAGGGAGGGGAGAAGCCGCTGCTATAGTGATGAGATAGGGTGGGGTTGCTATGCGGGCTAGCAGCCGTTGCTAAGGAATATACTTTTATCCAAAGCAACTTACAAATTGTCAGCAGGAGGGGTACATCTTTGGCAGCTAAGGGTAAGTGGTAGGCCCATTGTTCGTCAGACTGTCGAACTTTTTTACACACTGAGTGCATAGTAGTATAGACATATTAGCATAGTAGGTGGTAGTATAGGGATAGTAGCATAGATAATAGCAAGTACATAATAGTAAGAAGGTAATTTTTTCTTTTTTAATTTCAGATATTGATTGAAGAGGTGTGATTTTAGTCGTGGTGGAAAAGTGGGCGAGTTTCAACTGTCCTGATTGTGGTGGGAAGTTCATTCCATCATTGTGGAGTGAGGACAGAGAATAGCCTGCTTGGCTTTGATGACCCCCAGGAGCCTGAATAGTAGTGGGTGGGATGAGTGTGTTTCTTTAAGTTAAGGGTTCCTTTGTCAACTGCTCCTTCTCTCTCATGTGACAGTCAGTTTTAGCACAGTACTCCTACGTCAAAGTTACTCCTGTTATATAGCACAGTAGATCTAGTAGGAGAGAGAGGCCTTCCCATAGAGAGAGGGAGAGAGGTATGAGAGGAGGTTGTGTTCCGTGCAGCACTGCGCTCCAAACTAATCATCAACCACCATCTGCAGCGGTGCACCAGGCCAATGATAATGTTGTGTTTAAACGATAATGCCTGTTTTCACAACTGTCAATTTGGGATTGTGATTTACTGCCATAATCCTGGCTCTGATAAATGGCAGTGTGTTGTGAAAAATCATAGGCTGTTATTGCATGCGAGGTCAGCATGTTGGGGACCACCTAGATGATGGAGAACATGACTGGACGTCTCCAGATGGATGTGTGACCTGCGGCTCCCTTGACAGCCTAAGTTAAGGTCTCATGAAAAACACGTTGGGTGTACTTGTCTCAGACTCCCATCCAAAACCATGTCTTTTAATATCATCAGTCAGAAAAATCTAAACATCTGTATTGTATTGTTGTTAGCCTGTTGCGATGTTAGCCACGTTTTACAGATATGGCTGTCCAATGCTGTCAACTGACTGTAAATAATTATTAAGAATCAATAACAGGGGAGCAGGGGGTCAATAAAGGAATATATGGCCTTATCTTATTGACATAGACTAGAATAATCCACTCAGTAGAGTGCAGATCTCTACCAAAGTTTAACAATCCACCCACCTTGCCGTTGCATTCACACATTTACTGGGTAGATGACAGAAGTCAAGTCAAGTCAAGTCAAGAGTTTTAATTGTCACGGCATACAGGTATACAATGAAATGCGGCTGGTCTTGCCCGCGACGATGTGCAATACAGTGGTACAACATATAATAGAATCCAATAAAAATACAGTGGTACAACATATAATAGAATCCAATAAAAACAACAGTGCAATAAACAGGTACATGGTGTGCCATCTCGGTATCTGTACATAGTATTTACAGAGCATATAGGACATGCTAGGTAGCTACTACAGCAGAGTAGCTACTTCAATATTTTTTCAATGATAAATATATGAATCCAGCAGGGGAAATATGAATCAGATGATCATAGATATGTGCGCCAGAATATCTATTTACAAATTATGGACACAGGATTAAGATCACAGATTAGAAATTACTAGAGGTCCCCAGGTAATACTAGTCCCATGTGAATAGGGCTTAACTCACATAATTTTAAGTTAAGTTTGGTGCAAAGCAAGCAAAGTGTTAAGACATCGGGGTCAGTAGAGGCGCTAGAGGAAATGTTTTCCTCTTGAAATTGTGAATGTGCACAACAAGTTTCACGGCAATCCGGCCATCGCTTTTGGAGATGTGTCATGGTCACAGACAGACAGACAGACAGACAGACAGACAGACAGACAGACAGACAGACAGACAGACAGACAGACAGACAGACAGACAGACAGACAGACAGACAGACAGAAGAGACAGACAGACAGACAGACAGACAGACAGACAGACAGACAGACAGACAGACAGACAGACAGACAGACAGACAGACAGACAGACAGACAGACAGACAGACAGACAGACAGACAGACAGACAGACAACGGTAGGTGAAAAGAAAACTTCCTTGGTGAAGGTAATAACCTAGATATGTAGCATAACATGTTTTGCCATACAATATGGCACAATGCCACAGCTCCTTGGCCATGGTTGTAATTCAATGATAATCACTTGCTAGTTGATTACCTGTCGTTTGCTATCAAGATGTCTGCGATTGAAGACTATGAATAGACTGGTAGCTGCGCTAGCCGGTTAGCTGCCACTTAGCTGCCTGCAGCCAGCACCCAGACGGCTCTATGCTAGCCGGTTAGCTGCCCGATTAGCTGCCTGCAGCCAGCACCCAGACGGCTCTATGCTAGCCGGTTAGCTGCCCGATTAGCTGCCTGCAGCCAGCACCCAGACGGCTCTATGCTAGCCGGTTAGCTGCCCGATTAGCTGCCTGCAGCCAGCACCCAGACAGCTCTATGCTAGCCGGTTAGCTGCCCGGTTAGCTGCCTGCAGCCAGCACCCAGACAGCTCTATGCTAGCCGGTTAGCTGCCTGGTTAGCTGCCTGCAGCCAGCACCCAGACAGCTCTATGCTAGCCGGTTAGCTGCCTGGTTAGCTGCCTGCAGCCAGCACCCAGACAGCTCTATGCTAGCCGGTTAGCTGCCTGGTTAGCTGCCTGCAGCCAGCACCCAGACGGCTCTACGCTGAGCTCAGCCCCACGGACCCAACTGATGGATGAGAGGTTATACAGGGGCCCATTTAGAAAGTTGCCCTTCGCCGAAAACGACTGGAAAGATGAAAGAAGGGGAAGAAATCAGAGAGGCCCGCGGTGAAGAAGGAATAAGAGCAAGCAGGGGGGATGAGAGGGGAGAAGGGAAGGAGGTGGAGGAGGGATCACAGGAGAGAGGAAGGAGAGGGGGAATGCGGGATTAGAGGCTGAGAGGAGTGTGGAGAAAGGGATCAGAGGGGGGAAAGAGAGAGAGACAGAGCTGAGAGAGAGAGAGAGGGGAAGGCGTCTGCGCCCGCCAGCAGGCTATGGCTGTCAGTGGCAGGGCCTCTCTCTCTCTCCCAGCACCAGGGGCTCCATGGCTGTGGCCACATAATGAAGGCCTGTTTGAGTTCACATTCAGACATCACAGAGAGCGCCTGGAAAAACAGTGCCCCACGGGCTACTTTTATTAACCCGGCTAGGAATCCCAGCCTTCAGCCCTTGTGCCAGAAGGCTGGCTCCCTTCTCATCCGCATACACTGTCTGTCTGCTAAACACTTCTTCATGGCTGCGCCCCGGAGCGCCCAGCAGTTTGTTTTAGCCTCCGGTGGCGTCTGAGGTTCTCCTCTGTCTCCTGGTTGTAAGAGAATTAGCAACAGCTCTTTTCACGAGCCAAGTTAATGGATAATGAAACTACAGCAGGAAATAGGGCTCTGCGATGCCGTTACATTGTTGACCGTTCCTGGTTCACACAGGAGCTTTGTGCACATTGTCTGCCTGCCCAACCGTCTGTCTGTCTGTCTGTCTGTCTGTCTGTCTGTCTGTCTGTCTGTCTGTCTGTCTGTCTGTCTGTCTGTCTGTCTGTCTGTCTGTCTGTCTGTCTGTCTGTCTGTCTGTCTGTCTGTCTGTCTGTCTGTCTGTCTGTCTGTCTGTCTGTCTGTCTGTCTGTCTGTCCGTGTATCTGCTGGGAGTGAGGCCTGTCTGAGGATGGATGTCTCTCTTAGAGACGCGTCAAAACACACTGTAGCCCTGTGCTGACTGATGGCCCTGCGAGGTTCACTGGGGAGGATATCTGACTCAGGATTTTCCGATAATAGGATGTGAAATGTGCATGCAACGGATAGCGGTTTTGTGGTGAAGGAAAGGCAGTATGTGATCCTCTCTCTGTGTGTAAATACAGCAGCAGTTTGTGTAAGCAGGGCAGCACTGTGATCTGCCTGGCTGTGTCTTTTCTGCAGTTTACAGAGGTGCTCCTACTCTTTCATGATGCCTGGAACACAATATCATAGCTGGAGAGAACCGAAGCAGTAGCCAAATAAAGAGTTTAGCTGACTTGTTTGAGATTAGACTTATACGAGCTGCCGGGCCTGCAGTGGTCTACGGCACTGTGTCACAAGTCAGGGTGTGAGAGAGAGAGAAACAGGGCAGGCTTTGTTTCAACTTTAACTTGCTAAATTAATTTTGTAAAATACTTTTCTCAGCTGGGCACAGTGGGACAAACAGCAACAGAATGGAAAGGCTTTGCTGTTAATTAGTTCCCCTGGAGTTGAGCAGGAATGACATCTAGGCTGCACAGCCCGGGGCCTGGTTCACAGAAACTACCTGTTCCCAGGGCTGCCAGTCAGAGGGGGGCCGCTCTGCCCCTCGCTCCTCTGGACCCTCTGGACCCACGCAAATCCCCTTTTAAACCCCTAGAGTCATTTAGGGTGTATCAGGCCCCCAGATCTGCTGTGTGCGGGGCTAGATGACGGGCCGCCGTCCGGAGCCAGCCAGGGGGGGGGGGGGGGGGGGGGGGGGGGCACGGCTACTGTGAGGGCGCCCGGAGAGCTGGGAGTCACTCAGCCACAGAAGCCTGTGTTTGTGTTTGGAGCACGGCTCTTATCTCCCGCCTGTACTGACGCCACACTCTTCCTGTTTCAAATCTTTACTGCTGATTTTTAGTCTTGCCTCAGCCGGCCAGCCAGTCAGCCAGTCAGCCAGTCAGCCAGTCAGCCAGTCAGCCAGTCAGCCAGTCAGTCGGCCAGCCAGTCAGCCAGTCAGCCATCCAGCCATCCATCCATCCAGCCAGCCAGCCAGCCAGCCAGCCAGCCAGCCAGTCAGCCATCAAGCCAGCCAGCCAGCCAGCCAGCCAGCCAATCAGTCAGCCAGCCAGCCAGCCAGCCAGCCAGCCAGTCAGTCAGTCAGTCAGTCAGTCAGTCAGTCAGTCAGTCAGTCAGTCAGTCAGTCAGTCAGTCAGTCAGTCAGTCAGTCAGTCAGTCAGTCAGTCAGTCAGTCAGTCAGTCAGTCAGTCAGTCAGTCAGTCAGCCCGCCAGCCAGCCAGCCAGTCAGCCAGCCAGCCAGCCAGCCAGCCAGCCAGCCAGCCAGCCAGCCAGCCAGCCAGCCCCCATGGCTCCCTAGTTCCTACTGACTCATTTTGTTGTTGTTTTTATTGAATGGAGATTAGATAGAGTCGCCGTGGCGACTGAAGAATCCCCGGTCCCTGGACGCACGCGAATGTGACACATGCGTGTATTTTTCCATAGCAAAGTGCCGTACTGAGCAGGTAAAACAAATAACCAACTCACAGAAGAAGTACGCTGGGACAATTTGCATAATTGACTGCCTAGAGATCCCCAGAGTCACAGGGCAGACAGGACACGCCAGTCTAGGAGACCGGAAATATCCCTGACTACACACACACACACACCCACATGCACACACACGCGCGCACATGCACATGCACACACACACGCACAGGCACACGCACAAACAGTATAATTTTATAGAAAGTACACTATTAAACAGAACAGAGGAGAAAGAAGTTTAACATCATTTCAAACATGTTTCGGCAATACTAGTATTATATATATATATAATATACTAGTATTGTATCGTTTTTATAGAATATAATTCATTCTTCACAAGGATCCAATCCACGGTGTGGGGCTTGTCCTGTATCAATACATTGGCCATGCAGCTGTCAGGAACCTGTCATTGATCTTCAGGGCACAGAGACGGTGAATCGCCTCCATTCCTATTGATTCTAGACAAACAAATACAACGACAAAGAAACAAGCCACACCTCCTGTCACGTATGTTTGATGATGAGATGTATGTCAATTATTAGTCTAACTATTGGTCTATGTACTATACAGCATAATCCACACACCTGATTCATCTAGAAGTGACATGTTAGTAGGTGATTGTCTCAAAACATGTCATAATAATAACAAACAACAACAACAACAACAACAACAACAACAACAACAACAACAACAACAACAACAACAACAACAACAACAACAACAACAACAACAACCACATAGGAATGATTAGTTGTATTGCTGTGGTGAAATATATAAATAGAAAAGAATAAAAGGGAATGTTTACCCACTCAGTACTATATCTGGTGCATTAATGATGTAACTTGGGTATCATTTAGGAAAGTTGAAGGGGCACTTCACCAAAACAAGGATTTGTTTTTCACATAATCTCACACACGTCCAAAAACTCTAAATGGTTTTGCATGCATTCATTTAGTTTGAGTAAATTAGTTTGAATATCACCAGTGATGTCATCGGGGACACTGAATCCTTGTGTCGTGTTAATTACAGCTCAATGAAATGATAAGGCAGCAGTCCCTATAAGACAAGGTTTTGCAATTTTTGTATCTATGTAATTTCATGGAGCTGTAATTAACACAACACGAGGATTCAATAACCCTAACTAAAGGAATGTGTGCAAAACTGTTTAGAGTTTTTGGATGTGTGTGAGATTGTGTGCGAAATAAATCAGCATTGCTTTTTGGTGAAGTGCCCCTTTAAGTACTTGCTTTGTATTTGGTAATTTGGCATATTTACAATATGTGACTTCCTGTATAGCGTTTTTTTTTTTCGATTCCCTCTCTAAAATGTAGGACACAACAGGAAAGCTAAATCATTAAGGTACATGTTTGTACATACAGTACAATGCTTGCATGTTTATAAGAACATTGTGCTTCCATAATCTGTACATTAATCACCCTTACATGCACAGAACGGTATGTGTGTGTGTGTGTGTGTGTGTGTGTGTGTGTGTGTGTGTGTGTGTGTGTGTGTGTGTGTGTGTGTGTGTGTGTGTGTGTGTGTGTGTGTGTGTGTGTGTGTGTGTGTGTGTGTGTGTGTGTGTGTGTGTGTGTGTATGTGTGTGTGTGTGTGTGTGTGTGTGTGCGCAGTACATCAAAACAGATCACATTGCATAATTAGCCCACAAAGCAAGTTCAGTGAGTGTGGGAGGCATCCATTTTTCTTCTCTTTCTCTATGAAATCAAAAACAGCCATCTAAAATACATAAACACCCAGAGAGCTGCATGACTTGGTATTTGCGAGCGTCACTAGCACAGTCCCCCCCCCCCCCCCCCCCCCCCCACTGTCTGGCCTACCCCGGCTGCCTGGATGGCCGATTTTGATGGCGCCAAGCACTCCACAACTCTGCCGTAATCAGGAACAGCGAGGGGCAGCCTCTACAGCCTCTATCACAGAGGGTTTCTTTCCCTTTCCTTTGTTTTCCACAGATTTCCTTCCTCATTCTTAGATATTCTGTCCCCACTGTAAGTCCAAACAGAGGCCTATTTAGAAAGTAAACAGATGAATGAGGGGAGGGCCTGAGCCTGGCGTCCGCAGAGTTAGACGTCTCCCTCCACCCGGGCCTGTGCTGACACAGCCTGTAAATATACAGCATGACAAATGACATGGCCCTGCAGCGCTCTCAGCCAATCCCTGGCCAGCAGGCCCGATGCCGGAGAGGCTAGTCCACAGACCATGTCTGATTCACTGTCACAAGGGACACGTTGTTTATAGGACAGAGAGAGACACACTCAAACACTAATACCACTCATATGGGCGACCCAGTGGGGTTGCCCTTGTGTTGTGGCTCTGCCGCCGTGCTTCAAGGAGAGCACTGCAATAGGTTGTTTAGCTGAAGAGGAAGAAAAGAGTGTGTTGAAGGTACCAGACTGTGCCCCTCTCATGTGTCCTGCTGATCAATCACTTTCCTGTGCCCAAACTTAATCCTGGCTCTCTGAAGGTCTCCCCAGAGGCCCCGCTCTGGTTACATCAGGCTCAGGCTGGCAGCCTGACTTAACAGCGGTGTTTTTTGGCGTCATGGGATCAAATGAATTCTAGTTTGTTTTCACACGGAGAAAACGCTGAGAGGACACAACTTACGAGGAGAGGAATGGCAAATCAGGTTCTGGCCCCCGCTGGAAAATGTTCTTGAGTTAATTTCCTTCTGACTGAGCGTGGTCGGGATCATGTATTTGCACCATGGCAAATGTGTTTTCATGGTTCTATCGGGATCAGGCACCCTTGAGGAAAATCCATCTTCGCGGGGTCTGGTAATGGTGTCTCTTCCCCCCCCCCCCCCCCCCCCCACGTGTTCATCTCTTCTTGGGAAATATGCGACACGCATCCCTGGGCCTGCAGCAACTGTAAATAAGTAACCAGGGAAAAGTCTATACATTGGCAAAATATTGACATGTTGATTGATCCAAGCTGTTTTGGAGTCAAGGTTTAGAGAATGGAATGTTGTCTGGGGAGAGAGACAGAGGAGCGATGGAGGCCCTCAGGGGGCCCTCTGGGGAGGGGGCTCCGTTTGACCTCCGAGGACAGACCTGCAGAACTGACATGGCGAGGCTCTTTCCGGGCCGCTCTCTCTGCCAGGATTTCCTCCTCCGTGTTCCCGGCCCACAGCAGCCACCCGTGGAGCACCAGGGACGTGAGCTGCGGAGAGTGCCGCCCCATTGTGAGCAGAGCTGCTGGCTGAGGTCATACAGGGAGCCTGCGAGCGCCAGACTGGCAGGCTCTCCACAGTTTCCTCTAAGATAGGAGATCAAGTAAATCAGAATTAGAAGTCGTTACCCTTTAGGAGTCCTAATGACCACCGCCTCCCTTTGCCACAGCTGTCTGAGAGGCCGGCGCATTATGAAGATGTTTTTTCTTCTGCCATCGGTATTTTTATTTTTATTTTTTTTATCGACTGGCTCTCCTTTCAACAAACGTGATCTCATCCCCGGTATCACAGCATAACTTAATGCGGCCGGCCTTAGCGTTGTGTAGCATTAACATATAGACCGGAGCTCCATTAGTCACGCTCCGGACTTCTGCCCCACACGGGTACTGTGTTACCTCTTAAGAAGATCCATTTTTCACAGGCTGCCCAGGGCTATAAAGACTAGAGACAAACCAATTGATTTGAATCTGTTGGCTGTGTCTGGGGAGCCTGGTGGAACAGACACATGGAGATTCATTTCCCAAAGCACCGGTATTGACATGCTGGCTGATCAGGCCTGAGACGTGGCCGGGAGGCTGAGGATCCCTTTGTGTCATGTGGTCTGATACACTGTACACACGCACAGTAGGCCCCTCTTCATCCATTCCAGTTTGATCTTTAGTCAGCCAAGAGTTTATTAGTCGATTTGTCATTTGTTTGTGTGTTTCTTCCCATGCTGAATTAGTTATTTCCTGAAATGTGATAAGCACATCTCTGGTAAGATTTATAGAGGCTCATCTGCATGTTTTCATGTGTGAAACACACATTTACAGATATGTTGATAAAATGAACAAATTGATTGGTCAACAAAGTCCTATAAGACTATTAGTAGACTTTCTTTAGCTTTAACACTAATGCATGGGACAAGCCATTATACATTATGTAATGTGCACGGCTACATCAATGAACAGTTGATCTGTGATGTGCAGTGCATTGAATAGCTTTGAGCTCAGGCCTCGAGTATTGTCCTCACCTCAACATAATAACTTGTAAATGACCTAGGAATGTCCTGCATATGGTTACGAGTTTGGTTTCAGTATAACAGTTAGTCTGTAGTAAGATATTCACTTTGCTTGGTTCATTCATCCACCAGCATGGCACATTGAGTCTCACCTATTTCCGATATGCGGCTGAGTTGCAGGTACTTTAGGAATTCTCTGACCCACTGTTATGAAGTCACATTTTCTCCACAATGAGTTCCTTCTCCAGCTTAAGGGACTCCCAGGGATCATTCCCTCACTTCCTCCCCTTCTCCCCTGCTCCGCGGCCCGGCTGTAGGACACACTGGAGCGGCCTTGTTTTCACTCCATGATTCAATGCCTCCCGCACGCTGCCCTCTCTCCTATTGGTGATTTACTTGACGCGGTCGGGAGTGGAAGCCGAGCATCGGGGATAGTAATTATTAGCTTTCCTGCGCAGGACAAGTGACTCTTAACAAGTGACTCTTCGGGGAGGGCCTTGGCCAGGGTAGGGCCTGGTCAGTACGGAAAGTAAATCATGGCGGGGGAAGGACGGGGTCACAGGGCTGACCCTGCCGCACCAGTAGGGCTTAAATCACACCGTTTCCCTGGGTGGAGAGAGACAGCGCCAGCTATGTAATGAAAACAGCATGTTCCATTGGACATGGCTGCCGTCTGAGCTTTGCTTAGTGTCAGTCTGCTCAACACATACTTGGCCAAAAAGGCAGAAGTAGTAGCGTTGAATGTGGATAATGTAGCACACATAACTGCACAACTTCCTGAACAAGTATTTATTTGCCCCATAAGGCCGACATAACTTACAGTCATATCTGTGTTTTAGTTCAACTGCGTTAGGCCTGGGAGCCGCTCTAGGTGGTCATTCTCTGACCACAGCCAGAAAGCCAGAGCTGGCCTCATACGGTTAGTGATTGTGAGTGGGCCATAATCATTATCAGCTCAGTGCAGTGAGTGGCTCCCACTCTGCCCAGGCGGCTCCCTGTCTGACCTGCCTGTGGCAAGACTCTGCTGGGTGGGAGAGCTACAGGCTGGGGGTTGGGGTGGCGGTGCAGTGTCTGCCGCCTCCCTGGAATATCTGCATGCCATTAACAGCAATGGTCCTGATGACATGTTCTTCCTGAGCTGACCCTCTCCCAGCCTCCCTGTGCTCTGGCTGGAGGGGCCCTGGGCCCCGGGCCCTGGAGCACTTGTCTATTTCGGGAGGTCGTTTGTAGCCGGACGCTCTGTCTCTCCAACACAGCCTGTCTCCAGGCTGATACTGCTATCAACTGCCGGCTTCTAACAGGGAGCCATGGCAGTTTACTAGAGTGACGCCAAGCCGGACAGTTATCAGGACCCCGACACCAGATTAGCTGCTTCGAGCTCTAATGAGCATCCTTGAACAGGGTGAGTGAGGGAAACACTCAAAGCACAACAATAACACTATTACCCATCGCTCCGTTAGCACAGGAAATACTCCGCAAAATGCACCATCTCCAAGAGAAATGGCACTCACTTCTCAGGCTCTGTGCTGTATAATGAGCTTAGGGTTTCACAGAGAGCTATTTCAGTCACACTGCTTCCTTTTCAGTAGGCCTTGTGTCTGCAATCAGTGGTCGGGAAGACACCTAGGATAGTAATGAGTGCCATTCTCCTTGATCAGCTACCTAACCCCGTCATCATATAGGGCTCTGCCGACACAGTGGGGCAATCCGAATAGACAATGTCACATGGTTAGCCTCATGGTCTGCTGTTTTAAAACTAGAGACAGGTTGGTTGTGCTGGTTGTGTTAAAACTAGAGACAGGTTGGTTGTGCTGGTTGTGTTATAACTAGAGACAGGTTGGTTGTGCTGGTTGTGTTATAACTAGAGACAGGTTGGTTGTGCTGGTTGTGTTATAACTAGAGACAGGTTGGTTGTGCTGGTTGTGTTATAACTAGAGACAGGTTGGTTGTGCTGGTTGTGTTATAACTAGAGACAGGTTGGTTGTGCTGGTTGTGTTATAACTAGAGACAGGTTGGTTGTGCTGGTTGTGTTAAAACTAGAGACAGGTTGGTTGGGCTGGTTGTGTTATAAGTTATAACTAGAGACAGGTTGGTTGTGCTGGTCTGCTGTTTTAAAACTAGAGACAGGTTGGTTGTGCTGGTTGTGTTAAAACTAGAGACAGGTTGGTTGTGCTGGTTGTGTTATAACTAGAGACAGGTTGGTTGTGCTGGTTGTGTTATAACTAGAGACAGGTTGGTTGTGCTGGTTGTGTTAAAACTAGAGACAGGTTGGTTGTGCTGGTTGTGTTATAACTAGAGACAGGTTGGTTGTGCTGGTTGTGTTATAACTAGAGACAGGTTGGTTGTGCTGGTTGTGTTAAAACTAGAGACAGGTTGGTTGTGCTGGTTGTGTTAAAACTAGATGCAGGTTGGTTGTGCTGGTTGTGTTAAAACTAGATGCAGGTTGGTTGTGCTGGTCTGTGTTAAAACTAGAGACAGGTTGGTTGTGCTGGTTTGTGTTAAAACTAGAGACAGATTGGTTGTGCTGGTTGTGTTAAAACTAGAGACAGGTTGGTTGTGCTGGTTGTTTTAAAACTAGAGGCAGGTTGGTTGTGCTGGTTTGTGTTAAAACTAGATGCAGGTTGGTTGTGCTGGTCTGTGTTAAAACTAGAGGCAGGTTGGTTGTGCTGGTTTGTGTTAAAACTAGAGGCAGATTGGTTGTGCTGGTTTGTGTTAAAACTAGAGGCAGATTGGTTGTGCTGGTCTGTGTTAAAACTAGAGGCAGATTGGTTGTGCTGGTCTGTGTTAAAACTAGAGGCAGATTGGTTGTGCTGGTCTGTGTTAAAACTAGAGGCAGGTTGGTTGTGCTGGTCTGTGTTAAAACTAGATGCAGGTTGGTTGTGCTGGTCTGTGTTAAAACTAGAGACAGGTTGGTTGTGCTGGTTGTGTTATAACTAGAGACAGGTTGGTTGTGCTGGTTGTGTTAAAACTAGAGACAGGTTGGTTGTGCTGGTTGTGTTATAACTAGAGACAGGTTGGTTGTGCTGGTTGTGTTATAACTAGAGACAGGTTGGTTGTGCTGGTTGTGTTAAAACTAGAGACAGGTTGGTTGTGCTGGTTGTGTTAAAACTAGATGCAGGTTGGTTGTGCTGGTTGTGTTAAAACTAGATGCAGGTTGGTTGTGCTGGTCTGTGTTAAAACTAGAGACAGGTTGGTTGTGCTGGTTTGTGTTAAAACTAGAGACAGATTGGTTGTGCTGGTTGTGTTAAAACTAGAGACAGGTTGGTTGTGCTGGTTGTTTTAAAACTAGAGGCAGGTTGGTTGTGCTGGTTTGTGTTAAAACTAGATGCAGGTTGGTTGTGCTGGTCTGTGTTAAAACTAGAGGCAGGTTGGTTGTGCTGGTTTGTGTTAAAACTAGAGGCAGATTGGTTGTGCTGGTTTGTGTTAAAACTAGAGGCAGATTGGTTGTGCTGGTCTGTGTTAAAACTAGAGGCAGATTGGTTGTGCTGGTCTGTGTTAAAACTAGAGGCAGATTGGTTGTGCTGGTCTGTGTTAAAACTAGAGGCAGGTTGGTTGTGCTGGTCTGTGTTAAAACTAGATGCAGGTTGGTTGTGCTGGTCTGTGTTAAAACTAGAGGCAGGTTGGTTGTGCTGGTTTGTGTTAAAACTAGAGGCAGATTGGTTGTGCTGGTTTGTGTTAAAACTAGAGGCAGATTGGTTGTGCTGGTCTGTGTTAAAACTAGAGGCAGATTGGTTGTGCTGGTCTGTGTTAAAACTAGAGGCAGATTGGTTGTGCTGGTCTGTGTTAAAACTAGAGGCAGGTTGGTTGTGCTGGTCTGTGTTAAAACTAGAGGCAGGTTGGTTGTGCTGGTTTGTGTTAAAACTAGAGGCAGATTGGTTGTGCTGGTTTGTGTTAAAACTAGAGGCAGATTGGTTGTGCTGGTCTGTGTTAAAACTAGAGGCAGATTGGTTGTGCTGGTCTGTGTTAAAACTAGATGCAGGTTGGTAGTGCTGGTTGTGTACTAGGCGTTTACCTCTGGCTGGAGTTGAGGCAATGTCAGCTCAACCTCATAGAGGTGGCCAGAACTTCAGATGCAACAAGTCAACTGAAGCAACCGTTCTGCTCTTCAGGCTCACATTATGAGGTTGCCACGTCATCATCCAGCACAGCAATTAAGCGCAAATCTCCCAGATGTTTTGCATTTACACAACAAACTGTAACGAGCAAACAGCCACTGAACTCTCCCATCTCGGCACGCGTTCTGCTCTGGAACCCCCCAGAGTTTGCCAATCAGATCGGGAGGGAATGACTCAGCTGGGCCAATCTGGTCCGCCAACTCTGTGTGGCGACTGGGTTCCTAAGCTGGACTCTGTAGCCTGCCCAGCCCTGCTCTTTGTAAATGAAGTTAAAATCCTAAAAAAAAGTCTCTGTGCAGGGATGATGTCATGCTTGGCATTATGTTTCACTGTGGGTTTTTAGAAGGGTTACATTTACTAGCATTGGGGAAACGTTAAAAACGTACAGCGGTTCACACTGAGTGTCTGTACTCTCTCTGTAGTCCCCCCCCCCTCCTCCTATATACCGCCACTGTGAATGTGGACTAGTAAAAAACACACAGACACACGAAAACCTCACAGAATTTATACAGAAACCAGTCACAACGATAGTTTTGTGACTTCAAGTGGTGCTGAAATTCCTAGCCTACCCGTGGCACCGTTATTTTCCAAAAGAGGAAAAATTATGTTTTTATATTTTTTGAAAATAATGTACTTCTGTTGAACCTGAAACGTGAATATGAGTAGTGAGTGAGCAATCTGTTTTTGATGGAGAGAAAACGGGAGGATTTACATGTGAACGTTAAAAGCCAAAGTGGCTGGATGATGTCTTCCTGAGGTGTGAAAACCTGCTCGCTGCCAGCTGCTCTTGGCTCTGGTACCCGGGTGCTCACCGACAGTATTCTCAAGTTTAACACTTCTCGTACGATCCAGATCCAAAAACAAAACTTTATGAATGTGTTAGTCACGTTGAGAAAGTTAAAATGAGCTGAGCACAAACACACACACACACACACACACACAGACACACACACACACACACACACAGACACACACAGACACACACACACACACACACACACACACACACACACACACACACACACACACACACACACACACACACACACACACACACACACACACACACACACACACACACACACACACACACACACACACACACACACACACACACACACACACACACACACACACACACTCATTATCCTCTGCCACAATAATAATTCAACACAGCAGTTATAATTCAACGGTAGTTATAATTCAGTTACAGCAGCATATTAAAAATACATAACATCAACTATGGGTTGATGGGCATAATGCTGTGGGGAAAGTCCGCCTGTGGATGTCTGGGCCCCCTGGAGGGAGAGATGGAACCCACACTGCAGAACCTGCCGCACCACTTGGATAATTATGACAGCCAATGATTAAGCTGCTTCTTGACGTACAGGCACCCAAACCAGGGAGAGGTGTTTGGGGCCGAGCCAGGGTGTGGCCCCCACCACGGGGCTTGTTACCTTTGTCTTTAGACACGCCTCTAATTTGCAGCCCAGAGGAATGCCCTGGTGATTAGGCTGGAAGAGACACTGCAGTTAGACATGGTCAGGAACTCTGTTATCTGGATCTCAAAAAGGCTATCTGTCTCCATGGCCAACTGACCAAATGCTGATAGAGAGGGGAAATATTATTCTTCACACAGTGGCTCTGCTTGTATCTCTATGCAGAGTTTCCATATTTGTGGAAGTTCTGCCTGTCAGGAAGAGGAGGAAGAGGAGGAAGAGGAGGAGGGGGAGAGGCAGTGATAATGCAGATGCCCTCAGTATTGATCCAGGATTAGAAGGTGGGTGCCTTGCCTTCAGATGATTATCTTAAGATTTGTCTTTATGACATAATAGGCTATATACTGGTAGTCATGTAGCTTCATACCACCTGACTGTTTGACCTTGTGTGTGTGTGACTTTAATCTAAATGTGTGTGTGTGTGTGTGTGTGTGTGTGTGTGTGTGTGTGTGTGTGTGTGTGTGTGTGTGTGTGTGTGTGTGTGTGTGTGTGTGTGTGTGTGTGCGTGCGTGCGTGCGTGCGTGCGTGCGTGCGTGCGTGCGTGCGTGCGTGCGTGCGTGCGTGCGTGCGTGCGTGCGTGCGTGCGTGCGTGCGTGCGTGCGTGCGTGCGTGCGTGCGTGTGTGTTAGCCATAGATATTCGGGATGGCAAACAGAGCAGCACCAGTCACAGTCTGTTAATATTATTGTAAAGATTCTTTTTTGGGTGAATCCCCCCAACAAATTACATGTGTTATGTGGCTGTATATGAAATACATACTGGCCATTCTAGGGCTAATGCATATGAGTTTGGACTGTGGACAGTTGTGCACCACGTTGCCTGTGTCAGGCGTGTGCGCATGTGTGTATTTACGTGCGTGTGTGTGTGGACTGTGAACAGGGCTGGGTGCTGCGTTGCCTGCGTTGATGACTGCTGATCACATTGTGCACAGCTCATGTGGCTGGTTGTGTGTGACTTTAATCTAAATGTGTGTGTGTGTGTGTGTGTGTGTGTGTGTGTGTGTGTGTGTGTGTGTGTGTGTGTGTGTGTGTGTGTGTGTGTGTGTGTGTGTGTGTGTGTGTGTGTGTGTGCGTGCGTGCGTGCGTGCATGCGTGCGTGCATGCGTGCGTGCGTGCGTGCGTGCGGGCGCGTGTGTGTGTGTGTGTTTGTAGTCTTTGAGGTGAGGATTAGTAGTTGAGTGTTGAGTCAGGCCCAGACGAGGGCCCAGGAGGTCAGGAGAAGAGGCCTACGTAAGCAGGCTCCAGTACGTGTTGCTGAATGGGCCCATAATGGGCCTGGATCAGAAGGAATGTGATCATGGATCCTTGTTACTGACAGCAGGCCCCCAGGGACGTGAGTTACTCCCACTGATACAGAAAGAAGATGACAAACACGCCGCCCCGGGCACCGTCTCCCCCGGACTCGCCGTCTCCAACACGACTAAATTAATCAAATTGCCTCCAATTAAAGATTTAACTATCGTTCTTCCCTCTCGGCTGTTCCACTTTTTCTGCCTCCCATCTCGTGGCGATACGCACTTTGCAGAGCGTCAGTGTTGGCCAGGCAGACGATAGGAGAGGAGGTTCAGGGTTGGTGTGCACAGCGCTGTTGTTTTATTCCTCGTTTTCTGTGCAAGGAAATGGACGTGTATGTTGGAGAACTGATTGTAGAGATTCAATTCCACAGTTTGGAGTGAAGGAATGTAAGCCTGTTTCTACCAGTGAACAATTGAAACCCTTGACTGGATATATAGGCTGTACTGTCCAGATGAAGTTCTTAATAAACTAATAGTCATAGGAATTTCTCGACAAATTGAACAGTGCATTTTATTGACAAAATTGTAAAATAGTTCTTTTTGCGCTGCAAATTAATTGAATCGTGTGAAATTAGACAAATTTTTCAGTGGCCAATATGTTTCCGCTAACAACTCGCGTAACGTGAAAATATCTAACGACATCTAATAGATCTAACAGCCTCTTACAAAGACACTAATGACCGATACACCGACCGACAAATCGACTAAGAAGGGATGGCCCCAGTGGTCCGTATTGAGATCTTCAAGTGGTCGCTGAACATATAACATAATCTGCATGTTGAATTTGGGATAACATCGAACATGACCTTCTTGCAGAACACGCTGCCTTGAGATGAGATTTCCTCCCCCGGCTCCTGTCGTTCCTGCGATGCAGATCCGTATATCCCTGTTATTAGAACCCTTCTACTCCTAACCTGCTCTCCTTACCTCAGCTGAATGAACGCTTTATACCAGTTTTGAATACATACCGTCTGCCGTCACAGGCTAATGCATTTTATGAGTGTTGACGGTTTGGCTCTTTTATAGGCTACTCTTGCTGTCTCTCTTGTGAATTTGGCAGTGCCTACATTGTTCCTAACGACAGAATGTGTGATTTATGGTACGAGTTTGCTAACAAGTGTAATGTTGAGTTATTCATGGACCTTTTTTGTGGCATGCTGCTCCGGTTTGACAGTAGGCTACAGTTGCAACTGATGGTGACATAATAGTCCTGTACAGTTTTTTTTTCTTCTAAATACAAAGATACACCGTGTCACCCTAATAAGTCTATTTTGATACCAAAAGGATCTGGTTTTGACAGTGTATTATTTTTCAACGTTATTCATTCTCACACTCACATAAATCCAGTGTGTTAGTTTAACATTGTAAATGCTTCCCCCCTCCGCGTGGTGATCTATGCACTAACAACAGTACGCAGACGGGTTGTAAAAGCCCCTCGTGTCCTCTGTGTTGGGGTTCTGTGGGAGTCTGATAAAAAGAGGTCAATAATTCAACAAGACATGGAGACAAGACGCACCGTATAGTGGTTTTCCGCAGCTCCTGCGCTCGCCGTGCAAGCAAATCAGCTCTTGTCCGTTCCTCTCCCTCGGCCACTTTTAATTTGATTTGCTCTCCTCCTTTCTCTGAAGTGTCAGTCGTGAGCTGGGCTGGCGTGACCACCGCGTTATTAACCCAGAGGGCCCTTCACAGGGAGAGGGACAGGCTAGTAAGGGACAGGCCTGTTGTAGGCCCTCCTACTCCATTACGTCCTCCTCTTTGAAGAGGTCTTCCCTTACACACGGACACATGCAGCCCACTTTAGGGCAGTGGGACGGCGGGTTAAAATTCCTGAACTTTGATTTCTCAATTGTTTTTTTTCATCTACACTCTGAAAAAAGATGGATCTTCTGAAGTTCTTTGTGGAATAGACGGTGCTTCATAGAACCATTACTTTTGGAAGAACCCCTTGAAACGCAGAATGTTTTTGCATAGTACTGTAACACTGGAAACATAACGACCATTACACTGTTAAATCATTCTTGAATTCCACTGAGCTTCTGCACTAACAGTCATATTTTGAGGAATGGTCACTTGGCGTGAAAACCTTATCATCGAATGTGTAAACCCACCACTACATTAATCCTAACCTTAACCTCATTGGACCTAACACCCCAGCTTAAAAGAACATGCCAACATTATGCTAAATTAGCTTACTGTCTTCTCCAGAGTCAGACAAGAAGATAGATACCAATTTCCTCTCTGTGCGTTCAGTAGAAAACGATCCGGCTGCAAGCTAGCTTAGCTTAGCATAAATTAATGGAAGCGGATATGGACCACTAGCCTAGTTTAAAACTCCGGGAGAGGTATTTTTGGCCAACAGTCTGTATCCGCTTCCATTCATTTGTGCATCTTCAGGAAATTTGTATCTATCTTCTTGTCTGACTGAGACAGTTAGCATTTCCCATAATGTAAGCATGCCCCTTTAACCGTCCATTGGACGTGGTGCATGACGCGGCACTTGAGATACCAAGTTTTTAGAGAGTCCTGGTTCTTCATGGTACAGTAATAGTTCAACAGAAAAAAAAACTATTTTCTCTACAATTCTATAGTTTTCCCACGGTTCTTTCATAGACCATATGAAATTCTCCAGGATAGTGATGAGGTAGCCTGTCAGTCCACTGATGACCTACCGGTTAAAGAATATATTTTGTAACCAAACATTTTAGCAAAAATAAATGAATCAGCCAATCAGGAAGCTGTCCTGCCTCACACAGGAGAACTGAGGCTGTTTAATACAGAGTTTGCACCATAATTGCTCTCTGGACACCTGAGAGAGAGGACCTGTCGTAAAGGTTGAAGTAGAGAGAGACCATTCAGACGTATTTCTTTAGGTAAATACCTTGTAGATCTCTCCCTTCTTTTGTTTTGATCATTTGATGGTGAACTGACCCAGTAAAGAGACTCACCAAGATTCCCAGAAGATTGGAGTGCTCACCTTCCCGCTCACCCCTCCTAGTCTGTCACTGTGGTAGGACTGCTCCGTACCATCTGGCTCAGAACTCACTATCCACACCACACTGTCCCAAAGGCACTGCCCCGTACTGCCCACGCTGGGGAGGAATATTTCATACTTACCTCTTTACCTAGCCTCCTACACCACTCTGTCCACTCTGACATTCTGTGGCACAGTGGTGTAGTGGTTAACACTCTCGCCTCACAGCTAGAAGGTCCAGGGTTTGATTCCCGTTTGGGGACCAGGTCGCCGCGTTGCCAGGTACCCAGGTGGGGTATCTCCCGGGCCTTTCTGTGTGGAGTTTGCATGTTCTCCCCGTGCTCGAAAGGGTTTCCCCTCCAGAATATAAACCCAAGGGAAAAACATGCAAAACAGATCACTAACGCTGTTGTGTCCCTGACGAAGACAGACAGGAGCACTTGGATTGGTCCCCGGGCTCTGCCCCACACCACAGCCCGTGTCTGCTCCCAGCTTTGATATCTCATTACCTAATTGATTTGCAGTTTTTATACTTATATCTACATACCTGGTTTGATCATTCATATCTCCCTGAAAGGAATTTGACTCACCTGGTCTGATGATGAGATGTTAGTTGAAGGTTGACGTTCTGGTACTACTGCTGTTAGATGTTCCAGTAAGCATCCTACTGCTGTGTTAGATGTTCCAGTAAGCACCCTACTGCTGTGTTAGATGTTCCAGTAAGCATCCTACTGCTGTGTTAGATGTTCCAGTAAGCATCCTACTGCTGTGTTAGATGTTCCAGTAAGCATCCTACTGCTGTGTTAGATGTTCCAGTAAGCATCCTACTGCTGTGTTAGATGTTCCAGTAAGCATCCTACTGCTGTGTTAGATGTTCCAGTAAGCACCCTACTTCTGTTAGATGTTCCAGTAAGCACCCTACTTCTGTTAGATGTTCCAGTAAGCACCCTACTGCTGTGTTAGATGTTCCAGTAAGCACCCTACTGCTGTGTTAGATGTTCCAGTAAGCACCCTACTGCTGTGTTAGATGTTCCAGTAAGCACCCTACTGCTGTGTTAGATGTTCCAGTAAGCACCCTACTGCTGTATTAGATGTTCCAGTAAGCACCCTACTGCTGTGTTAGATGTTCCAGTAAGCACCCTACTGCTGTGTTAGATGTTCCAGTAAGCACCCTACTGCTGTGTTAGATGTTCCAGTAAGCACCCTACTGCAGCTCACAATGTTGAGTCTCCACCACATTGCGAATAGAATGTTTTTCAATGAATAGAAATCCATTTTGTTCTGAGATGGCACAATATACCAGTACTGCCCGTCGTCCTCTGCTCGGAGGGTAGAGAGCAATCAGATCTTTTAGAGTTAGCTGCTAACTGGGTCTTTACTCTTTGTTTCTATCTCCCCCGCTGGTGGGTTGTACACATTAACACGTCCTCACAACGTCACGCCCTGTCCCACTATGCCAGGCAGTCCCTTTCACACAGAAGCTGAGGTGAAACCACCCCGGCAATGTCTCTATACCTGAAGACGGCAGAATACCGCATCAACTTTGACCCCCCGTTCCTTGTTCATTCCATTCACACAGAACGGCATGCCAAAATAATGGGGGTAAGACTCCCGGCTTGAACGCGCAGTTGTGGACTGTTCCACAACTGGTGATAAACATTCACTTGTAAGGTCTACAGTCAACCAACTCTATGCATGACACAGTCAGGAACCTTACCTCATGCAGGAGAGCCACAGGAACATGGTAAGTTGACTCATAGTAGCCTACAACATTTTGTTTGAATTTTTTTTTTTTTTCTTTTTTTTTATTCTAACACAAAACAAATATATATAAAAGGTTGTCACCAATGAGTTGGGTAATGTGAAACAGTTTCAGTAGCGTCCTAACAATTCCCAACGCGGTTTAGCTCAAAACCCTGTCCCATTGTTTTAATTGGTTTTACATGTCATGGCATCACAGCGCAAAAACTGCGGATCTTGTCGTCTCAAAGCATAACTAGGCAGCATCCCCAGTATTACATATGTGTTTGTTTGTGTTATGAACAATGATATTTGAGGAGCCTAATAATCAGGACTTCCATTCATAATTTGGGTTTTTGTGCTGGTTGTCAAGTCCTGGCTGACCATGGAGCTAACGTTAGCAGTGCCCTGTTAGCTACGTTATTGCTATATTCCTAGGCCTACAATAGTACAAAATAGATCAGTCATTCAAATTGTGAAAATATTCCCACATTTTTTATAAACGATATGTCATAGAGACTTTAAATGTATCATTTTCACATTTGTGCAAAGTTTCACACTTCCTGCTGTTTTACAGGCTTTCAGTGGATACCAGTAGCACTGGTGATGGAGCTAACGTTACGCTAGTGCCCCTAATGTAAATCTATTGGCGATCTAAATTGCAGAGACAATGAAGTAGCTAGATAGCTATTTTAACAAACATTCGATCTGATTATATTGACTGATTTACAACTGTAGAAGACTAGGCTGACTAGTGTAGCGGGGTGGATAACCTCCGCTTCGTGAGGGTGAGATTATACGAACACCGGATAGCAGGGACACGGAGGAGCTAAGTCCCACCGAACCCCCAACTGTGGTGGCCGTGCTGTTAGACGTAAGGGGTAGGAATGCAGTAGGCAGGGCCTTAGGATTTACTAACCTAGGAACAGGTATACGTTAGTCATGCAGGATGTTATAATAACAAATACTCATTAGTACCCTGTAACCCCCCTGAACAACTGCGTCCGGTCTAACAAGCGGCATTCCCCCTCACACCCGGTGAAAGTAGGGATCAATAGTCTCCCCAACCTGTTACCTTATTGCTCCGCTGTTGAGAAATTATGTTAGCACGGAACCCCTTCATACACATTGACAACTGCCAATAAAGGGCAACAATTAATTCTCTGTAAATAAATATAGACACAGCAAACCAGGTATACAGTTCTCAGCAGAGCTTTACTGTAATTAAATCTCAATGCTCAACAGTCACATAAACATAATGGTCCCCAGTACTGCTCCCTCCATACACAACGTCTCTGTCACTTAGGCAAAGAAAGCACTACGTTACTCAAAATGCATATACAGTGAACGTTCCCTTTAAAGGCGCCCCGTCAGTAGTGACACGTGTAGCAATGTATGTCCTTGATATACCTTCGCCCTGTGGCGGCACACTAATAATACTCTGCACAACTGTGCTACTGCACGGATGAACACTCGCAGCACACACTTTCTGTTGTGAAGGGCCAGATTAAACCGAATATATATATTTATTTATATATATGTATTTAATTGTATTTGTATATTCTCTAATATTCCCTGATATCCCTTGTATATTCCTTGTACAATATGCATTGAATATCCATTCTAGCCTACTGAACATCCCATAATAGTCTCCATTCTACTATTGGTCGAGACCTTGGTGCCAGGCTGCCATACCCCTCAGACCCAGTTCAAACGTACCGCTCGACATGTACGAACAAGTCCTAGTTCCGCGTAGGAATTTGGCTACCGCACCACTAATGGGACTATTTGTTCATAGTGCGTATATATACTGCGCTACTAAAGTAGGACTTTCTTTTCAGTCCAGTTTCTTACCCTCCAATAGAGTCACAGACGTAAAGCCTCCCCGCGATGCCACGTGTGGGAGTAAGGCCAAGTTCGCCTACCATCGGTATTGAGACATCGTGTATATTAATATTTGAATAGTCATATTTGGCACTATATCGTCGAGTTGGACGTAGTCTATTAAGCTAATAATAGTCTGTTAATATATAGTGCTTCGTGCGGTGAGAATACTACCGTAGTCAGTACCCCATCGTTTCGGGCAGAGAACTGGCTGCTTACCCAGGGTGGTTGACCCTATGTGAAGCTGCACCCGAGGAGCCCCAGAGCCGACGAGCGAGTGGACCTGTATACCGGATTATTCTACCGACGACAGCCCGCCTTCCCAGGCACGGATTATGCTTTGGATACTTTGATTATTCTATGGATAAAGACCCCCGACACTACCGTGTGTTGGAACCCCCCCCCTGGAGAGGACACAAGGTGAGGAGACGCTCTGCAAGACGAGGTCTCTCCACATCTCTCCCCCGTGGACCGGAGAGAGCCGGCCCACAAAGAGTCCACCTGCTTTCATCTGTGGTCCAAGGATCGCCGGCGCATTGAACGGCACTACAGTGGGTTCTCCTGGGATACCCTTGGCCGGACGAGGCAGCTGGATTCTACCCCCCCCCCTCCTACTCCTGTCGGCTTACAAGCGACCGGATTAACCCCCTCTAGTGTATCCAGCCTATAATCATTAAAGTATCATTGCTGTTATTCCTTAACTATTCCAGGTCGTATATTTACCACCTGCGCCTTCAGAGATTGGACATTATCTATTGATATACCGACGAATACTCCTTGCCATAAAAGTGCATACTATTTCAATTCATAAATGTAATTAAGTGATTAAGTGCTTATTCTACACACCATCGCTGTGTAGGAAAATAAATACCTGTTTCTAATTCGTACATTTGTGTTGGATCCGTTTCATCTACGTGAGAGTGTTCATGATAATATATTTATGCCGTGTACTGGGTGGCCGAATATTAAGTACAAAGGTAGTGGTAGTAAGTATCATATCTAGTAATACAGTCAGGGAATTGTACCCCTCATTTACACTTTCCATTCTGACAACACTGGTACCATAACACAATTGAAATAAACCAAAATTAAGTGGGGCCCACACTTTAAAAGGAAAAGGCACTATACCTAAGCCGGCTGTACCAAAATAACAAACCCCCACGTTGGAGCGCCCTGTCGTGGTTGGGGAACGTAGTGGCCACAAACGGTATGACCCCTTCACTCTCTCGAGCATGAACAAATAAAAGGGGTTTATAATCCAACAGCAAGAAACAGCGCGGGTGTACCTTTAGCGAGCACGCTATACTTCTTTAATTCACAGCCACGGCGCTGAGGTCTCGCACATACAATGTCAAAGTCACGGTGAACAGTCTAGCCGTGGCTGACTCCAGCATGCGTGTTCATAACGTCTGTGCTCACTTGACGGTGAAATGAAAATGGTCTCTAGCGACCGTCACCTGGTACACCCCCGCTTGGGATGATGCAGAGTTGCAGACAGTCAGTTGGTGGTCTCCGTGGCTGCCAGCGACGTCCAATAGAGCCCCGGCGAAATGTCCTTCTCTTGGCTGTAGACTGCGGGACTCGACGAGCTAAGCTAGAAAGGCTCACAATGCTTGATATTGACTAGTAGCCGGTGCGGCTACAATAGCTATCGACCTACACTTCTAAAACGCCCAACTGCAGTATAGTCTTCTCCCGTAGGTCGGCGACCGTCGTTCCAATAACACGACGCCTCGATGCATATACTCATGTTCTAATTCGCAAATACTCTGCGCTATATACTATTGTTCGGCCACGTTGTTAGCCTTTAGCTCTTTACTTGGGAGAGCTTCTTCACACGTGACTGCTCCCGTTCACGGACGTCGTAGGAAGGGGCGTGTACCTCGCTTCTTCGTGGGTTACACAGTACACCTCTCGTCGTTCTTTTGACCACCAGTCTGACTGTCTCGCAGCACCCCCTAGTGTCCGTCCTCCTAAGGGAAATTGTCTGAAAGTCTTATGGAACGTATTCCAATGTCTTATATGAATACCGGAGTCTTTGACAGACACATTCATGTGTCTACACTAGCATAATGTTAGCTGTACATTTCTGAACCCCCCTCCCACCCCCTCCTATTGAGTTCCCTCCACCTCGTATATTTACTCACTGTTAGGATCTGTTTAACAGTACTGTATATTTGCATATCTTGTATGTCACAAATGAAATGAAAATGGTGGACCCTGATGTAAACAAGACGAAAGTCTTTCTCTGGTCTGCATCCCCTTAACAATTGTGTGTATTGAGCTGTACTGTACTGTACCCATTCTGCAATCTGTTATTTAAAGTGTTCAATCAATCAATCAATCAATCAATCAATCAATCAATCAATCAATCAAGCTTCTAGCTAACAGCTTGACGTTGACGAACAGTAGAGAGAGGGAAGCCAATGTGGAGAGCGTCACAGCAATATCGGAGGCCACGGCAGTTAAATTTGAGCTCAATTTGGTTGGGAATCAGGGTGTGTTTCAGTAACCACCAATCCTGAGTAATGCCTTCTGAAAGTTTTTTCGTGGATCTGGCTTACGACCAATCAGGGAAAGGCCTGCACCTCATGGGCCGCCACAGTTGTCAATCACACTCAAGTGAGAGTAGGGACAAGGAGGTATAACGAAGGTTATCCTATAACCCTAGTTATATGAGTAATAGCGAGCGCTTTGCTCTATTGGAACTATCCCTTTAATCATATTCTAAAATGAAAATGTTCACCACGTGTACGACCTGCCCACCTGCCTGACCACTCCCACATCCGCTCCTATATAAGCGGGGTCATGGCCACACCACAGCTCCTTCCCCAGTCTTTCACCGCCGAAACGGAAGACCGTGGGGTCCTCAGTGAGTCAGAGCAAAGCGCTCGCTATTACTCATATAACTAGGGTTATAGGATAACCTTCGTTATATTTCGTTAATAGCTTACGCTTTGCTCTATTGGAACACAAGAGCTGAGCAGAGCGTAAGCCCGACAGATGCACCCGCTGAGGTCCCCTACAACCATCAGAACCGGGGAGGATCCGGGCCCCCCCGCCCCCCCTAGTGAGGGACGGGAGGGAGATCGGACCCGACTGTGCGAAGAGGGTTTAGCGCGATGGAAAGGCAACGGAGGAATCCCTGCTTGGATCCGGCTGTTCTGCGGGGCCGCAAGCCTGCGCAGCCGACCCCGCACAACTGACACACCTGAGGCTTGCGTCACGAGACACCACCCACCAGCCCGTCGGTCCAACTGCACAGCCGGAGCACAACGCCGGCGGGGAAACTGCTCAGCGACGCGTGCCCCAAATGCAAAGCGCCGGTGGAGGTCAGAATGGATCATCATCCTCTAGACTCTCCGGTGGTGACGACATTGTCCTTTCTTTCTCCCGTAAATTAGTGAGAGAGGGAGAAACAAAATACAATGCCAACACAGCTCCTATTGTGAGGGCTGGCCCAGTTCTGCGCGCTTCCAGGTACCAATTACCATCACGCACCTGAAGGGAGTTTCCAATCAGCGCGAGGGGAGCCCTTTTATACACGGGGTTCTGAACATTCAGTGTCGGGTAGTTTTGCTTGCCACCAGCTGCTGCTTGTTCCTCTTGTGTTGTTTCTCCAGTACGCCCTTGGAAGTCGCCGCTGTTACCTCTCTCTGCCTCCGTGAACCCGTGCCTCGTATTACACTTTGCCTTGGTGAGTTTTTGGAAGTCTATTTTTTGATGCTCTGATTTCCTAATTTTTTCCTGGACTAAAGACCTTCATTCTGTTTTTTGTGTGTTCTTTAACACTGAAGAAGTGTCGCTTTGTTTTGGTACTGGACTCCGCTTTGTTACTGGACTGCCTCGTAATCCCTACGTTCTATTAATGACATTCTCCGTTTTTCTGTTCCTCCCCGAGTGGATATTCAATAAGCTGCAGAGCCGCAGAGCCGCAGAGCCACGGAGCCAACTCTGCTCTGGGCAGAGCCGCAGAGCCGCAGAGCCCTACTCTGCTGAAGGACATTCCCCCGGAATGCTTTTACGTTCTTTTTTGCTTGTTTCTGTTTGTAAATAAATACGCCCATTGTTTTTGGCTAACTCTGAACTACCTGTCTGTGTCGTGCTGTTGGGGTTGTTTACAAACCATAACACCTATAACTAAACTAACTACTTTAACACTAAACTTAAAGCGGTGCTATGACACAGGCTTCGGTGGTGAAAATAGGGAAGGAGCTGTGGTGTGGCCATGACCCCGCTTATATAGGAGCGGATGTGGGAGTGGTCAGGCAGGTGGGCAGGTCGTACACGTGGTGAACATTTTCATTTTAGAATATGATTAAAGGGATAGTTCCAATAGAGCGAAGCGTAAGCTATTAACGAAATATAACGAATGCAATTTTATTTATTTTTTTACTATACTGTTGTTACTGAGAAATTGTAAAGATTGTACATGTATTTTTTTTTATTAATCTAAAACAAAATACTGGCAGTAGTATTATAAAGATTTCAGAATATGTCAAATTCATACCCTTTTGAATTGAAAAGCATGTGTTGTATACAGAAAAAAATATGTTAAACTACGCTGTAATTTGTATAGAAAGATCGATTACCATTAAATATCATTATAACACAAAGATTTGAAAGACATCACATATTTTTCCCATACCGCTCTGCCGTAAGTTTCAGCAAGAAAATGGAGGATGAAAACAATGCAAAACAACAAGAATAAGGAATGAGAACAGCTTATTTTGCATAATGTGATGTAATAAATTCTCAGGCAGGAATCACAACACTGAAAGCCTTTCCGTGTTAAAAAGGATGTATTTTGTTGCATTGGACCGTGGCCGCTGATTAAACACCCCCTCTTGGAAGTTTCCCTCAGCTTTAAGCTGCCGGAGCTGAGGCAATGATGACCTATTGGCCAATTCTGTTTTACTTTGACCTAATTGAAAAGTTGCACGAGAATGATTTAAATGAAGCAGCACTCTGCAATAACAATTTTCTTTTCCTTGTCTGACATGTGATTGAGTTACAAAGGAGAATGTATTTGCAACAGGTGCCCCTAACACATTACAGGCATGAGGGCCTCCATGTCCACCCTCAGTAACCTCCCTGTGCCCCGAGCCCAGAGTCTGCCAGGGAAACATGACTCCTATTCACACACTGGCACACTGCTGGTGCCTTCACAGCCCCTATTGGTGCAACTCTGACAGTTTGTGTGTGTGTGTGTGTGTGTGCGTGTGTGTGTGCGTGTGTGTGTGTGTGTGTAGATGTGTGTGTGTGTGTGTGTGTGTGTGTGTGTGTGTGTGTGTGTGTGTGTGTGTGTGTGTGTGTGTGTGTGTGTGCGAGCGCGCGCGCGTGCATGTGTGTCTGTTAGGGTATGCGTTTCTGCATATAATATGTGCACGTAATACAAGCATTACTGTACATTGTTTATAATTTTATTTAGAAATATATATATATATATGATTAAATAAATATATACTCACAGTACTTATAGCAACAAAGTAATAAATGTGTCACACGTCATATTAGCTAGCATTGGCTAACATTGCAACATAATAATGGACATAACAGCATTCACCTTTCAGCCAGCTGCAAGACTCTTCACACTGTAGGACTAAACAATTAATCAAAATGTTATCTAAATCGCAACATGGTCTAGTGCAATATTCAAATCACAGAAGGCTGCAATATTTGTTAAAAGGCTAAATGTGAATGTCAAAATACCATTCTAAAGTATTGTGGTGTTGCAGAGATGCCCCTGCCTTCAAATCCTATATCCTCCAGAAAACCTCTTTGTTTGGTACAGATCCCTGCAAAAATCACACCATGATCATTTAATGTTTTTCAGTGAAAATGAGAATAATGAAGCAAATATCATCATTCCCTCCAATAACATGAATCATATCACAGTTGCAACATCAGACAAAATAATCACAATTAGATGTTTTGTTCAAAATGGTTCAGCCTTACTTCACAGTTCACATCATCACATCAGATGTGTCAAGTAACAAGTGAAACTTGAAGCATGGTTGGTCAGTATCATCAAATAATGATTTATGATATATATTTATGATTTATAACTTCCTATTGTCGGCCAATCACTGTCTTACTGGGCAAGCCTTGAAGGTTTTTCAACCAATCGCTGTCTTAGTGGGCAAGCCTTGAAGGTTTCTGAACCAATCAGCTGTCTTAGTGGGCGAGCCTTGAAGGTTTTTCAACCAATCAGCAGTGCCTACTCTTTAACTTTTGCTTCTTGGAGCAAGTTAATACATCTGGGGGCGTGGCTTCTCCTGGCTGAATTCTCTGCAAGCAGTTTTTAACTCCTAAATGGCCAAATTAAATGAAAGAACAACTATACTACTCGATCATAGGGCACTATGCATCATAATGTTAGTACTGTTACATATATCTGTAATGTCCTCTGTAAAATATTTAGTTTTATTATAATTAGCAGTCAATATAGTGTGTTATATTACTAATAGGATTGGTGAGAGCAATGAAGTAAGAACTAGTATCTCATAGATGTGTCTCACTGTTAGTCCTGCAGACAGAGACAAGAGACACATGAGACGATGTGAGGAGGACTTTCACCAGAACATCCTCACTAAGCTGGAATTCATTAACCTTATGCACCCGATGCTTTATCCAGCTGCATCACAAGGTAAGGAATTCATCAACTCAGATAAAGACCCCTGTCTCTATAATGTGATGAAGTAACACATAATAATAATAATAATAATAATAATAATAATAATAATAATAATAATAATAATAATAATAATAATAATAATAATAATGATAATGATAATGATAATGATAATAATAATAATAATAATAATAATAATAATAATAATAATAATAATAATAATAATAATAATAATAATAATAATAATAATAATAATAATAATAATAATAATGATAATGATAATGATAATAATAATAATAATAATAATAATAATAATAATAATAATAATAATAATAATAATAATACTAATAATAATAATAATAATAATCACAATAATAACCATTCTCGTCTTGTCTTATTCAGGGCTACCAGAACAGATCATGATGAACCATGAAAGATATGCTACTATAGATTGTTTTACATAATACATAATACACAAACACTTAATACCATCTGTGTTCCTCACTCTGAGTCTATCACTATGTTGCAATGTGACCCCACTGTCCGAGTCACATTGTATTGCATCTAACGTAGCCTTTTCTGGCAGGCCTAACTGGAAGACTTACACAGTTCTTCCTTTATTATTATTATTATTATTATTATTATTATTATTATTATTATTATTATTATTATTATTATTATTATTATTATTATTATTATTATTATTATTATTATTATTATTATTATTATTATTATTATTATTATTATTATTATTATTATTATTATTATTATATATATTTAAATATATATATATTTGGAAATAAAATCGAATCCCTTTTATCGGTTTGATATAGTCCACTTTCTGTGCTGTCAGAATTCCTGTTCAACATTTGTGTATTAATTGTTTTTATATTGGGATTTTGTCAGGTATTTGGAACCAAGCAAGGGGTCCTTGTCCATCATGAGGTCATTGCGTGGAATTGGTTGGTTTCCTGCTCCAGTGAAGATTCCGTGTTGCTGCCGGACAGGTAACTTGCAACGCCAGGCCGCTGTACAGAGAAATGAAGGTGGACATTGGTCACCAAACGTCCTCATGCTCAGCCCAAGTGTCCCTGTCATAAAACAGCTCCTTCAACATGCCTGCTGGCTTCGCTGAGGGGGTAATAATACAGCATGGCGTCTCTACCCTGTGCATACATACATGTTACAGTTTTCTTTTGTTGTTTGTTTTTACGTTCAACACACTTAAACCAAAAATAAGTTTTAGTAAGTTAAGTTAAAATAAGAAGTGGATGTTACGCCTTTAAGAGTTAAGAAACTTGAAACCTTGTTTGCACAATCAGTGCAGCAGCTCTCAGCCGCCAAAGTGTCTAGACTAGCACATGATGGTAGTCAGCCAATGGCACCATCGCTCTCCTCGGGGGCCCCGTGTGTGTGCGTGTGTGTGTATGTGTGTGTGCGTGTGTGTGTGCGCGTGTGTGTGTGTGTGTGTGTGTGTGTGTGAGGTAGAGGGGAAAAAAGGAAAAAGGGAGAGAAACGGAGAAAGAAAGGGATCAGAGCAGCAGTTTGGCTAGATCTGAGTAGGGAAGCAGGAGTGCTATTCAGCCCCGGGATTCATTCTTTTCTAGCTTCAGCTCACATGGATATTTTTTGGATTGTAAAAGAAGTACACGGAGACGTTTAGAAGACGACAAGGATCCTGACTTTTTAGAGCATTTTCTTGGGATTAAATCGCCTCGAAGCACCTCATTCATGCTCTCTTTACCGGGTTAGAAGTAGATCCGAGGGGTGTTTTAAGTCCGAAACTGCAAGGCTACGAGTGCGCGAGTTTAGGCTACATTACTTTGGTTGAAGGCTACTCGTTTTGGATTTTATTACATAGTTTATTATGTTATGTTATCATGTACACTACGTTTGCTATCCGCTTGTAGCGAACATATAAACAATTCATTCCGCAACGATCCTGGATAACGAGTAACATTTTTGCCTCACGAGCCTATTTTTACAAGATAACAGGCCAAATGAATGCATTTTGATTATCATGTTGCAATGCATTTATCGCGGAGTGTTGTTGTTATAGATGCAACAATATAGCCGTGAATCTAATGTTGCGGTTTGGTTACTGCTCATCAGTCGGCTGTGCATACATTGCACGGCATTCAACGGACATTAATGTTGTTCGACGACCACAAACGTATCTCTAAAACTCGGATATCCGAACAAGAATAAAAACAACATAGATTTTCAAATTGTCGTATGTTCAGGACGAAACGCTCAGGTCTTGTGCGGCGACTCTGGAGAAGCCGTTTGATTCCAGATAAAGAGGGGGAAGATGGAAATGACAAAACTAGTGAGGGCTGTAGGGACGATCTGTTCGGCAACAACCCAGAGAAAATTCCCAAAACGGAGCTCAGACCGATGACCCCTAGCGGGTCGCCTGTAGGGGAGTTGGGGGGCGTGTGTACCCGGAATCCCGCGGAGGGCAGCAGCTTGGGGGTTACTTCGGACCAAGATGGGGGTGCTATGTGCGTCCAGGAGCAGGGGAGCCCTCGTTCCATGCAGGACAGTGAATGCAGGACAGTGACGTGCTGTTTATTTAAAGACCGGGACCACGCAGAACTTCGAGGTCCAGAGACTGTTCAGGGTAGGGACCCCGGGTCGTGTCACTTTGTGCTTAGGAGCCTTGGACCACAGGACTGTTCTCCTGAGGCACAGGAGGCGATGCCACGCACGGTGTTAGAGCAAGAACTCAAATCGGCCACATATTCTCTTTTGAAAAGGCTAAAGGAAAAAACGCTGGATACCTTACTGGAGGCGGTCGAGTCCAGAGGGGGGATGCCGAGCGACTGTGTTATGGTGTCCCGGACAGAGCTGAGGTTGGGCGGCCATATGGCATCCCCACAGCTGCTTATATGTAAACTGTACCGTTGGTGCGACCTACAGCACACGGCCCAGCTTAAACCGCTCTGTGAGTGTAAGAGCTTTGGGGCCCTGGACAGTCCGACAGTATGCTGCAACCCCTATCACTACAGCCGACTCTGTGGGCCAGGTAAGGACATTGCCGATGATACTCAACTACACAACACCATGTAGCCAAACTGTTATGATCCGAAGTCAATGAACTTCTCGGTTTTACAACATCCAGCTAGCTCTTTATCTTTATTGATACTCTAAAGATACTGTGTGCAATATAGGCTACTGAAATGTTGCAAATATATATATTTTTAAAACATTTTAAGTCTCACCTTAACCAATCGCCTTTCAAATGGATGCAGAGTAACTGAAAAGGGCATTATTGAGAGTTAGAGTTTTCAATTTGGCACAAGGGTGAAGGGCCTTGAAATCTTCTCAGAAAAGTCTTAATCCATAGGCCTGTTTTCACTCTGTTTATCTTCCTCTCACAGAGAAGGTCTGGGACGCTTTCTTTGGTAGTTAATGATTGCTGGTCATTCTTATAACAAGGTGAACAATTATAACTTGGCTTTGGCCATTATAATGTCTGGGTAGATTTCAGAGACAACCTTTGGTGACAAGGTTGGATATTTACATTCTCAGATGGGTTTAATTGTGGGATTTCTGTTATAATTATATTCATTACAGTTTGATTTTTTTTTTTTTTTTTACAAAAACTATTAGCAAAATATATCCATACATTATCATAATTCTGTGGACATAAGTCTTACAGATAACAAACATAGTAACTTGTGTTTGGACTTGTTTTGACCAAGCCAAAGGTTAGGTACCTGCTACAGTCCTACACCTGCACATCCCTCTCACATTGGCCTACATCAGGAGGTCCCAAAGACTGTTTATTTGGGCTCTGCCACAGTAGTTTGAGCTCTTTGTGGGCAAAGGCCTAACAATATCAACAATTATATCCATGGCATTTTCAGTTTTCATGACTGACGTCATTGATGTTAGTTTTGCAGTGGGATGCACCTCAAAGTCTTTGTCGTAGGCCTGTCCTCATTTCTTTCAGGGTTAGTAGCAGGTGAAGAAGAATGAGTCATTTTAAACCATGATTGTTTCTTACACAAGGGATGCATTTTTCTTGTTCAGCATGGGACCCAGGCTCATTGAAACATATCACCAACATATTACTCGCCGTTGTCATGTAGGGGCACCCACCAGAAGAGGGCCTGTGACCCGTTTTGGTTTTGGGTCCTCGACCCATAGTTAAAGAAACCAGGGATTAGACTATGACAGAGGAGGTCAGTTAGTTAGCCTTTGGTTAGTGTTGTGGTGGAGGAAACGGTGAGCTGAAGCTATCTGTTACTGGACCTCGCTGACCTATATTAAATGGACTAGGTTTTGGCAGGGCCGGCCTGTGATTTGGCAAACCTTAAAAGTTGGGCCAGTCGACCCCGCTGACCCGAGGGCAATGTGTGGTATCGTGTGTAAAGATGCACGTCTCAGTATGTCTCTCCTCTTCACTGGCACCGGGCTGGATCTCAGTATGTCTTTCCTCTTCACTGGCACCGGGCTGGATCTCAGTATGTCTCTCCTCTTCACTGGCACCGGGGCTGGATCTCAGTATGTCTTTCCTCTTCACTGGCACCGGGGCTGGATCTCAGTATGTCTCTCCTCTTCACTGGCACCGGGCTGGATCTCAGTGTGTCTCTCCTCTTCACTGGCACCGGGGCTGGATCTCAGTATGTCTCTCCTCTTCACTGGCACCGGGCTGGATCTCAGTGTGTCTCTCCTCTTCACTGGCACCGGGGCTGGATCTCAGTATGTCTCTCCTCTTCACTGGCACCGGGGCTGGATCTCAGTATGTCTCTCCTCTTCACTGGCACCGGGGCTGGATCTCAGTATGTCTCTCCTCTTCACTGGCACCGGGGCTGGATCTCAGTATGTCTCCTCTTCACTGGCACCGGGCTGGATCTCAGTATGTCTCTCCTCTTCACTGGCACCGGGGCTGGATCTCAGTATGTCTCTCCTCTTCACTGGCACCGGGCTGTATCTCAGTATGTCTCTCCTCTTCACTGGCACCGGGGCTGGATCTCAGTGTGTCTCTCCTCTTCACTGGCACCGGGGCTGGATCTCAGTATGTCTCTCATCTTCACTGGCACCGGGGCTGGATCTCAGTATGTCTCCTCTTCACTGGCACCGGGGCTGGATCTCAGTATGTCTCTCCTCTTCACTGGCACCGGGGCTGGATCTCAGTATGTCTCCTCTTCACTGGCACCGGGGCTGGATTTTCCATAACATTCACGTTCACGAGGGCCAGCTGGCTATGACAGGCATCTCAAAGTCTAACAATATCAGAATTAATAGTGCATGGATGTGAGAAATTGATGTGGCTTTGGCCCTCTCGTCCTTCCACAGTAACCCTAACCAGATACTAGATATTAGTACATATCTCACGGCCATTTAAGCATGTGGGTTTTGGATTCTGAATAGATTGTCTTCAAAGGAAGGATATGGGGAAACTCTCCCCTGTGCTGAAGTGGATGAGAGACTGTGCTGTATTAGGTGAATTGTAGAAGGGGGGGGGGGGGGGGGGGGCTTCAGCTTGTAGTAGACATAGCTCACATGCGCTCATGCGTGTCCCGATAGAACGGGTATTTCTTTCATCCTATTCAAGAAAGGGGCCTTCGAATCAGAACCTAAATCACCCGTTTTGACATTACCTGTAAGTGGGGAGAGTAGGAAATAAGGCATTAACAGATTGATGAAGTATCACAGTCAGCTGCTCAAGGACTTTGGTCTTTTGAATGAAACATTTTGAAATATATAAAACATATATATAAAACAAGAAGTTTACTAACAATTATTCTACCTTTGTTTGATTCAAAACATGGCTACAAATAATTAACCGTATATGCTCCTGTTTCATTTTCACAAGTTGGTAAAGCATACCAAAGTCCATAATCTTAGACAAAGAAAAGAATAACCTTAAATGGACACACAAAAAAACGTTTTCCCTTTATAGGCATTATGCTTTTCAAATGAGATCAGTTTCAAGTTGCACTTTTAAAAGCCCTTTTGTCCTAAGGAGGTCCCCTCATGTTATTTAGGTGAAGGAGTGGTGATAATATACAGTTTGCATACTACTGGCGCCAGACTGACTAGCTGTGTGTATCTGAGTGACTGAGTTCAGATCCTGGCAATTACTGCCGCCGCTCTTAAAGGACCCGCTGCTATTATGCTTTCTGCCTCTCCTCTTCCCTGTAGGCCAGGCCACAGTGTGCTCTCCTCTTCCCTGTAGGCCAGGCCACCGTGTGCTCTCCTCTTCCCTGTAGGCCAGACCACAGTGTGCTCTCCTCTTCCCTGTAGGCCAGGCCACAGTGTGCTCTCCTCTTCCCTGTAGGCCAGGCCACAGTGTGCTCTCCTCCTCCCTGTAGGCCACAGTGTGCTCTCCTCTTCCCTATAGGCCAGGCCACAGTGTGCTCTCCTCTTCCCTGTAGGCCAGGCCACAGTGTGCTCTCCTCTTCCCTGTAGGCCAGGCCACAGTGTGCTCTCCTCTTCCCTGTAGGCCAGGCCACAGTGTGCTCTCCTCTTCCCTGTAGGCCAGGCCACAGTGTGCTCTCCTCTTCCCTGTAGGCCAGGCCACAGTGTGCTCTCCTCTTCCCTGTAGGCCACAGTGTGCTCTCCTCTTCCCTGTAGGCCACAGTGTGCTCTCCTCTTCCCCGTAGGCCAGGCCACAGTGTGCTCTCCTCTTCCCTGTAGGCCAGGCCACAGTGTGCTCTCCTCTTCCCTGTAGGCCAGGCCACAGTGTGCTCTCCTCCTCCCTGTAGGCCACAGTGTGCTCTCCTCTTCCCTATAGGCCAGGCCACAGTGTGCTCTCCTCTTCCCTGTAGGCCAGGCCACAGTGTGCTCTCCTCTTCCCTGTAGGCCAGGCCACAGTGTGCTCTCCTCTTCCCTGTAGGCCAGGGCACAGTGTGCTCTCCTCTTCCCTGTAGGCCAGGCCACAGTGTGCTCTCCTCTTCCCTGTAGGCCAGACCACAGTGTGCTCTCCTCTTCCCTGTAGGCCAGGCCACAGTGTGCTCTCCTCCTCCCTGTAGGCCAGGCCACAGTGTGCTCTCCTCCTCCCTGTAGGCCAGGCCACAGTGTGCTCTCCTCTTCCCTGTAGGCCAGGCCACAGTGTGCTCTCCTCTTCCCTGTAGGCCAGGCCACAGTGTGCTCTCCTCTTCCCTGTCGGCCACAGTGTGCTCTCCTCTTCCCTGTAGGCCAGGCCACAGTGTGCTCTCCTCTTCCCTGTAGGCCAGGCCACAGTGTGCTCTCCTCTTCCCTGTCGGCCACAGTGTGCTCTCCTCTTCCCTGTAGGCCAGGCCACAGTGTGCTCTCCTCTTCCCTGTAGGCCAGGCCACAGTCGGTGTGCTCTCCTCTTCCCTGTAGGCCAGGCCACTTTCTTTACAGTTTTTCTTTTAATTTATCCAGCCCTGTTCCTGTTCAGCGCTAAAGAACAAGGGTTTATCTTTCTGATCTTAAACAAAGTTAAAAACAAATTATATATAAAAAAAAATAAAGCTTGTTTTCATTATATTCCAGTTTACTACTGTATATGTTTCACAACTCTGTTTACTGATTGTTATTCGCTGTAGATGTTGGGAAAAGTATTTTACTTTGGTGATACTATGGAACTAACTTTAATGATGAACAATGTTTTTAAAGTCTATCATCATCAATCGATAATTAGGCTTAGAAATGTTGATGTTAAATACATTTTTGGATATTTTTTGTTTTCTAAAATGGATATGAATAGTTGTCAGTGTTTGACTCATTTGCTAATGCCTCTGTTATATATGATTGTTTACCTTCTCATAGCATGTATTAAGGCTTTTTATAAAGGAAAGTCTAGTTAGGCCATAACTAATTGGACTCTTAATCTATAACAAATATATATTTTGTAATTGCTCAACAACAAACGTTGACTTCATATTACAGTAGTGTGAAACTTGATTTAAAGTACTTGGACGTGGAGCTAAGAGCTACAAAGGGAATGGAATGGTGAGATTACAATAAAAATACAATTACAATCGCTTCAATATCTCACCTTTGCCAGCAGCTGAATACACCATTAGTACTTACTACATTAGTAGTATCTCTTTGTTTGAGGCAATACTTCCCGACTCCCTATCCCGAATTTCCCCAAGGGGATCAATAAAGGAACATCTTATCTGATACTTCCAGCACCCTTTGTGTTTACATTTTATTACAGAACATTTTGTATTACACGCTGAGAAAAGCACCTTGAGGCAATTTAATTAAAGTGTGATGTGCTCCTAGATAGAGAAGTTTGTATATTAGGTATAACTGCGTTTTGAGAGTCTCACGTATGTGGAGCAGGGATATAGATGTTTTATTTTTTTACGAGCAGTTCCTCCTTTGTCTGATTATTGACATGACCTCTTCTGTGTTCCAGAGTCACCCCCACCCCCTTATTCACGGCTTTCCCCTAACGAAGAACACAAGCCACTGGGTAAGCAACAGACACAGTGATGATGAAATGTAACGCACGTTGACCTCACTTTTACAGTCACAATTTGCTTTAATGGTCAAGAGTGTTTTGAGAAGATATAAAAGAGTCATTGTTAACACTTTGAGAGCCCATCACGTGATAACACGTGTTATCAGCCCACCCCCTGAATGCCCACCACGACAATTAGCGTGTTATTTTTTTATTTAACCAGCCCCATCAGGAGCTCGGATGTGAAAAAACCACCCCCTATCGTCTCCCAGATGGTAATGCACCCTTTTGGAATGGACTCAATGAAAATGGGTGAGAAAAGAGAAATCCGGAATCCACATTTTACTTCTCAGGCGTGTAACCCGAGCCGATCGGATTCATTGTGGACCATCAGAACAGCGTGGAATATGTGTTTACAGTATGTAGCGTTGGATTAATAAAAGCGATAGATTTTTGGAATGGCGATCAGGAATTGGAATGATCTTTTTGGAGAACATCTGATCTGAGGTAAGGAATCTATTTTACAAGTCTTGGGATAATCAGAGTTGTATTCGCTGAGCTCTCAGCGTTCGCCCTATGTGTGTGTGTGGGCGATGGCTTTGAGGAAATCAGAGAATCGATTTTTCAGATCGCCTATATAGCGTGCATACGTACACATATACTATCGATAATCTAGCATTTATTTGAAAACTATTCATAAATGGGCAGAAAAATGACAACGTTCTAGAATATTCCAGTACAGGGCGTTTATCACAGAATCTTTTTATTTTCCTTGAAAACGAGGGCTTTTCAAAATGCTATAAAAACGGAAATGAACCGATAAAAAAACAATCCGCTTCGACAATGTTGACTGGAAAACGAGTCATTGATAAGCGACGGGCAGATTAGACACATAGCCATAATTTAAAACATAGATTAGGTGTTATTAACGCTAACATTGAAGTGGATGCTGGGCATTCAAGCACTAAATCGTGCGCCCCCTGCTGGCACTGAAAGTGTTAAGACACATCATTTGAAATTACAATGGCACAATTCATCATGATTTACCCATTATTCCCAATAAGACATTTGTAACCTGTACAACAAAGCCAGCAGAATGGCCCCTCTCTGGTTATGTCCCCAGCTCAGATGGCGTACGAGGGGGAAGAAACGGGAATCAAACAACGTGAAGAATTTTAATGGCAGTAATTAGGCACAGTGACTGGGAATCTGTGCAGTAGCTTTGAGCAGAGACTTAGGCCAGCAAGTGGCACAATGTCAACATGCCAGCCGGAGACAGTGTGGGTTGTCTGTGGTTTGGCCCGCTGGACCTCTGGAGCCTGGCTGATAGTTGGTGGGTGCGAGGGGGGGGGCTGAGTGTAGGTGGGGAGAGGCTTGGAGGGCTTCATCAGGTACAGCTCTGTGGATTTGTATCATCATCCACAATAGCTACATAGGACAAAAATAAAAAAATAAAATTTGAAAGAAAATAATTATTTCTATCTCCTAAACAAAACTAAGGAAATGTTACTTCTTTATCTTTTTCTTGTGAAATATCTAAAATCCATAGAAGGTTCCCGTGTTAGTTTTTCTCCAGTGAGAGATGCTCTCATTGTTCTGATGTTGACAGAGGAGTGCGAGGCAGATGGGAACGCTGACGTACATGTTGTTCCCCCGCAGATCTGTCAGACTCCACATTGTCTTACACTGAAACGGAGGCGGCCGGCTCACCAAACGTCACACTGGGGGAGTTCTCAGGTGGGTTCTGTTCCTTCGACAGCTTCTTCAGTGAGGATAGACGGAACACTGCACGGTGGACCGCAGGGCTACAGGTCCTGGTGTCAGATATTTCATCTCAGCGTTCGTTTATTCTCTACTCAGTTTTGGGTATAAAAGGGAGAAACTGGAGAGCAGTGTTTGTTGCATTCAGAGACACGATTCTTCTTCGACACAGCACAGTATTTACTCACTCCACGAGCAGATTAAAAACAACCGATATCTCAATCCACATAACCACGTAACGAAGAAGTAGTTTGTATTCTGATCAATCTTTACTGGATTATGAGCGACCGAAGGAGTGTTGATGTTGGGAGCGATGAAAGAACTACTACTACTGCTATACTCGGGACCGCCCGGTGTTCCACAAGCTCCCTGCTCCGACGCCACGCATCACTGTACGACTTTCTTCCGTTTCTTTCCTGGACGCGGGTTTGTGTGTGTCCGCCGTTTGTGTGTGTCGTGTGCATTTCTGTGCGTACACAACTTTAAGCCTGAATAATGGGTAACATGAATCACAGTCTTATCAAGAGTTTTCTTTTGGCTTGAGCAGACGGCACATGTCACACATAGCTGGATTTAGAGGGTAATAAGTTACAGATCTGGCAGGGCTCTATCCAAGAGTTGCATCATCCCGCTTTGGCTTTGAAACGGTTAAACCGTGCTTAGCGAAAAGAAAAAATAAAGTGTTTTCTGGCCGCTCCGTTTCACCGTCGGTATATAGAACCGGCTGAACGCACAAACTTAGCAAGGTAATTTGGTTTTGATGTTGTGCTTTATTTCTCCTCATTAAAGGCCATTAGGAGCAGTGCGAGCTGTTGAGATAAAGGTTTCATTGTGAGCTGCAGAGGTTCAGCGGGGCGTGTGCATTGGCCACAGAGCCCAGCCTCCCCTCGACTGTTTTTCTTTCAGAAATATTTGAGTGGGATCAAACTGTAATAAGATCCAAGCTCGCTCAGAAACGCACACAAGCACACATACTTGCGCGCGCGCGCACGCACACACACACACACACACACAACTAGCTGGGCTGAAAGTGGGCTGCGGGGAGGGGTGGTCTCGGGGAAGTGAGTTGCTCCTGTGAATGGGGCCACACCAAAGGAAGCGAGCAGAAACAGTCCTGTCCTCTGATTTGAAATGAAGCACTCCCTTCTCATGGCATAGAGTCAACACCCCCCCCCCCCCCTCCCCGCGCTACAAACTCGGACCACGGTCTGCGCGCACGGTATCGGGTTCATGTGCGCCGGGGAATCAGAGCCCTCGTTTTCGGGGGGCTTGCTGGAGCAGCATTTCCTGTGCTGGGGTCTGCCACAGCTCAGGAGTCCTGGGCTCTGAACGGTTGACATGGTTACCTGGCAGTGAAGGATTGGGTCGGGCCCCACGGCCCCCCTCCTCCCCGGTACATATGCTGTCACCACCTCAGCACGGACCGGCGACACTCCCTGAGTCAACAAATGAGGGGCTTGTCAGAGCGCGCACCACAATTCCTCAGAGACTGTGGTAAGGAGGGAGGATCTAGACATGCTAGGCTTTGGTTTCTTCCCAACTGTGCTGCCGCTCGCATTGGGCCAAGCCGGATCATACTCCATACGGCTCTCTCTCCGAGAGGGTAGGTGACTTCTGGGAGGACAATGTCTTGTGAATTAAAGGGGTGTTGGTTTCATGTCTTGTGAGCAAATCTGTTTATCCCAGTTCTTGGTCTCCGGTCGTGAAGCTATGCGTTTGGACAGTGTCTGTGTGGCGTCCGGAGGTTTAGGTCAAGTGTGTCTCTGATAATGGAGAGAGTCCACTTTGAATGAAACAAGTCCAACAGCGCCTGGCCAGTGAAGTACATTCTCTCTACCAGGAGTGTCAGCCATAGTTGTTGTTCCTCAGACTAGTACCATCATAGGACTCAGAGCCACAAGATCTTCTGTTCACCAATAACACATGGACCTGTAATGGTCAGATGATCCTGTTTAGAGCCTATTGCTGACCCAGAGCCGACATGGCCTGTTCTTCCCCCTTCCCTTCACAGAGCTGACTGCTGTTCGCACACATGCCTGTGTAACCAGAGTTCTATGTGGACTAAACTCCACCCTCTTGCAGGAACAAGTAAATCTCTTAAAAGCGAGGCTGGGGGGCACCGGGATGTGTAGCCAGCCAAATATGCAACCGTAGTTTGCAGCCCAGGGCTACAAGAAAGACCCACTCTAAACATTCTTCTCTGTCAAACAATGGTAGAGAAACGTATCGGAACTGGTTGGTTTGGTAGATAAGCCCGTTCCGCCACTTTGAGGAATATCCAGACTTTAATCAAGGGAAACGGCGGTCATTCACACTTCTGCATTTGCGTTTTTACTTATTGTGTTATGTTGAATTTTTTTTAAATCCATGTACCGGGATGCAGTTAGGTCCATATGTGTAATGACATAATTACATACGGTTGAATAGTACTCGATACCGACTCCAGTGGTTGACACTTGCAGCTGAAAATGGATCAAAGGGTATTGTTTTAAATCTACATCTATATAATATAGTCTTAGGCACACAATTGTCCGGATACTCGCCGGCCAGGATAGTGAGATTAAATCTATGAGTAGCCGAGGCGGGTTGTAGTATCCGTACCTGAAGTTAGCGTAGCATGGTTTTTCTCTCTACACATTTGGAATCTTCCTGGCGACGTGTTTAAACCACCGCAGTGTGGCGAGGCAGCAGTAAGAGAGCTCGCAACAGGGAACACTTTGATGTAAAGGTTTGTGTTGTGATCCGGCTTGGCTCTTAACTCATTCTGCGCCGGAGCTTAATGCGCGATATAGGTCTAGAACGCCACCGCTTTAATCAATGGGGGGACTGTGAGATTTGCGAGTGCTTAAAATATATTTTAAATTATAGATATGGGTCTAATACACGTCGATTATCAGTGAGTTGCTTCCAGTCAACATGTACAAAACGGATAGTTTTTTCATCTGTACATTTCCGTTTTTTATACTGTTTGGAATATGAATATAGTTTTGGTGATTCTGAGTAATTCCAGGAAAAGACGCGATAATAGCCCTTTAGTGGAATACACTAAACATGTTGTAATTTTTCGCCTGATTATCGAATCTTCCTGAAATCAACGCTAGATCATCATTATTATCCTTCCTTGTGCAAGAATGAAAAGGGCCTCGTAGCGCGAGGCTCCCCCAGTCGCCTCCTGCACTCAACGGCACACAGCCACACACACACACACACAGAGACAGCGGGGTAGAAATAAATATCAGATCAACGATCAAATTTATATATAGTGTTCTTACCTTGTATCTGATGTAATGCAAAAGAAATAATCCAATTATCTGATCGCCATTCCAAATACTGCTCGTGGAGGTCCGTCCCACATTACCGACCGCTACATATGATACGGGTGGGAGCGGGGTTACTGTTCCATGCCATCGTTGTATAGACCTACGTCGCCTGAGTATTTAAACCCCGCCCGCACGGCTCGTCCCAGAAAAGAAACTACACCATTCCCAGTAGAGTGCAATACCAGCTGTAAGGCGTAGGCGGCGGTATTTGCCCTTTTCCGAGCTCAGACCCATTCCCAACAATAACATCAGGCTGGATGGATGAAAATGAATGGATATCGCTAATAAAAGAAATGACAATTAAAACCCGACTATACTCGTGATTGGCGCTCAAGCGATCATTGTGACTGGCGCTGAATGAGTTAAGCATCCGTCGTGCGGGTATAACTGCTAGTGCTTTGTGTGTGTGGGAATGTGCTGGGATGTGACTGCCTGCACTCGGCCCTTCCAGTCCGCCTCCACGCAGACACACACACACACCTGTTTCCTCCGTGCCTGGGTCTGGTCGTGTGGTCATCAGAGTGAGAGCTCTTTGAAGCAGGTCCCCATTGCTTCCTGTATGACCGTCTGGGGGGGGGGGGTTCCCAACTACACACTGAGTTTTATTATGTCAATCACATTGTCTCCTGACTTCAGGGGCTTTCTTTTTCTGTCGGTCATCCGTTACCACTGCTGCTCCGACCGCCTCTCGGCTTGGATTTCAGGGCCAGGCCAGAACTAAGCCTGTGAGGTGTGTGTGCTTTTTAGACTTGTTGTGTGGTTTAAAGGAACACGCCAACATTATGGGACATGCGCTTACCGTCTTCTCCAGAGTCAGACAAGAAGATGGATACTAATTTCCATCTTGCTATCAGTTTGCATGCCAGCCTAGCTTAGCTCAAATGAATGGAAGCCGATATGGACCGCTAGCCTAGCTTAAAAGTCTGGGAGAGGTGTTTTTGGCCAACAGCTAGGTTAGTGGTCCGTATCCGCTTCCATTATTTGTGCTAAGCTAGGCTTCCTTGCAGCCACAGTTTCTTTAACACATTCGGGGCCATTGGGGCCCGTCTAATCCCTTTACTGCATACTGAATTCGGCGTCGCAAAAAGTATTCCAGGCGATCGGGTTGAAGCCCTCGCTTCAGGCTAACAGAAAAGCTAACCCGGAATGAGAAAAAAAAAGTGACACCCGGTCTGCAGCAGGGGAAACTGCATTATCGAGACAGCGCCAATACCAGGATCTGGCCGGTACTGCACTTTCGGAGTCCCGATATGCCGTTTCCAGCCAAAATACAGCTCTGTGACATTGAGTAGGATATTAAAATGGAATAAAAGCAAAACCGAGTGTACAATGTATATACGTGGTTGGCCTTCAAAGGATGGCGCCCAATCATGTATATATACGTGGTTGGCCGTGAAACGGTTAAGATAGGGATGCATCGATACCACCGTTTCACTGCTGAGTCCTGATCTTTAACTACAGGCCAATACCCAATACCTGATCCTTTACTGTTACTGAACAGCATAGAATTACACCCAACAGAGTTATTGGACAAAAATGATTGTGATATTCTCCTTATACCCACCCACTTCTGGCGTTTGTCTATTTATTTTTCCGGTGGCTTAACTTCATGAACAAGATGCTAGCTAGTGTGGATATTCCCGAACGGAATAAATAATGCCCATATCAACATAACACCACTTATCTATGTTCGCTCATTATCCTTGTAACAAAGATATTTGTAAAGAAACAGGACAAGGGGCGTGTTTTCACTCAAAATGGACTTAAAAGGCAAATTTACACCTTTCAATATCCAGTTTTAAACGCTCAGAGGAAGTTGAAGGACAAAAAGAAGGCAGCGTTCCTTGTAAAGACCACCTGGAATGTGGCGCTTTGATGATCATTTTAGCAGGTTGTGGTTTAATGTAAGGTAACTTTTTATCAGTAGGAACCGCGCTGCGCTGCAGGGGAATGACCACGTTAACCTGTCTTGACGCAGACCTTCCTGTGTGCCCAGTTTAGACCAGATGTCAGATCCTGGCTCCTGCGTGCCCACATTCTGTGCTCATCAGAGGATGTGTCCTTAATCAACCCAGTGGAATGTGTCAGCGTGACACTCGTGTGTTACGCGCTCGCGTCAGCGCGAGGCAAGCTCACCGGGGGGGGGGGGGGGGGGGGCTCCCGCGGGTTCTCTGGGAGGAATCACAAGTGTGGGGGAGACGGGGTTTTCTGTTTTATTCTTATTATTCTTTTTGCGTGATCCGAAGCCCTGGAGCAACCTGGAGGAGTGACCTGAGGACATGCAGAGAGAGTTATTGTACTCTTCTATTTCCTTCTCTTTCTCCATGTCCTGAGAAGGCAGGAAAATTGGATGAAAGTGGTGGAAAGAGTGAAGGTTGCCAGACGAGAGAGAGAGACAGAGAGAGGCGAGAGAGAGAGACTCTGTAATCATACCTTACTCTATTTCGCAAGTCGATTTGTCTTCTTTTATGCGGGATGAGTTATTATTCATTACTCACAATTAGGGCTGGGCGATATGGCCTAAACACTTAATCTACGATTATTATTTTTTAAATCCGATTTACGATTTTAATAGATTTTTTTTCTCTTAAACTAGAAATCATTCAAATAACCTTTATTTTTATTTGGCACAGAAAATATCAAACCAAGATGAATTTCCCTATTGGGATTGAAGTGCAAACCTAACTTTCACTTAAAAAAAAAAAATAATAAAAATATATATATATAAAAGGTTACTCTTGATCAAACAAAAATGAATGTCCCTATTGGGATTAATAGTGCAATAACTTGCTTTTTCACCAAACTTCACTTAAAACAAATAAAAGGTGCCTCTTGATCACCAAACAAGAATGAATTTCCCTATTTGGATTAATAAAGTGCAAATCTAACTTTCACCAAACATCACTTTTTGTTAAATAAAAGGTGACCATTAAACTTTTTTTTTTATCGATTTAAATTTTTCAAAATCGCCCTAAATCATTCATTCAAATTAATCGATAAAATCGATTAATCGCCCAGCCCTACTCACAATAAACATGTGTCTTTAAGACTCACTTGATTTAAACAGAAAACAAAAAGGTCCTTCTGCAAGATCACATTCATTTGCAGAAGGATGGTAATGTGGAAAACATATTTGTCTATTAAATTGACTAAGATTTCCATTACTATGTTGATGTGGTCTCTGGTCGGCTGGTTCCACTGCTGCCATCGACTTGTCCTTGGAGGCAGGTAGTTGGGAGACAGACGGAAGGGGTCTTTAACGCTCAGGCAAGTCTACACTACAGACTGTAATGAAGCATTTCTTTATTTTGTGAATTTCTCTTAACACATCTGTGTGTATATACATATATACATTAGGGGTGGACGGTATAAACGGTATGAATTTGCGCTACGGTATGGATTTTGACTATACCTTCATACCTTGTGACCGGTAGACTAGAGCAGCTAGTCACAGCAGTAGCAATGACGTTAACGTTACTTGACGATTCACTCGACGTTTGCAGTGGTCGTTGCATAGTGTTTAATTGTACTGAGTTTTTCTCCACTTGCTCACGGACCTTGCCATATAGTTTGGGCATTTCAATTTGGCTAAGGAGGCTGAGAGGAGACTTGCTTTAGCGCAGCAACGGGCTAACGTTAGCCGCTAAACCAACGTTCTAACGTGACTCCGTGGCACCAGTTTCATTAGTGAGGAAAGGGGGGGCTATTGACGAGGCTTGACAACAGAGGTTCAAAGATAACTTCACATTTATTGGCTATTCGTTTCTTTATATCGCTTTATCCATCGGGCTGCTCTTGTTTCCAACTCCGTGTTGACAATGACATCCTGGTGTGACATCATCAACTACGGCAACTTAGGATGCTCAAACCTCAAACTCAAACCTATTACATCACTCTCTCGCTCTCTCTCTACGTTGTCAAACATGTACACTAAAGTTAAGTTATGTTGGAGTTTTATTGTGTTTGAGTTGTTTGAGGGAAAGAAACCTCCTGTCCCCCAGTAGTTTTTATTTTCACTTTGTGCCGCTTGATTTTATTGTATTTCATGAAAAAAGTGTTTTTTAGAGATGGAAGTAACTTGAGAAAAGGTTTTGCATTTTTCTATTGCAGTTTTCCACAATAAATGTTCTTAAAATACCTCTGTACTATGTGAAATATGTCCTAGTAATACAAGAGTACAATAGCTGCCAGTGTTTTACCCCTTCAGAAGCATTTATATAGACATTTTAAGATAAATGAATATACCGTGATATATACCGTTATCGTCTATGCTTCAAATTATACCGTGATATAAATTTTAGACCATACCGTCCAGCCCTATGCATGCAGACAGATACACACAGACACACGCCTGGGAGAGGTAGGAGACTACCCAGAGAACCCTGATCATGGCGTGTTTGTCTGTTTACATCAGGGAGGAAGCTCATTCTGTGTGTCAGAGATAGTGGATATGCATGGAATAATTAGACTGTGTAATCAAGGCATGTGATGCTGCTCTTCATTAGAGTGTCCAACCGGTCTCAGCGGGTGAGGCTGGGGAAGAGCATTTCCAGCTCTAGGTCCACCAGCACCGTTTCCCCGCAGGGCTGTGTCCTGTCCCCACTACTGTTCTCCCTGTACACCAACAGCTGTGCCTCTCTCCACCCCTCGGTCAAACTCCTGAAATTCGCTGACGACACCACCCTGGTGGGTCTCATCTCCAGGGGGGACGAGTCAGCCTACAGGAGGGAGATCGAGAGGCTGCAGAGCTGGTGCAGCTGCAACAACTTGGAGCTCAATGCTCAAAAGACAGTGGAGATGGTAGTGGACTTCAGGAGGAAAGCAGCCCTGCCCCCTCCCATCATACTGGGAGGCACTCAGGTGGCCTCCGTGGAGTCATGCCGATTCCTTGGCATGACCATCTCCCGGGATTTGAAATGGGAGCTCAACGTCACGGGCCTGCTCATAAAGGCCCAGGGGAGGATGTTCTTCCTCCGGCAGTTGAACAAATACAAACTGCCGAGGACCATGATGGCCCAATTCTACACGGCCATCATTGAGTCGATCCTCACCCACTCCATCATCTCCTGGTTCCCCGCTGCAGCGGCAAAAGATCTCGCCAAGCTGCAGCGGGTGATTCGCTCTTCGCGGAGAGGGTAATTGGCTGTCCCCTGCCCTCCCTCAGGTCCCTGCACGACTCCAGGGCGCTGAAGAGGGCGAGGAAGATCATGGCCGACCCCTCCCACCCCGGTCACAGCCTCTTCACCCGGCTCCCCTCTGGGAGAAGGCTGAGGATCCCAAAGGCTGTGAAAGCTCGTCACAGACTTGAGCTTCTCCCCCTCAGCCGCCAGGCTGATCAATGCCTCAGGCCCCCCCCCCCCCCTCTGCCCCCAAGTGACACTGGCACAATGACACTGACTGCACTGCACTAGTCCTTACTGGAACTCTGCACTTTACACTTTATATATATATGTATTTAAATGATTAATCCTCCACTGCACTGTTTTTTGGCCTGTGTCTGTGTTGGTGTTTGTCGTTACTGTGAAAAAAGAAATGAAAAAATGCATACACTGTAATGCTGCAACAATTACCAATGTGTTTTTTACACAAATGGCTTAATAAAGGAATCTGAATCTGAATCTGAATTAGATGGTGTGATTAGATTGCAGCCATAGATATTGAGCCGGCTTTGAACGCATGTGATTCGACTTCTGTGAGGAACTAATTGAATAGAACCTCTAGACGGATCTGAAAAGTCCTCTGCGAGGCTGATGTTCTTTTTTTTCAACGTCCTCTGTGTGTTTTTCCATGTTAGATCACCCGCCCCGTACAGCGCGGTGCCCGGGTCCTTTCGGAGACGGCTCTTTAACTTTGGCTCTTGGGTCCCCGCCGGGCTAAACCGGGGTGACCGGGTGACATAATACAGTTGACATAATTTACAACACGCCCATATTCACAGCCAACTGATTAATTTATGGCCCGGCGCCGTCTCGCATCACGTGCAATGGAACACATTTAACTGCCATCCCAACCTGACTGGCCCCTCTGTCCTCTCTGCGGATGACTTGTTTTGTGTTGACGTGTGCGCGTTTCATACCTGTCGATTGCACATGTGAGAGATCCGGACAGCGCAGTCTATTAATGCAGCCGGCACATGGACTCCACACGTACATTCTACACCGACAGGCATGGCCTGATGGAGTGACAACTGTATCAGCGAGCCCCCCCCACTGTCGGGCCACGGTACCCCTCCCTCCGGCCTGTCAGGCCATGTCACCCCTCCTCCCAGACCCCGCAGCAGCCTGGCACACGGCCTCAGGTTTCCACCGCAGGCCCAGAGCCGGCCCAGCGCCTAGCCGCCCACACTCCCCCAGGAGCCCCGTCGCTCCAGGATACGGGATGTGGAAATAATGTGACTGGAGTGCTTCCACCCGGCCTCCAGAAATCAGGTTTTGCGGATTGTTTATTTGAGGGGAAGGAGGCCTCAGACAAACATCCTGTTTTAAAAAAGCTGCCTGGGTTTTGTAGCAGCGCCCGGTGAATTGCCCCTTTGACGACTGGGGGGGGGGGGGTGGTTGGGGGGCTGAGGAATGTTGAAGAGAAGGCCAGCATCTCCAGGGAATGGCGAGGAGCTCTCCTGACCCGACCGTGTGTCCAGTTCAGGCCCGGGGACAGAGGGGCTCTCCTGACCCGACCGCGTGTCCAGTTCAGGCCCGGGGACAGAGGGGCTCTCCTGACCCGACCGTGTGTTCAGTTCAGGCCCGGGGACAGAGGGGCTCTCCTGACCCGACCGCGTGTCCAGTTCAGGCCCGGGGACAGGGGCTCTCCTGACCCGACCGCGTGTCCAGTTCAGGCCCGGGGACAGAGGGGCTCTCCTGAGCCGACCGCGTGTCCAGTTCAGGCCCGGGGACAGAGGGGCTCTCCTGACCCGACCGCGTGTCCAGTTCAGGCCCGGGGACAGAGGGGCTCTCCTGACCCGACCGTGTGTCCAGTTCAGGCCCGGGGACAGAGGGGCTCTCCTGACCCGACCGCGTGTCCAGTTCAGGCCCGGGGACAGAGGGGCTCTCCTGACCCGACCGCGTGTCCAGTTCAGGCCCGGGGACAGAGGGGCTCTCCTGACCCGACCGCATGTCCAGTTCAGGCCCGGGGACAGAGGGGCCATGGCGGGACCGTCTCGAAGCGGCCAGTCGCTGTGTGTAGGGCCTGTACCCAGAGTCCGCCCCTCAAGTATCTGTTCCTGTCCTGGGAGCCTGGCTTCCGTTTCCCCTTACGTAACGCTCGCAGCGCACACAGAGAAATGAGAGAGCCATTGATAAGCGTGATAAGACTGTTCTGTTGTTTTCCCTTTCTCAGCATTGTTAAGAGTGTGGTGCGTCAGAAATCCAGTTTTCATGTCAGGGGTTAGTGACTCCAGAGGACCTGCTACTGCCCTGTATAGTCTTCATGACCTGCTGGATCATTAATTGTGTGTGTGTGTGTCTGTGTCTGTGTCTGTGTCTGTGTCATTACATTGAGTCCATGTCTGCTACTGTGATGCACGTCAGTGAATCCATGTAGGACGGCTTCTCCGTGTATCTGGAAAAATTATGGTTTTTAGGACCATCAGATTAGGATCTTTTGTTTTCTCTCCAGGTTGTGTGGGTTTTGTAAAGACTTAAGACATTATAGTAGCATTCGGGGGAAGGTTTGTTTTAATCGTATTAACAGAGTTTCTTTAGAGGTTGGTTCACTCTGCATTTGTCTTGATAATGGGGACTAACCTGACCCTTATCTTCTGAGTAATACGTATCTATGTTTTGTGTGAGCTCTTACACCCAAATGAGGTTTACTTTATATTCTAGCATTGCCAGAAGGTCTGAACCAGAATTAAAACACAAACATGTTATGGCCTTAGTCATAAAGTCATTGGGCCTCATGCATGAAGCGATATAAGAACAGATTTCGTTCTTAGCATTTCCTCTTACTTTGTTCTTACCTGGGATTCAGAAGTTTTCTTATCGTTGCTTTTTTCTCAGGCAAGAACAAATTATAAGAGTGGTCGAGAGCACTCTTACTGAAATAAGAAATTCTTACCCCAAACATTTTTTATAAAAAAAAGCCTACCATTGGTTAATTGCCCCCAAATACGACTTTAAAAATACAGAACTTTTCAATAATTATTATTATTATTATAACTTATTGCATGCGTTCTGTCTGAAATGGATTATATATTGCTGTTATGCTCTGGCCACCCAGGCCATTGATTGATTGATTGAAGATTTTATTAACAGATTGCAGAATGGGTACAATACAGTACAGCTCAATACACACAATTGTTAAGGGGAGGCAGACCAGAGAAAGAATTGTCTTGTTTACATCAGGGTCCCCCATTTTCAATTCATAATGACATTTATGACATGCACAACATACAGATATACCGATATATATCATGATATTTATGACATGACATACAGATATGCAGTACTGTATACGTAGCATAGAACGCATATTTAGAGATCGTCTACATCAGTGGTTCCCAAACTTCTGTTTTATGCGGACCACTTGTTATCAAGAACATTTGCGGACCACCTCGTATGCAAACAGTAAAACATAAATAAATAAACAACTGACTTAAACCCAGTAATACACGATACCCTCTTCTTGGACCAAGTAGGTTTAGTCGATAATCCAATGTACAGTTACCCGCCTACCCATCCCATCCCACCCCACCCCACCCACCCAACCACCTCCAATGTACAGTTCCCCCCACCCGAACTCCACCTACCCCCCCCCCCCCCCCACCTCCTCCAATGTACAATTTCTACATCAAATGTATATACTCTCTTTTTTTTTTTTTAACTATTTTTGTATCACAAACAGTACTGTATTTGTAGATCTGGTATGTCATAAATGTATAGATGTAGCAGTACTGTCTATCTGTATGTCATGTATGTCATATATGTTATGATGAATTGAAAATGGGGGACCCTGATGTAAACGAGACTAAGTCTTTCTCTGGTCTCCATCCCCGTAACAATTGTGTGTATTGAGCTGTACTGTATTGTACCCATTCTGCAATCTGTTAATACAATTTTCAATCAATCAATCAAGACCTGCGTCGCGGGCACTTCGTTCCGTTCTCAGAATGGATTTGAGAGAGATGCGTCATCCAGTTTGACTTGGAGCACGCACTGTACTATGCGCACTGCCAGTCATCAGGCTATATATGCGGAGATATTCAGACTCTAGATCTATTTGCAGAGCCAGATGAGTGGCAACCTGTGCGATTGGCTCTTGACAACGCACAGTCGTTCAGTATTGACAAAGCCTACAGTACTTTGCTGGAACGAATTTTGCACGTACTGTATACAATACGTTTGTATGCGCGCACTGCGGGAGGTGGCCAGAAGCGCGCAACTAGCCAACTACTATTATATTACTATATTAATACAGTATATTCCACTATATAGCTATAGGTGCTGTATGATGACAATACATTTGATTCCTATCTAATTTTGATCCATCGCAAAGCGCTCCAGTGCTTGAATACGGCCGGGGGATCCGATGCAGACCCACGGCTCTCATATTATAATGAGCCCACAAGGCGTGTCTCTGTATGCAAATGACTTGCGCGAGAACATCCAGTTTAGAATGAGTGGGATTCACCATTAAAAAAAACCTGTGTAAGAACAGATTTGGACTTTAAGAACGGCTTGATGAATGTGGCGGTGGCTTTTCTTATTGTTCTCTTAACAGACAGGTAAGCAAGAATATAAGAAAAATATAAGAAAAATAATAAGAGAGTATTGTTGAATGAGGCCCATTGTCTTGTCTCTGGAGCAGCCCCAGAGTGTACATCCCAGTTACATCACAGATTGGATTGTCCCCCCCCCCATGGATATCTCTGGTTTCTAGCTTTAGGAGAGAGTAGTGCATGTTCACAATCACCGACTGAACTGTCCTGGGGCCCAGGAAGAACACATGTGAATTCTTAAAATGGGTGGCATTCCCCTTTTTAAGAGGAGGGAGAGAAGGCAGTTGCCAGTGTATTGTATTGTTCCGGTTTAGTATGTGCTCTTAGTGTTGATTTTCAGTGTGTGTCTGTCCTGGCAGCACTAACCCTTGCAGTGGTGAGGTAATGTCACCTCTACAATCTAAAGCACTCTTGAGCAGAGGCCTGAAACCCCATACAAGTCAACAGAAACCGGCTCCAGTATTCGGCCTAGTATTTGTCCGTCTCCTCTTGGCAACCCATTGTGGTGCCAGCGCCGCTGGGGCTAACATCTGAAGATTTATCTACAGTAGCTTAAACACCATCTATGACGCTATCGTTACAGCGCTCTCACTCGTCATTTGAATTTGCGGGGCAAAGCGAATTCAGACGGTTCACACCGTACCCACCTAGGATAAGGTGGCCAGTGTTCGTTTTTTTTCTTTTTTAAGCGTAGCTAGTGCGCTCTGTAATAAGAGGTACAAAGTTAGTAGAAATAACAGGATTTAAGCTATCATTTTCATCCCATATTCTCCCTGGGCAAACAGAGTGAGTGAGCTAATCTTGTGGCGTTGCCGCGGGGAGGGCCTTCTGTTGCCTTCTCGTCCAGGCCGCAGCGCCCGGCCTCCACCAATAGCGCCATTCATTCGCCCCGGGGGCCATGGGGTTACGGCAACAAATAAAGAGCGCGCAATGCCATTAAAAATGTATGGAATGTCCAACTGTTAGTTTAGTGTTTTAGCGCGCCTCCTCTCAAGGCTGTGTGGGGGGAACAATACTCCCATTCGAGCCGGCCACAGTGTGAATGTGCTGGGCTTGCAGTGGAGAAGAAGCAGCGGAAGATAGTGCCAGTTGTGTTGGATGCCGTTTTTATTTTCTGACCGGTTCGCCCCACAATTTAAAAAGAAGATTTTAAATCCGGCGAGCGGCCCGTGGCCGGCTATGATTTAGGCTTGTGGTCTGATTGACGGCGAAAATAGATTTAAGAATGTTTCTCCCTTCCTCCCCGGAGGAGCATTGACAGTTGTGCCTGAACCTATGGCCGTCAGTATTTTTAAAACTCTGAATAGCCGGCGCATTCTTTCAGTCTCCAGAATGCTGCGTGTGGATTAACTGGAGGGGCCCATGTCACTGGGCATCTCAACACAAGCCCTTCACAGCCAGAGCTGTGGCACAGGGCTGGGATGGGACCTGGATCTCACACTGTGACTAGACATGGTGCTTCATCTCTGGATTGGAAGTTATTTCTAAATGATCAATATTCAGTCACATTCTTTGGTCCATAGCCCACGAACCATGTTTATGATCAGCCCACGAGTTGGAGTTGGACCAACGTTGACATAAACAGATTTTCTCCTGTGTCTCTCTCTACAAAACTCACGTTATCTACTGGAGTTATCTTGATTCCACTCCCATGTCCTAACACAAGGACCCAGCATCCTTGACATAATTTGCGGCCTTTGATCGTGATCCAGAAAGCTGACGTGCTTGTCAAATCTGACCTTAAAACCTTTAACATTATTTTGACTTTCGACAATTAAGAACAATAGTCAGCTTGTCCCGCGGGCCGCGGCGCTGGTGGAGACATGGGCTCTACTGTTGTGTCTTGCTCAATGGCTTAGCTCAGTGGCTTGACCCAGTACTGCATTCACAGGCGGGTTCGCTTTTTATAACTGAATGTAAAAGCCAGGGTCTATATGGCCCTCCGCAAACTACTCTTGGATCAAGTCTTTGCCAATTTGTAATTTCAAGTTAGTTCGGAAATGCTCATTGATTGTGTTCAGCGGGGAGATGCCATTTACTCTTGTCTTGTTTGTGCGTGTGTTGTGTGTGTTGTATTCGTGTAGATATCTAAAGTCTTGGCCATGCAGCTCTGTATGTGCAGGCAGGCTGTGGCATTTCAGGGTCCGGTTTAGATTAGAGCCCTGGCTGTAGCCCCCCCCCCTTCCCCTCTCAGTGACTGCCAGCACGTCATTTACTTAATGAAATCCTGCCATTCCTTTTGCTTGGAGATTCTTTGCAGATGTTGACAGGGAGGGACTGTATGAATTATTGGAAATGTTCACTCCCTGCGTTCTTAACCCTTTCACTGCCGCACTACCAAACGGTTTAACACTTTCACTGCGACAACACAGAAGGTTAACCCTTTCACTGCCACGTGACAAAGGGGTTAACCCTTTCACTACCACACTACAGAAGGTTAACCCTTTACTATCGCACTACAGACGGTTAACCCTTTCACTGCCACACGACAAAGGGTTAACCCTTTCACTACCACATTACAGAAGGTTAACCCTTTACTATCACACTACAGATGGTTAACGGTTAGTGAATGTCCTGCTTGTTGTGAACAGGCAGACTCGTCAGAGTCGGGTGGGGGACAGTTTTGTCTTTGTTTGGGGGAGCGGGTGTCTGGGTGCCCGTGGTAGGAGCCGTGTGGGTTACTGGCCCCGGCAAGTGTTGTGATTGAAACAGAAAACTCTGCTGCCACATCATCCTGACAGAACACATTCTCCTCACGGACTGTGATCCACTGGGCCGATCAATAGGAAGCCATTGTTTGAACCGTTGACTGTGTCCATCATAGCCGCTCCGGCTCCCGGCCCCGGTGGTAACCAAACACCCGCCTTTCGCCTTAAATTAGTCCCACTAATATAACCCGTAATAATGGAGTTGCTTGTTATTGTTCATTTGAAAAGCGAGCCCCGAGACGTAGCTCCAGTGTGTACACCTACCGACGTGTTTCCTCCCTCCTCTTGCCCCGGGAACTAAAGAGAACCATATCAATTCTGGGGGGGGGGATTGGTACAGTTAGCAAATAGAGAAGTCGACATGGTCTGCAAACATTAAGAAAAACAGTTGAATTTTACGTGCCACGGCCAGGCAAGGCCTCCTCCAGTTTGAGGACAAGGGAGAAAACAAGCTTCTCGCTGCACCCCCCCCCCCCCCCCCCCCCCCCCTCCCCCTTCCAACCAGAGTAGGAAGTTAGGAGGCGCTGTGAGAGGAGGGGGGAGCTCAGGAATGTGTGGGGTCTCCTCCACTGAAACACTCCAACCCACTTGGCTCAAACCTCCCTCATGCGCGCACACACACACACACACACACGCTCGCACGCACACACACACACGGATAGGTTGTGTGTAGAGGTGAAAGGTCACAGCCACCCAGCAGGATGTTCATTGAGTGTTGTGCTCTAGGTGCTCCGCTGCCTTGCTCTCTCAGACGTCACCATGTGGACATGACATTCTTCACCATCTCCCACAGTTGTGTCGAGAGCTTTTCTTTTTGCCCTCAAGGACTCCAGCCCTGTAGGCTCAGCTAGCATCACCAACTATCCTAATGATGATAACAATAATTCCTGCTCCGCTGTGCTCTAAGACTCTTACACATTTTACGCTCAGAAGGAAATGAGCTGCACATTCTCTTCCTACCCCTCTCTCTCTCCCTCCCTCTCTCTCTCTCTCTCTCTGTCTCTCCCTTCCCTCCCTCCCTCCCTCTCTCCCTCCCTCCCTCCCTCCCTCCCTCTCTCTCTCTCTCTCTCCCTCCCTCTCTCTCTCTCTCTCTCTCTCTCTCTCTCCCTCTCCCTCTCCCTCTCCCTCTCCCTCTCCCTCTCCCTCTCCCTCTCCTCTCCCTCTCCCTCTCCCTCTCCCTCTCCCTCTCCCTCTCTCTCTCTCTCTCTCTCTCTCTCTCTCTCTCTCTCTCTCTCTCTCTCTCTCTCTCTCTCTCTCTCTCTCCCTCTCTCTCTCTCTCTCCCTCTCCAGCCTCTTACCCGCGCGCCCAGACGGCTCCTCCGTATTAGCCTCCGTAGCTTCCTGTGCGTTTTACACCCTGTGTTGTTTATTGATTTAATTTATGGATTTGGTTAGTTATCTGCTATCAAGGGTACAGCTTCCTCAAGGAGACGTCCCGAAACAGAAACGCGAAAGTAGAGAGGAAGTGCCTGACGATGTAAAGCATTCCCACTGTGACCAGCCAGGCCTGCATGGGGAATGGATTCAGTTTCCCTGCTCTAGTGTATGGTCCCAATATGTCCCCTCTCTCTCTCTCCTCCTCCCCACTCTCTCCATCTCTCTCCGAGTACGGCCAGACCCCAGGAAGAAAAATCCATAGATATATATAAAAGAGGTGGTCCAGTTAGCATGTCTGTCTGATAAAGCCCACTTTGATGGCAGAGATAGCCCAGACGCCAGCCTAAATGTAGCCTGTTAGAGAGTTGTAGGTCGGCCTGTAGGAACCTTTGTCTACAGAATCGGAGCCATGCCATAGCCAAGACACAGGGGGGGCTGCGAGGGGGTTATTTTGGTTTCAGGCTGGTTTTGGTTGCTGTACTTATGGTTTACTTATCAGAGAAAACGTGTATGTGTGTGTGTGTTGGGGGTCAAGAATACACTGCTTTGTATGAAAAGATTACGTTTGTTCCTAAATCTTCACACAAACACATGCTACGCACAAACATGCCTGCATAGTACACGCACATAAGCAGATTTAATGAACACGCACATGCACACCCCTGCACGGTCCTCCTACCAACCCCCCCCCCCACCTGACCCCCGCCTGTCCGTTCAGTGGTACAGTCTAATAGCTGGAGGGGAATCGAATCCTTGGCACAGGATAAGAGGCCGCTGCTCCTCCTCCTCTCCTCTGCTCCTCCTCTCCTCTGCTCACTCTCCTCTCTTCTGCTCACTCTCCTCTCCTCTGCTCACTCTCCTCTCCTCTGCTCCTCCTCTCCTCTGCTCACTCTCCTCTCTTCTGCTCCTCCTCCTCTCTTCTGCTCACTCTCCTCTCCTCTGCTCCCCCTCCTCTCCTCTGCTCTCCCTCCTCTCTTCTGCTCCTCCTCTCCTCTGCTCTCCCTCCTCTGCTCACTCTCCTCTGCTCACTCTCCTCTGCTCCCCCTCCTCTCTTCTGCTCACCCTCCTCTCCTCTGCTCACTCTCCTCTGCTCACTCTCCTCTCCTCTGCTCACTCTCCTCTCCTCTGCTCCCCCTCCTCTCCTCTGCTCCTCCTTCTCTCCTCTGCTCCCCCTCCTCTCTTCTGCTCTCCCTCCTCTCTTCTGCTCCTCCTCCTCTCCTCTGCTCTCCCTCCTCTCTTCTGTGCCCCCTCCTCTCCTCTGCTCTCTCTCATCGTCTCTACTCTCCCTGCAGCCCTCTCCTGTCCCCCTCTCCTCCTCTCCTTGGCTGGGCTGCTTAAAGGGACTGGCAACTGTATTCCTCATGTTAAGTTGTGGAGGCAGGAGTTCACTGCTGCTCTCCTCTCCTGGATTAGTAAAGAAATTAGTGTAATGGAAATGGGGTTTGAGTCACTCGGTAGATACGTTTTGTAGAAGGAAGGTGGGGTTTAGTGGAGGGAGATGTTAGCGTTGAGGGGAGGAGGTGGGGTTTAGCACTGGATGGAGATGTTAGCGTTGAGGGGAGGAGGTGGGGTTTAGCACTGGATGGAGATGTTAGCGTTGAGGGGAGGAGGTGGGGTTTAGCACTGGATGGAGATGTTAGCGTTGAGGGGAGGAGGTGGGGTTTAGTGGAGGGAGATGTTAGTGTTGAGGGGAGGAGGTGGGGTTTAGTGGAGGGAGATATTAGCGTTGAGGGGAGGAGGTGGGGTTTAGTGGAGGGAGATGTTAGCGTTGAGGGGAGGAGGTGGCGTTTAGTGGAGGGAGATGTTAGTGTTGAGGGAGGAGGTGGGGTTTAGTGGAGGGAGATGTTAGCGTTGAGGGGAGGAGGTGGCGTTTAGTGGAGGGAGATGTTAGTGTTGAGGGGAGGAGGTGGGGTTTAGTGGAGGAAGATGTTAGCGTTGAGGGGAGGAGGTGGGGTTTAGTGGAGGGAGATGTTAGCGTTGAGGGGAGGAGGTGGCGTTTAGTGGAGGGAGATATTAGCGTTGAGGGGAGGAGGTGGGGTTTAGTGGAGGGAGATGTTAGTGTTGAGGGGAGTAGGTGGGGTTTAGTGGAGGGAGATATTAGCGTTGAGGGGAGGAGGTGGGGTTTAGTGGAGGGAGATGTTAGCGTTGAGGGGAGGAGGTGGCGTTTAGTGGAGGGAGATATTAGCGTTGAGGGGAGGAGGTGGGGTTTAGTGGAGGGAGATATTAGCGTTGAGGGGAGGAGGTGGGGTTTAGTGGAGGGAGATGTTAGCGTTGAGGGGAGGAGGTGGGGTTTAGTGGAGGAAGCTGTTGTTTGTCTGCTTGTCTCTGACACTCTGCCTCTCATTCATCTCACTACAAGGCGGTGGAGGAGTGGTGTTTACCCCGGGGCAGCTCCTTTCTCCTGTTCCCTCTGCCCTTTTTATCCCTCCTCTGCTCCCTTTCATGCTGCCTTTTAAAGCATTACTGGATGATCATCAAGGATTGCCATTGAAACTTTCAAGCCCCCCTTTTTTGTGTACTTAGTAGTAATTATCCCGACTCGCCCTCCAGTGCAAAGGGTCTGGTGGCAGAAAGAACTAGACCTTCCCATGTCCTCCGCAGTGGCCTGGTGTTGTTACATAGGTCTATTCAAGGAGTGTGATAATGACACTTTTGTTTTACACTTGTGTCTGTGGATTTCGTAGTCGTAATAGAATCGCGGCCGGTATTTGGGTTGTGTTTTGTCTATGACATTTAATCACAGTGGTCGAAGGTAGGCTATGTGACCCGTCATTGTTGTTGATACACCTGAGCTTCCACGCGTTCACGCTTGCAAAACAATAATTTATGTTCAGCATCATGCTTCTGCCTGACATTCTAATCCGTTGCTCAAACAGTTCAGCATGTGTCACTGTTTGCTCTTTGAGTTCCAAGTTTTCAACAAACTGATATAAGTCTGTATTCGTTGTCAGATCTGACGGCGGGCCTTTGATACTCCTAATTCCTCCAATCAGATGGCCCTTTGGGAGAGAGAGAAAAATGTATGTTATCCGCATGGTTTTCCATGTACGTGCCTCGTCGTGGAAATCAAACGCTGCACGCCAAGTGCTCTCTGTTGGGAAAGCGGCTTGTTAAACATCTCTGTTTACCGTGTGATTGTACTCCGTGTGGTACGTGCCACACTGGTGTGTTGGGCAACACCTATTTGACTTGAACGTGTGGCTTTTTGTGTGTGTGTTGAGTTTGGTCATTTGTTTACCTGGTTCTGGAAATGGAGGAAGGCAAATACAGACCAGTCTTATCCCCCCCCCCCCCCCCCCCCACATATTTAGGTTTCCTACAGGTAATAGAACCCTCTATGAACTAGATGGGTTAAAGCATTGGCGTATAATCTTATCGAGGGCTACACTCCCCCCAGTTGTTAGATGATAGTACTTTTATCCTAGTTGGCGTTTTGGGAGTTGGCTAACTACTCCTGACGCTATTCACATCCGTGTCTGTCGCATAGCAGCCGCCGAGCGTTCCACGTCTGTCCTCTCGGAGACTGACACTAAGAGGAGAGGCTTTTGAGAATAAAATAACAATAATAACATGCGCTACTTTTCTAATGGGTAAACTGAGCTGTTAAAAGGTGGCAGGGTTAAATGGATGCAGAGTAGGGTAATTGCTCCCAGCCTCTAGCCGGGCTCCACCCCGAGCTGCAGACCCTCTTCTTAACATGAAGCAGAAGAGAGGCTGGCCGTCGGTGGTGCGGTCTGCGCTGGGGCTAGGCTCCGAGCACCGGCCTACCGCTGTAGACCTCCACCCGGGTCTGCCCCCTGCTTGTGGCCCAAACTATTGATTAAACCCGTCAGTCAGCGTCTTTCATCTAGGATTTTTTTTTAAGCTGGAAGAATTGAGCACTTCGGACAAAATAACTGTATAATTCCATGTTACGTTTTCAAAGGAACAATGGTTTCAAACATTATTATCTGAAAAGGGTACGTTTAGAGTGTTGCGTTCATTCACAGTTAATTAAAGTCCAGGTTGAGTCGAGGTTGAGTACTTTCTGGTGGTACATCACATTCACACTCCGAAGTGATTTGGATTGACTTTACAACTGCAAATACATGGGTCTGTCCAAACAAATTGTATATATCTTCAGTGCAAGGGTTCAATTAGACTTTCACGGTATACTTCATTGCTACAATTTTGTTAAATCACGGCCCATATTTGACTGCATAAGAGTACATTTAGCTTGGTGTGTATTTTGGGTTCAAAGTTTAGAATGTACTCTTAAGAGTACCGCAATCCTAGTATAAAGTAGTGTGGATAACATGATACAAGAGAGTAGGAAGTCAGACTATAGCAAGACAGGCTATGGACTGTGGAAGTGGCCACAGTCAGTGTGATCATTTTGTCCAAACAGTCAGCCCGTCGGAGGAGAGATGGCTCCGTTTTGTTAAAGAGATTCTAATGAGTCCCCCTCCCCGACCTCCCTCCCCGACCTCCCTCCCCTCCCCTCCCTCCCTCTCACGCCGACACAAACCCATACGTGGGTGCTCTGTTCGCCTCGTCGTCCTACTAGCCAAAACACACAAGTTCACTTCAAAAACACAAACACGGGGCCCATATTCTTCCCACTCCAAACAGACACATGTGCGCACGCAGGCACACGTAGGCCCTTAACACAACACGCCGGGCGACAGGAAAAGGCCTGGCTCATGGCGCGGCACATTGTCTTCCCTCTCAGGCTCCTTAACATTAGATACCTTTCTAACCTTTGTTCCGCTCGTTCCTCTTCCTGATCCACTTTTTTCTTAATTTTTTTCCTACTAACTCCTCTTCTTCCCAGGCTAAGTGTGAAAACTAGATGCAGTCGATAGAAATGTTTCTCCCCCCCCCCCTTCTCTCTCTCTCATCTAAAAAAAGGAGATGGCAGCCATTTGGTCTTTTGTGTTTGTGTGCAGAGTTTTCAAAGTGAGTTTACCTTGATGTGTGTGGGCTCCATTTGATTTGAGACAATAGAGGGCCATAAACAAGTTGTGGCTGAGTTCTTTGTGTGGCCCAGGCCGCGCTGCAGTAAAGAGCCCGACTCTGGAGTGGAGGCTGGAGAGTGGAATTCACTAATGGCACATGCATGTTGGGGCCCCTGAAGAGAGGGGGTCATTTCAGCCATCAGTGTGTGCGCAAACACACAGAGAGCTTGTCTGCAGCTCCTTCTCTCCCTCCCTCCCTCTCTCTCGCTCTCTCGCTCTCTCGCTCTCTCTCTCTCTCTCTCCACATAACATGGTGAGCCTTGAACCGGGCAGGCTTTTTTGTCCATGTAGGTCTGGTCGAGTTTTTTTTGTTTGTGTGTGCTAATCTTTGTATAAACTGGACTAGTGCGTGGGTCATTCTGGAGAAACGTGTAGTTTGACGGGAGGTGAGCGAGGCATTTTTGTTGCGCTCGCGGATCCGCAACGCTCCACCTTAAAGGCGTTTGTTAATGGGCCGGGCGGTCATTAAAGCCGCGAGAGGAGAGGGACTGAAAGGAATGGGGCCACAGGCCCAGGCTTTAAATCCTCTGTGCCAATAGACTCTCTGAAGCAAAATAATGGCATCACTCTGTGTGTGAGTTAATGGGAGCTGATAGCATGAAGGCAGGGGGGTCAGCGGGTCACAGGCTTGTGCTAAGTTGTCAGGGAGCTGAATGCCGTCCCTGGGCCCTCAGCAGGGGGAGGGGGACCCCCTGCCTGGCCCTCTCCCTGCACCCCCCCCTCCACCCTCCTGGAATGTGGGGAAGAGGCACCCCCCCACTCTCCTGGAGGAAGAGGTGAAGAGACGGATGTGAGCTCATGGAATTCTCTGTGCTTTTCTCTCTCCTCTGTCCCAGTCAGCCCCCTTACCTCTCACTCACTCACCACACTCCTCGTCCAGAAGTATAAACGCGTATCAGGGGCCAACCGGGAGAGCAGATCAGAGCGGAGGCTCGATAAGTAGTCAGCGGCAGTGTGTGTGTCTGTGTTTAGTACGGTGAAGATAGAGGTCCACCTAGGGAGCAGTAACTCACGTTGGAGCGCTGAGGGCTGTCACTGAAAAGAGTTCACAGACTGCAGCCATGAAAAGCTGAATTAACAAACTGATTTACTGTAGCGACATGGTCGGGAGTGAGATCGCAGCTTTGTCTCGCTGTGTTAGTAACTTTTCCCTCAAAGCATTGTTCATTGTTACTTTTGATCAAATAGAAATAGTCTCGACGCCGGTTGTCACAGTAGGTTGTCACGGTGGGTTGTCACAGCAGGTCGTTCTAGATTCTTACTTCTATCAATATCCTGGCCGTTTGTCACAAGGTGTTCGTTACCTCCGTTGACTGGAAGCTGAATTCACGGTGGTGAATGGGGTCTGTTATGTAGAGCAGCAGTGACTGGTCCTGGACAGGGTGGTCAGTGTTGTTTTCTCAGTGTGGTGCCCTCCGGAGGCGGAAGACGAAAGTGCAGCTCTTCAGCTTAACTGACCTCACAACACCCTCCACCCCCACTGCTCAGGATATCTATAGCACCCTGAGCGTGTGTGTGTGTGTGTGTTGGAAGGGTATGCGTGCAGTGGTATTTATACAAGGCTTACATTTCAATACAATGCCTCCTTCTGTATTTATAGAGAAGCCATCTGCTCTGAACAATAAAAAGAAATGGTTAATCCCTTTTAACTTAATCCTTCCTTTTTACTAGTCCTGTTTGCGTTTGTTGGTGTTTTGTTTAATAACCACCTCTCTTCTCTCTCTCGTCTCTCCTAGATGCCAGTATGTCGCCTGACGCCCCCAAGCAGAGCCACTGGTGCAATGTGGCGTACTGGGAACACAGGACCCGTGTTGGCCGCCTCTACACGGTGGACGAGCACTCCGTCAGCATCTTCTACGACCTACCTCAGGGTACGGGCTTCTGCCTGGGCCAGCTCCACCTGGAGCACCGCAGCAGTACCGTCCAGCGCACGCGGGGCAAAATCGGCTACGGCATCCTCCTGAGCAGGGAGCCTGACGGCGTGTGGGCCTACAATCGCAGCGAGCACCCGGTCTTCGTCAACTCCCCCACCCTGGACGTGCCCAACAGCAGGACCCTGGTGGTGCGCAAGGTGATGCCGGGCTACTCCATCAAGGTGTTCGACTACGAGCGCTGCGGCCTCCTGAGGCAGGACCCGGGCCTCCTGGACGGCCCCTACGACCCCAACAGTGTGCGCATCAGCTTCGCTAAGGGCTGGGGCCCCTGCTACTCCAGACAGTTCATCACCTCCTGCCCCTGCTGGCTGGAGGTCCTGCTCAGCAACCACAGATAACACAAGACGGACCCCACAGACTATCCCAAATATCATCTACCTAGATTTAATATAAAGTTTTATATATTATATGAAATATATATTATACTTGTAAATACGGAGTCATTTTTACAATGTAATTATTTATGTATGGTGCAATGTGTATATGGACAAGAGAAAAAAATAACGGAAAATGCACTTTGGCTTATATATATTATATATATAAATATATATATAAAGATAAAGAATCTTTCAATACCAATTTGAGAAATTATACAGCAAAAATAGGAAGAGCCTGGATTTGGTGTATAGTTTTCATATACTATTAATATCCAGACAAAAAGCTAACACCATTCACACATTGATAATAAAGTATTCGCATAATACTTCTCTTTGCTTGGTGTCTATCTTCAGCCCCTTTGTTGACCATTACAACACATTCAGTCTCACTCTATGGCGTCTTCGTGTACAGTCTGACAACCGAGGACGGCAATATAATTCCTTGCCAAGTTACTGTTTGTACGCTATTATTCTTATGGAATCATGTGCACTCTCAATGGAGGACTTGCACAGAATATTTAGAGTGCCCATTTGTTCTCTATGTTGGAAGAATCAACGGTTGCTATATGTTGAAACATATCAACAGAAATATACTAAATCTGTCTTATTACTGGATGTTACAAATGAGTCACAGTGGAACAGTAATATGCTTAGTGTTTACTTACTCTACCACTGCACAGAAATGAGACTTTTCTTTCTAAAGTGGTGACCGTGGTTATAGGCAGCCATATTGGAAGAAAGAGTACAACAAACATTCCATGTTTGTGGATTAGGGATGTACTGATGCCGATACTAATATTGTACGGAAGAGGTCCCCCTATATAAAAATATGATGCCAAGATCCATATGTTACTATCAAGAATAAAACAGAGGTTGATTCTTTTGGCATATAGCGGCATGTTCGATCTCACTAAAGGAGACTCGTGAATTATCATTGTTGCCCAAAGGAATGGTCTTGAGTCTATACTGTTCTGTGAAAGTAAAGATTGGTACTTTGTACGGGCCAATACCTCAAGTATAGGACTCTAAATTACAGTGAAAGAGTAGCATTGGTATTCGGTGCAGCTCCAGTTGAACCCTTTCACTGCCACACGACAGAAGGTTAACCCTTTACTATCACACAACCGATCCACGGAGCTAATGATGGAGCATCGCCGTTGGTTGTGTGATAGTAAAGGGCTAACCTTCTGTATTGTCACAGTGAAAGGGTTAACCGGCTGTCGTGTGGCAGTGAAAGGGTTAAAAATGACACTTGGGCCATAGCTCCCCGGTATCACATCCAGCGTATCTCATTGCAGTAGATGTCCTCATGTTTTATTTGGCCTTGTTGCCAAGGGTCCTCCAGGCTTTCTCCCGGTCACCAATCTGGGGCACAGATGATAAAAAGATCAGAGATGAGCGTGTCCTACTCATTTCCTACAGGCAGAGGGACACGAGGGACCTCTTTACTGCTGTTGACCAGGATTGGCTGCATGTTAACAGCATGTCATTCTGAAAGAGCATGGGGTCTGAATTACTGCTGGCTGAGCTCACCTGGAGTACAGCGCAGCTGAGAGGAACGTTTGTCATTGTTTATCCATGTCACCTTTTTCACACTCTTGAGACGGGTCATGAACAAGCCAAGACTTTTCACCTATATTCAAAAATCCACACCATCTCTGATCAAATAATTGCTCCCATAATAGTAAAACTCATTAGGGAATATTATTTTAAGCATCTTGCCATCTTAAAGAACTTTTGCTTTTGAAAGGGTGACATGTTTCAGGTTGCAATTATCCATATATATATATATATTTTTTTTTAAACATTGAGCCATGAATATCGTTTAAAAACGTTTCAAATGGGATGAATGAAATAATCCAATATACGTCGTCTCTTCTGTGAAAGTGGGGATGAGATGAGCTAGCACCACTGAGCCAGACGTCCTTGAGGTCCCAAGGAGCCCAGTGGAGCAGGTTAAGAGGACAAGAGAGTAGGACAGAGGAAGAAGGGATTGATAAAGCTAGCTTCCAGGGTCTTGGGGGAACTGGCTCTACAGCGGGAAGGTCCTTCCAGAACACCGAGCTACTCCATCACACAACGTCCTTGGCCGGTGGCGGCGGCTCTAGTGTCCAGCACAGACTCTTCTCACAATGGACGTTGTTGTAAGAGACCGGGGGATGCGGCAGCCTGAGTCCGCCACATTGATATAGGAATGTATGCAGAGAAACCAAGAAGTTTTACAAGCCTACTGGAATCTTGAAAACTACAGCCAAGGTGGATGTGGGTTAGCTGGCTTCCTTCATAATTGCTGGTGTTGGGTTGTCAGATTGGTGGCGGTGGTAGTGGGGGGGGGGGGGGGGGGGGCATGTAGGTCTGTGCCAACATTAAGCAAAAGGGCCATTCAGTAGCACTTTGATTCTAGTCTAATGAGTACTGAACTGAACCATTACAGGGGGATGGGATTTTTTTAAATTAGTTCTCTAATGAGATGAGGCGTTTATTATAGGAAATAAAACAACTGAATGACCCTTTCATTATTATTATTATTATTATTATTATTATTATTATTATTATTATGTATTTACTTACTGGCTGGTATGTGAACAATGTGCTCTGAGCTTTAAAAAAGGAAAAAGACAAAACAGAAGAAGAGCTTTGTTTTCATTAGTTGGCATATTTTTCCAGAAAAGACCATTTTCCTCTCTGATTTGCAACATCTTTAGTGCATCTCTCTCTCTCTCTCTCTCTCTCTCTCTCTCTCTCTCTCTCTCTCTCTCTCCCCTTCTCCTCCTCCAGGCCCCGCTGTCTGTCTGGAGCCAGGCCCTATGTGTGTGTGTGGAGTTCAAACAACCAGAGAGGAGTGGCTCTACTCCGCCCCTGCTCCGCTACGCTCTGTTCTCTCTTCCCTGCAACTGGGGGCTATTATCCCTCTCCTTTGTGTCTCTGTTATGGGAAAAAAGGTCCCACATCGCCACTGGAGAGGAACTGGCAGACAATTATATGGGGTGGCGAGAAGCAAAAAGACACATAGTGGGCAGATTACACAAGCCACCATAGTGGGTATGAGAGGGGGCCTAATTAGACTGGGCTGGGTAGAGGCCAGGCTTCACTACATCAAGCTACATCTCTCTGGGAAGGCGCCTGCTCTGCTCTCCGCTCTGCAGTTGGAATAGTTGTGGCAGGCAGCTCTGTAACTCTGGGGCTCGATCAAGGAGAGAGGGGGGAAAAGCCGTGTAAGCAGCTTTTTATTTTATTTTCTGTGCGCCACGAGCCGCGGGACTGGTATTGATTAACGGGCCGCGGCCCACACGCCCGCCTGAAGAGGCCTGCGTCGCTGTGTGCCCAAAAAACACAGCCATTTTGTTCCAGTGTTCCACGATGTGCCGCTGTCGGTTCAGAGTGATGGTGGCTGGAGAGAAATGGAAGAGAAAGATGTAGTCGCTGCGTTTCCAGTAATGACACCATATCTCTCCCTGGATAGAAATGCAGACGCACGATTATGCGTGGGTGTGTGTGTGTAAAAGTACATTTTGTGAGCGTTCGTGTGCATGTGCACCAAGTACGGATGTGTTTTGCACACAGGCACACAAGTGTATCTGTGTGCCTGACTGTGTGTGGACAACTGCTTTTTAAAGCTTGAAGTTTAAGTAAAAGTTTCGAAACCTTGTTATTATGGCTTCTGTCCTGCCAAATCCTCTGTGCATTCCATAGACTCTAGACTCTAGTCTGTAAGCCTCCTGTAGGCCAGGCTCTCTAGGTTCATAACAGCAACCACCCTTTGTTTACTCACTGCTAATCAACGTTAATTCGCTTAATTCATTTCTTTGCTCTGTTGGCAAAATACACGAGGAGGCATGTCCCTTTTTTCTCTTTCCATTTCGGATTCCTTCTACACCCAACTAATGAGACTCTCTCGGGGGATGAACCGAGTGACATCGACCTCGATTGTCGCTGAAAGAAAAACTGATATCTTTCCCATGATCTGATCCCCGATGATCACAGACAAATGTGCCGTCGTCTCCAGGGCTACCGAGGCATCCGTGATGAGACAACGGAGACAGACAGGATCTGTATGAGGATGTGTGGTGGTGGTGGTGGAGGTGGAGGAGGGGGGGGGGGGGGGGTGATGGAGACAGCTGTGGGACTACTGCAGCTCGCTACTATCCTCGCTCACTATTTGATGACCCCATCCCGCACATCTGGCCCCCGCACAAACACAGTGAGGTAATAGCATGTTTGAGAGCGGGGAGATTACACACGGTGCCTCAAACACTTCCTGCTCTCTCCCTCTCATGAGGAGCACAAGCCCCACGGAAGTCTTCTCACCTTGGCTGAGGGCGTTAATTACAGCTCCTCGGAGCCGCCGCGCTCCCCACTTACTGGGCCTGCTTGCACACGCCGGCACACACAAGGGGATCCACGCTCTCCGGGAGGATTATGGGCCGGCACGCAGGGCAAGCTGGGAAGGGAGACAACTTTTTTTTCTCCTTTTTGTTCATTCAGGTGTTTTTCCATCTTAATAGGCTGAATTTAAAAGAAGTGGTGTGATTGATGTGTAGTGGATGTCTGTCTTGGTGTGTCTGGATCTCAACCATCTGACTGACTGAGAGTTTATTTTCTTTTGTTTCACCGTGAATGTTCCTTCTAGCACAGCTGTCTTCCAACTAAAGACATTCTTCCTCAACTAACAGCCATGGATTCTTTAGACTAATCAGTTAGTTTGTTTAATCGACAAATCTGTAAAAATGGTGTTTCCCACATCCAAATAATGAATCCAACGCTTACCAGAGATGTGCTCATCATCTTTTGAGATATAACTCATTCGGCATGAGGAGAAAAAAGCCATACTTGTCTAGATAGCTCACACACACACACACACACACACTGGAGCCCCAGAATAATCTCTGACCACGGGTGTGGACTTGAGGTGAGGCCATGTTGTTTTTTCTTCCTGTCTAAATGCTTCTCGTGTCACTTTTTATTCCTTACATTGGAGTGACCTGGGTCATTATCAAGCATCTCCTGCCCGTACAGCTCTGCACACAGGAGTGGCGTCCCCCCCCCCCCACACGCCATATAGTTCTGCGTCTGTGCTGTGAGTCTTAACGGAGGCCTTGTGTAAGAGACCATTGAGTAAGCATTCTAGGTGGTTTTCAGAAGCCAAAAGCATCCCGATCCTGATGCTCCTCCAGAGATCCCACCCTCCCTGCAGTAATTACAGGCTGCATGTGGGCCTCTCTGACGTATGACCAGAGGGATTTATTTTAGTGAGTTTCCACAGAGGTTAAAAGAATGCCACAGTGTGCGCGCTCGCATACACACACGCGGGCGCACACACACACACACACACACACAGCCTTAGGCTCACTTCTGACAGCATTAATCAACGGACTATCTCCCCCTCCCCTTGTCCAGACTCCTCCCCTTGTCCAGACTCCTCCGTCTCGTCAGACGATAGCAGCACAATGGACTTCATTATGGCTCTCAGGTTAATTGAGGGTGTTATTGTCAAATATCAAGTCCATTTGGAGAAGTATAATTTTTTTTTTTTAAAGTTCCACATTCCATTTCTCTACTGATTTACGACGCTGTAGTCAATTATCTCTTAAGTCTGTCCCTCCCAAGGAGCCTCGCCGGCTTGCAGGCTGTTGTTATGAAGCAGAGGCCAAGCTGGCAGAGAGTGAAGTCACACTCTTATAGCTTCACTACGACACACTCAACCTGACTGAGTGCAGCTTCTCCCCAGCAGCTGAAAGGCCAGAGCACGGATCGGTGTTTCTCTGCCTGGAGTCTGGCCAAGGACGGCATTTCTTCTTCTTCTTCTTCTTCTTCTTCTTCTTCTTCTTCTTCTTCTTCTTCTTCTTCTTCTTCTTCTTCTTCTTCTTCTTCTTCTTCTTCTTCTTCTTCTTCTTCTTCTTCTTCTTCTTCTTCTTCTTCTTCTTCTTCTTGAAGTCAGATAGATTCTTCTTTCAATGAGAAGAATGGGGGGAACGAGTTGTTCTCTAGTTTTTTCTCTGCGTGGAACGATTTATATGGATAAAGAAGAGAAGTGGTGTTTGTGGCGTTCTGTGTGATATTGTGTCAAAGATCCCAGTGAATTATGCCATTAATGGCGCTTCTTTATGGGCTATAATCAAATCCCACCAGACCCCTCGGGCCACATTGTGAGGCAATGGCACATGAACGTAGTGCGCTACACTGGTGAATCAAGAGCACTGAGACACATTGTGTGGCTTCATGGTCAGGCCTTTGCCTGTAGATACATGAGCCCTGGCCTGACCCGTCGAGAGAATACATTGTGGATGGGCTTCATACTTTATGCTCAGTTTTTACATTTTGTACCAGGCAATACTTAATACGTTCACTTAACACTACGCCTCACGCATGTTTTGAGAAGTAATCCTATATATTAAACTACGTCATGCCCTTTGATCTCGCCAAGAACTCAACAACTTTTTATTTCCACAGGGCCAGTTTGTCCTTTTAGAAGTCTGACAGTTTTTTTTTTTTTTTTTCAATGGGGCCGTAAAAGAGAAGATCTAGGAACGCGGCCCTTTTTTCTGCAGGGCTCCTAATACGTTCCATATTGTGAGTTTAAATGGGGTGGATTCAGGAAATGCAGTCACACTGCTTTGCCTTCCAAGCTTCCAGTCTGAGGTTTGGCCTGCAGTGCTGCTGGTTCTGTGGACTGGGGATGATGGGTCTGCTGGCGCGGTTAGGCCCAACCGTGGGTCCTCCCCCCCCCCCCTCATCCTCTCCTCTCCTCTCAGAAGGACACATGTCCACGTCGCTGGTTCTGTTCTACCGGGCCGTCTCAGCCTGGGGTGCTGGAGGCCCAAACCTGATAGAAAGGATGTTTGAAGAGCTTGAGCTCTATTCATTCACATCAACAACCCCTCCTCCCCAAGACACACACACTCCCATTCTCTCTCTCACAATCTCTCCCTTTTCTCTCTCTCTTATAACCATTTGCAGTTTACAGCAAGAAAAACATCATTATTCTTCATTCATTCTCTCTTTCTCTCTCTCTCTCAGTTCTTTGTTTTCTCTATAGACGTAGCTGTAACCAGTGAAACAACCCTCTCTTAGTTGTTGTTCTGACTGATGTGTTTCCTCCGAGGTCTAACTTGTCTTCACTCGGCTGCAGCGGGAGGTAAACAGACAGCGGTGTCTCCGGATGACTTTATTTAGCCGTAGTAAGTGGCGCGTCGGGGGCCAGGCTCGTAGGCTCGGTTATGAGGGAGGAGGCTTTTGGAGCGTATCTCCGAGAAGAGTGGAGATGAGTGAGGAGGCTCAAATTCCAGCCCAGAGGTCAGGTTTAGCATTCCAGGGCCACGGACCCCAGCCTGTCTCCAGTCTGACATACCTGCTGAGTGTCTGCGGGGGCCTGGGACGTGTGTGTGTGTGTGTGTGTGTGTGTGTGTGTGTGTGTGTGTGTGTGTGTGTGTGTGTGTGTGTGTGTGTGTGTGTGTGTGTGTGTGTGTGTGTGTGTGTGTGTGTGTGTGTGTGTGTGTGTGTGTGTGTGTGTGTGTGTGTGTGTGTGTGTGTGTGTGTGTGTGTGTGTGTGTGTGTGTGTGTGTGTGTGTGTGTGTGTGTGTGTGTGTGTGTGTGTGTGTGTGTGTGTGTGTGCGTGCGTGCATGCGAGTATGTGCGTGCGAGTATGTCCGTGCGTGCGTGCGAGTATGTCCGTGCACATGCCTGTGCATGTGTGCGTTTGCATTAACCGTGTGCACCACAAAAACGACGTGTCAAAATGAACACATTATATTCCATTACACGTCAACCGTGTCATACAGAAATTGGATAAAAATAAACAAGGGGGCGAGCGGATTGCAATAATAGTTAATGTTCCATATTCATGCCTGACATGCAGAGAAAAGCACACACAGATGTAGGAACGGAGTCCACTCTCTCTCTCTTCCAAATCAAACTCTCTCTTCCAAATCAAACCCTAAGAGCTCCTTTTCCGTGCATGCCATTCACAATCATCAGCTCAGCTCACAGGGTGGGTGGGAGTCCAGAGGGGGGAGGGGGGCTCCTTGCAGTCTCATGTGAGGAGGAGAGCTGGAGCCGTTCAAATCGCTGTGGAATCTAGTAAGGGAAACCAGGGCAGCTTTTAACTGCGGCTGGTGCCTACTGGCTGTTGTTGTTGTTGTTGTTCCAGAGCCTTTTATTTCAATGTAATAGCCCTGCTGAACAACAGCCACTTGTCTTGTGTAATTGTTCAGTTGTGATTTTCTTTAATGGCAAAAAGAGGGATTTGGATGCCACGCACGCACGCACGCACGCACGCCCGCCCGCCCGCCCGCCCGCCCGCCCGCCCGCCCGCACACACACACACACACACACACACACACACACACACACACACACACACACACACACACACACACACACACACACACACACACACACACACACACACACACACAGGGGCGTAGCTGGGGGGGGGGTAGCTTAGGATGATTCCAAGGGCCCAGCACTGGGGGGGCCCCATTTTTTTTTTTTTTTTTCTTTTTTACTAGACATCACTCAGGTGTATTATTGATGCTCTCATTGATACTATGTTTGTTTCTGAAGTGTGTGTGTGTGTGTGTGTGTGTGTGTGTGTGTGTGTGTGTGTGTGTGTGTGTGTGTGTGTGTGTGTGTGTGTGTGTGTGTGTGTGTGATATATAGAGAGAGAGGGGGGGCTTTGGTAGACTATTGCATTGGTCCATTCATTGAAGATGAACGCAATGCGACATCCTTTACTAGGCTCACCCACCAACAGTGCAGGTGCTGAACTGCTGATCCGAATGTATAGGTAAAAACCATATTATGCGTTTTCATCAATAAAAAAATGTCAAAAAAAATGCCCGCTCGCGTTCACTGGGGGCCTACAAATACATTCTTTCATGGGGCCCAGAATCTGGAGCTACACCCCTGCACACACACACACACACACACAGGTTTTGATTATTCCCAACAATAGTGTTTATTTTACTGTGTGTTTGAACGTTGTAGCGGGGAGCGACAAGAGGCAAACAGATCTGAAACGACAGAACGGTCCTTTTATTAAAACACAAAATGCTCTACTAACTAGTACATGAATTGGAACTCAAAACATCCCGGTTTCACTCGACCCCCGTCCAAGAACAGAAAGAAACTGGAAACTGGCATGAGCCAACAATAACAATAATAACAGCAATAACAACAATAAAACACAAAAACTTGCTGAAGAAACTGAAAAAGCCTCAAAATCTTTTCCCTGTATGAGCCAGCAATGTAGCTGCGGTAGACAAGAGGCAAAGCGACTTGAAATGACCAAACGGTCATTTATTAAAACACAAAAATACTCACACGAATGGAACTCAAAACACCACGGTCCAAGAACAGAAAGTAACTGAAACCAAAGCGTTTAAAGAAAGCTGACAGGACTGACGCGGCGCCCCAGGTGTGTCCAGCGCCTCATTAGTCGCTTGGCATTGGAAGCCGCTTGTCTCATCAATCAGCTGACTGCCAATTGATGAGACGAGTGGCTCTCTGGCTCTATTGGCTCTCTCCCACAGTCCTCATGAGCAAAATGGGGGGGGGGGGGGGGGTAAATGACTCATTTGACATAGCCAGAGTGGTGTTTCTTTCATGTCAAACAGTAGTTGATAGACACACAGAAATCTATTGTGCAACTTAAAAGACACTATAGGTTCAGCAGCACTCTGGGTGTAATGTTCAGGCCTCATTCAACAAGGGACAACTGCAATGTCACTCTGCCACAAGGATTTTGTATAGGCTATGACGTGGTCTCAGATGTTCAAATACATGTTTGGGGGGATACCTTCTCAAGACAGTGGCGTACCCCTTTTTATGGTTTATGCCGGAACAACATGACATTTTCAAGTGTATATGTCAGACTTGGCGACCCAGCGCAGGGTGACTGTGCGTCCAGAACTTACCTCTTTGTAAATATTGCTGCAGTGGAGAAGGAGGCCGATGGCCAAGAAGAACCTGGCTGCTCAGTGCTCTCTCTGGGGCAGTGGACGGACAACAACCCACTGATCATTACCTGGCTGCTCAGTGCTCTCTCTGGGGCAGTGGACGGACAACAACCCACTGATCATTACCTGGCTGCTCAGTGCTCTCTCTAGGGCAGTGGACGGGACAACAACCCACTGATCATTACCTGGCTGCTCAGTGCTCTCTCTGGGGCAGTGGACGGACAACAACCCACTGATCATTACCTGGCTGCTCAGTGCTCTCTCTGGGGCAGTGGACGGGACAACAACCCACTGATCATTACCTGGCTGCTCAGTGCTCTCTCTGGGGCAGTGGACGGACAACAACCCACTGATCATTACCTGGCTGCTCAGTGCTCTAGGGCAGTGGACGGACAACAACCCACTGATCATTACCTGGCTGCTCAGTGCTCTCTCTGGGGCAGTGGACGGACAACAACCCACTGATCATTACCTGGCTGCTCAGTGCTCTCTCTGGGGCAGTGGACGGGACAACAACCCACTGATCATTACCTGGCTGCTCAGTGCTCTGGGGCAGTGGACGGACAACAACCCACTGATCATTACCTGGCTGCTCAGTGCTCTGGGGCAGTGGACGGACAACAACCCACTGATCATTACCTGGCTGCTCAGTGCTCTGGGGCAGTGGACGGACAACAACCCACTGATCATTACCTGGCTGCTCAGTGCTCTCTCTGGGGCAGTGGACGGACAACAACCCACTGATCATTACCTGGCTGCTCAGTGCTCTGGGGCAGTGGACGGACAACAACCCACTGATCATTACCTGGCTGCTCAGTGCTCTCTCTGGGGCAGTGGACGGGACAACAACCCACTGATCATTACCTGGCTGCTCAGTGCTCTGGGGCAGTGGACGGACAACAACCCACTGATCATTACCTGGCTGCTCAGTGCTCTCTCTGGGGCAGTGGACGGGACAACAACCCACTGATCATTACCTGGCTGCTCAGTGCTCTCTCTGGGGCAGTGGACGGACAACAACCCACTGATCATTACCTGGCTGCTCAGTGCTCTAGGGCAGTGGACGGACAACAACCCACTGATCATTACCTGGCTGCTCAGTGCTCTCTCTGGGGCAGTGGACGGACAACAACCCACTGATCATTACCTGGCTGCTCAGTGCTCTCTCTGGGGCAGTGGACGGGACAACAACCCACTGATCATTACCTGGCTGCTCAGTGCTCTGGGGCAGTGGACGGACAACAACCCACTGATCATTACCTGGCTGCTCAGTGCTCTGGGGCAGTGGACGGACAACAACCCACTGATCATTACCTGGCTGCTCAGTGCTCTGGGGCAGTGGACGGACAACAACCCACTGATCATTACCTGGCTGCTCAGTGCTCTCTCTGGGGCAGTGGACGGACAACAACCCACTGATCATTACCTGGCTGCTCAGTGCTCTGGGGCAGTGGACGGACAACAACCCACTGATCATTACCTGGCTGCTCAGTGCTCTCTCTGGGGCAGTGGACGGACAACAACCCACTGATCATTACCTGGCTGCTCAGTGCTCTGGGGCAGTGGACGGGACAACAACCCACTGATCATTACCTGGCTGCTCAGTGCTCTCTCTGGGGCAGTGGACGGGACAACAACCCACTGATCATTACCTGGCTGCTCAGTGCTCTCTCTGGGGCAGTGGACGGACAACAACCCACTGATCATTACCTGGCTGCTCAGTGCTCTAGGGCAGTGGACGGACAACAACCCACTGATCATTACCTGGCTGCTCAGTGCTCTCTCTGGGGCAGTGGACGGACAACAACCCACTGATCATTACCTGGCTGCTCAGTGCTCTCTCTGGGGCAGTGGACGGGACAACAACCCACTGATCATTACCTGGCTGCTCAGTGCTCTGGGGCAGTGGACGGACAACAACCCACTGATCATTACCTGGCTGCTCAGTGCTCTGGGGCAGTGGACGGACAACAACCCACTGATCATTACCTGGCTGCTCAGTGCTCTCTCTGGGGCAGTGGACGAGACAACAACCCACTGATAATTTCCTTAAATGCACTGATGTCTTGTTAGCATCTTTACACTTAGTGGCTCAAACGTAAATATTGTGTTAATTTGTCGCAGTCAGTTGGTCTAAGAACAGAGGCTCAGAGCCCAGGTTGGATGAGTGAAGGGCCATGAGGAATCAGTGGAGGACCATGGTGTGATCCATGTTGTCCCTGGGCTCGGGGGGGGCTCTGTGGGGCCCAGGGGCTCCCCTGAGAACACAAGCGTCCCCCTGAGGGCTTCCCAGCCAATGAGAGCAGCCAGTGTTAATAACATGTCTTATTCCTCCAGGGCCGTGCAACATGATCTCTATCTCACATTCCTGGGGCCTTTTGTTTGTCTCAATTTCCACAGCACTCTGGCCCTGGCTGCCTCCCTTGTCCCGTGCCATCCCATATGAGGCTGTTTAACGTCTTAATCTGCTGCTGTCTTTCATCTGGCTGCTGTTAAAGCCTTAACAGAAAGACTGTGAATGCTAACTTCTGTCAGCGCCTCGCTGTAAGAGAGCAGGGGAGAGGTGGAGAGAGGGAGAGGGAGAGGGGCAGAGGGGAGAGAGAGAGACACACACACACACACAGAGGAACAGAGGTAGACTGGGAGAGAAAAAGGGCTGTTTTAAAAGACAACGTGTATGTGGTGAATAAAAAGACAGGAGTTAAAGAGGGAGGAGAGATAAAGGTAGAGAGAGGGGATGAGGAGAGAAGAGATGAGGAGAGACAAGGAGAGAAGAGGAGAGGAGAGGAGAGAAGAGGAGAGGAGAGAAGGGGAGAGGAGAGAAGAGAAAAGAAGAGAAAAGAGAAAAAGAGAGAAGAGAAGAGAAGAGAAGAGGAGAGAAGAAAAGAGAAGAGAGCTTGCAACCAGGGCCGGAGGGGGAGTCCCTGACGGTAAAGTTGATGTAACAAGCTGTCTGTCAGTTCAACTGTATTGCAAGCTGATCATCCAGTTGTCCATCTTCCTGGTGTTGGATTGGATGTATACCCCCCCCCCCCCTCCTCCCCCTCCCCTGTCATCTATCATTCAGATTAATGTAGAATACCTGGATGTATGACACGCAGTCTGAGGCCAGTATCTTCTCCATCTACACCACTGTCACTCCGCCTCATTCGCTCGTTAAGTTGAAGAGTGAAAGCCAAGGTGAGACGAGCAGGCCTGCTTTGTTGTCGCCCCCCCCCCCCCCCCCCCCCCCCTCCTCTCTCTCTCTCGCTTCTTGTCAGTTTATTGCCGCAGCGGCGGCCGCCCGGTTCTCACGGATTCCTGGGCAGATTTATGTGAGCGCCCATCCCCTCGCCTGTGGCGGCAGGTACGAGTGGCGGCAGCCTGATGATGTTCTTACAGCCATTAACATGGCCAAGAATCCCTAATAGGAATGAGCCTGTGGCTACGTGGGGCCAGAGCCAGGTCAGAGCTCCAGCAGCGGCGCAGGGGGATCAGACACCGTGCACGGTCCTCGTCCTGAGACGCTACACGCAGGGCGACAACAATGACCTCACATCGACTCTCTCCAGTAGCATGAACATCGATACAGCCTGGGTGCATAGTGCATATACACACTATACATATACAAATCAACACTTTTTTGCAGCAGCAGCAGCTACGAGTTCTCTCTCTCTCTCTCTCTCTCTCTCTCTCTCTCTCTCTCTCTCTCTCTCTCTCTCTCTCTCTCCACTATAGCATTCCTCTAATTACTAGAGTTCTTTTTTCCCCTCTTTGCCTGTATGAACAAAATGAAGCAATCCAGGAGAATTAATATAAATGCTGTAATAACTGCCCCCAGGGCTGCTCAGAATGGGGATAATAGTAGGCGCCTTGAAAGTAGAGAGAGAAAGAGAATCCTCATTACACTTGCTTCTGCATTCTTCCCGACTGGCTGACATGCCGCAGCTTGTCGCTCCCCGCTCTTCTGGAGAGAGCGCTGCCGCCGTTCACTCCGTCCTTGGCTCCCGGAACGAGCTGTGGATTGAAAAGAGGCTTTTTTCTTCTTATTGAGCTCCACTGATTCTGGTTTGAATGATGTATTTGTGAGAGAACTTCATGAAAATTATATATCCGTAACGTGTTTTTGACGACCCGGCGGCTCTCCGGTCAGTGAACGTTGACGTTTTTGGAGTCCGAGCGTGTGGTTTCTCGAGCCAGCTCTCTCTCGGGTGTGGAGGTTTAAACCCAGGGCAGATCTGGGTCTCTGTGTTATTGTTGTTGTTGTTGTGTTATTTTTACTGGCACACGCAGGGTTTCTGGGGCACGACCAGGGCGTCGGCTAGTATTCCAGGTCCTCTGGCGCGGCCTCAGTCAGGGAGGTACAGTATCAGGGGATTTCTTCCCTCTGGCATTGACTCCAGTGCAGAGCTCAGCACTCGTGTCTGTGGAGAGAGAGGCCCGTGTGTGTGTGTGTGTGTGTGTGTGTGTGTGTGTGTGTGTGTGTGTGTGTGTGTGTGTGTGTGTGTGTGTGTGTGTGTGTGTGTGTGTGTGTGTGTGTGTGTGTGTGTGTGTGTGTGTGTGTGTGTGTGTGTGTGTGTGTGTGTGTGTGTGTGTGTGTGTGTGTGTGTGTGTGTGTGTGTGTGTGTGTGTGTGTGTGTGTGTGTGTGTGTGTGTGTGTGTGTGTGTGTGTGTGTGTGTGTGTGTGTGTGTGTGTGTGTGTGTGTGTGTGTGTGTGTGTGTGTGTGTGTGTGTGTGTGTGTGTGTGTGTGTGTGTGTGTGTGTGTGTGTGTGTGTGTGTGTGTGTGTGTGTGTGTGTGTGTGTGTGTGTGTGTGTGTGTGTGTGTGTGTGTGTGTGTGTGTGTGTGTGTGTGTGTGTGTGTGTGTGTGTGTGTGTGTGTGTGTGTGTGTGTGTGTGTGTGTGTGTGTGTGTGTGTGTGTGTGTGTGTGTGTGTGTGTGTGTGTGTGTGTGTGTGTGTCAATGTGATCAGTGAGAGGAAGACAGAATAGGCAGGTGGCTGTTACGGTGGGACAGAGACAGACTAGTGGAGGCCGATCGCACCTACTACTATGAGAGAGAGAGAGAGAGAGAGAGAGAGAGAGAGGGAGAGAGAGAGAGAGAGAGAGAGAGAGAGAGAGAGAGAGAGAGAGAGAGAGAGAGAGAGAGAGAGAGAGAGAGAGTCAAAGAGCTGTTTTATTTTGTTTTGACTGGATAAATATTTGCAAGTCCATTATGAGGTTACACCTACAGACACGGACGAGAGAGACAGTAGGAGGTTGTTTTCATCCTTTTCATCTTCCTCCCCTCCTCCCTCCCGCCTCTCCCTCTCCGCACCCGCCCACCACTCCGTCCCCCCCACCAGAGTTTTTAATATCAAAGTGCGCTGTCTGACAGGGGTAAGTCTCAAACAAGGCCTCTTTTGTTGGATCTCTCTCCAACCGGCCAGGAACGACAAGAACTTGTCAACCCTTGTTCAGTGAGAAAGGAAGATGAGAGGGAGAAAAAAAGGTCAGGATGGAATTGACTCGTCTACAACATACAAAAGAGATTATTTAGGTGTCTGGCGATGGCTATGAAACTGAATAACTTAATTTTGGTTTATCAAGGGGCGCCTGCTCAGCGAGGGAAGGATCTAAGGGGGGTAGTGTGATCCTTCCACACGTTACACCCTCTCAGTGAGAGTCCGCGCTACCAGGTGAAAAGAAGCGGTTGATTGGCTACACATGTGTCGGAGGAAGCATGTGATAGCCTCCACTCTCCCAGACCGATTGTAGGGGGTAGGTGCGCAGCGACCAGGAAGGGGATTGGGAATTGGCATAACGACTAACATTGGGATGGGAGAAAAACGGAGGAAAAAGGAGGGGGAAAAAGATTAAAAAAAAAATTAAAAAAATAAAACAACAACAAGCAATGCTGTTTGTTATTTAAGATGAGGTCGGACTCGGCACTGACAGATTTGTGTTCATTCTGCTGCTTTTATTAAAACCTCAAATGACGGCTTACAATATTTCATGAAAGCAAAGTGTTTCGTTTGTCTAAGATTTCAAAAGGTTTAAACTTTACAGCACTGACAAAGTTTAACAAAGTGCTGTACAAGTCCCACAACATAAATAAAAATTATTTTTTTAAATACAATTATTATTATTATTTATTTTTTGAAGCTTCGAATTAAAATCGAATCTCGGCCCCGAAGCTTCGAATTCCAAAAAAATATTCGAAGGTCAGCCCACACACACACACATGATTAAATATATCCACCAATTGTGTCATTGATTTATGGTCAGATTTGTGCCAGGCCCATGCATGTGTTTGGAGCTGGTGGCACCCACTATTGGTTTTAAAGGTCCCATGGAAAGTAAATAAAATCACTTTTTGGGCAATTTTACACAATTCCTGAGTCTATGGAACACATCTGTAAGGTTTCTTTCAATCAAATTCATTGTTTTGTATTTTTAATCATGTACTTTGGTGGACCACTTTCTCCCCTTGCAAAGTCCAAGCTGTTTTTGGCTGGGCTCCGCCCATACTTCCAATGCGCTTTGAGTGACAGTCACCCACCTGCACTATAGCCTAGCTAAGAGATGGTTGATACGCTAGCACAGAGGAAAATCGCAAAACGCAGAAACGCTACAGTAAAATAGTAACATAAACGTTACACTATTGACACATGTGCAGACAGTTGACAGTTGCTGAGTAATGATTTGACAACTTCTGTCCATAATAAATATAACCCTGACAGTGAATTAATGGCCAATGGCTCAGCTTCAACTCCCATATGAAATGCACACACACGCAGAGGAGTACCGCAAACGCTAACGTTAATACACTATTGACACAAACGGATGAATGAACGAGGTCCTACTGCTAATTAACTAATTACGATGTACTGTATGTACTTACTGATTCGATACTTCCTTTCGGTCCCGAAGACTTGGTACAGGCTAACTCCCTTACTTTAGCAACAGCTAGGAAATCACAGCAGCATCATAAAGTCCTATAAAGTCCTTATAAAGTCTTTGCAAAAATCCAAAAACGAACTTGGCCCATTGCTTGTGGAGCACGATATCATTAGGAAATGAGTGCAAGGACGTATTCGCTGCTTGCCCATTTTGGTCATAATTTCAATGTTACACTAACTTCCTCGAATTGTTGATTGTAGGCGGTGGCTACAACCACAGAAGGAGCTGAGGTATGCAGATCAGATTTCTTACACGTCACAGATCGACGTAAATTCAGAATGGCTTGGTTTAGTGGGGGAGGTTCTTGTCTCAGCTGAACTGGAGGAATGGGACTGGGTATAAATGTCACATCTCGTCAGTGTTGGTAGCCTACAACCCCACATTGCTAGAAAACAATGCAAACCACTGGAAAAGGCCATTTATAAGATAGGGGACCTTTAAACAGTGCCATGAAACATATCTTACAACAGTGTTGTAATGATTGGACAATTAAAGAAAAAAAAAGTATAGTCTGATTTGTGTTATGCCACGCCCATTTATTTTTTCAATTGTAGTGCCTCCTAGTGGTAGATTTGAATTAAACATTCATGGTATGTGTCAGGTACTTATGTGGCCATATCCTGCAAGTTTTGTGATGATTGGCCCAACGGTTGTTGACTTTGGTCTATTAATGGGCTGAGCCACGCCTTTTTTAAATGTATTGGTCGATATCTTCAAAATACAATTAGATATCAACAAGATAGGCTTGTGTCATCAGTAATTATCCACGGAAGATTTGGTAGCAATCTATGGTTTAGGAGATGTAAAAAATGTGTTTTTCAAATAATTTGAGAATCCAATATGGTGGACATTATGGGTTCAAATTTGTAGAGTGAGGATAGATGGATGTCTGTACCACATTTTGAGTAAATTAGATTCACAGCGTAGGAGTTAACTCCTACATGACCTTTAATTATAGCGCCCCCACCAGGCTGATTGGGGTAATATTCCGGAGTCACGTCCCTAGCTTTCTGTCAGCCTATGTGACAAGTTTCATCCACCACAGCCTTTCTAGTTGGTATGCTATTTTAAGCACACACACACACACACACACACACACACACACACACACACACACACACACACACACACACACACACACACACACACACACACACACACACACACACACACACACACACACACACACACACACACACACACACACACACACACACACACACTCACACGCACACAAAACACAATACACCAGCTGGTGGAGATGAAAATAGCAATACCTCGTCTTAAAGGGACTGCTACCTTATAATTTCATTGAGCTGTAATTAACACAATACAAGGATTCAGTGTCCCCGATGACATCACTGGTGGCAAAACTGTTTAGAGTTTTTTGATGTGTATGAGATTAGGTGCAAAAGTTGATTTCATGCACCTTGATTGGATGACAACTCACTGCACCCGTTGCTCTCATGACTCACCAGTCGCTCGACTCCTCCCCTTTTTGCCAGGTCGTCACCCAAAAGTGTGTTCTTCTGCTGAAGATCTTCTACCTCCGTTTACACGACATCGATTAAGGCAGAAAAAGAAATAGGCTCGACACTCGTGACAGACCCGGAGAGCTCCCATGCTACTGTATACAATGTGAACAGCCGCCACTGCCTTTGATGTTCCCCGGTCAACAAAGATCTCCATGCCGATTTGGGAGGAGGAGGAGGAGGAGGAGGAGGAGGGGACTGACATTTGATCATTCCCACAGATCCAGCAGGCAGGGATGTTGTGGAGACTGACAGTCTGATGATCATTTCATCTGCCAAACGGAGGGATTTTGATTTACGACCGCCGGCACTCCGGTTCTTTCTCTTCTTGGATCCTTACATATACTGCTGTCAGTGTTGGAGGAGTAGCTTCACCACGTGTAATTAAACCAGTAGTTTAACTACATTTTGCAGTAGCTTGCTCACCGTGAACTTTGAGAGACTGCTTGTGTGTCATATAAATAAGGCATTCTGCTCTTACAGCCAAGCTGATATTCTTCAGACTGTTGCTTTGATCCGTAAGTTGTTAAACCGTCTAAAGAAAAGGTTAAAGATCAAGAAGTCACATTTTTGTTGACTGTTTTAAACAGTTCTGATTATACAACAAAAAGACAACACTTCCTATACTTGTCTCTGTGAAGAAACCCTTCGATATAAAGTAGGGTTATTTAGTGTTGGTTTAAGTCTGTCCGGCAGACAGCTACTAAAATGACACGTGTTCACTACAGCTTTTGCAATAAACTCAATTGAGGTTCTTCCTTCTTTTGCTGCATTTAAAAGGATGATCTCCGACCACTGTGTGTCGACTTGTAACTGGCCTAGCTGATTTCTATTGTTTATTTTTATTTGTTGTGTGTATGAATTTGCTGATAAACTGTGTGTTCTCGTCGTCTCTGTAAATGAGGGTAACCTCAGTGTCTTACGAGTTGAAATAAAGGTTTGAAATATTATATTTTGTAATAATGTTGTATTGCTTTGCATATGGTCATATTTAAAGAAAAAAATATGTATGTAGTTTGAACTACCTCTTCTAAGTTGTATGTAGTTTGAACTACCTCTTCTAAGTAACGTTAGTTAATTAACCAAACTACAGTATATTTCGACAGTAGTTCAACTTATTCCAGTGTGAAGTAATTGGTAGCTTGCGAAATTATGCTTTCAAAGTAGCTTCCTCCACACTGATTACTGCCCAGCGGCTAATAGGCCTATACGCAATGTCACCCAGCCACATTGCTCAAAGGTACAGTAAGCAGTATAATCTGTGGTATTATCGTGATATATCTTCAAACAAACCGGGATTTGCGCAGGGGGAGGCAGAGCCTTGAGCCTTCCCATGCTATATGTATGAACTTCATTTGACCTTCATTCACACAGAAACGTTGTGGTTCAAGCTGCAGGTATAAAAATGGACATTTACAATGAGCCGTTATGTGCACCAGGGGACTAGAGTGGAGGGGGAGAGTGCTTGTGGCTGGAGGCCAGCTGAAGACACAGATGTGCAGCATTGTTTGGGCCTTGTCCCATGCTGTAAGTGTCTACTGAGGAGTGCTGCTACCGGACACGGGCTCAGGAATCTGGGCAGCAGATGACTGCTCCCCGCTCCAAGTATGTGAGATATACTGTCAGCTACCAATGATTTACTCCATAATAAAAGATGGACATGTTGGGGGGTGATAAAACAGAGCCATTAGCCGCTCTCATTTTGGTGACACCAGCCGCCGGTGACGTCGTGCGTTGTTGTTTATTTGGTGTTAATAGGAACTCCTGGAGTCAAACGCAATATTCGCATACAGCTTCCACATTGTGTTTCTGCTGAGTATCCCCCCGGTTTGTTTAAAGGGGAACTATCTTATAAATGGCCTTTTTGAGTGTTTAGCATTGTTTCCTAGCTATGTGAACTTATATTAATATGATCTATGCATTCTTCCAATTTTCCTCTCACAATATTCACCCTCACTGAACTGAGTCATTTGAAAATGTGCTGATTTGTGATGTCAGAGAGACTCAGCTGCATGATAATGTGGCTGTGTGGCATCAGGTACATGATGAGCTGCACACAGTGGTTGGAGCCCAGGCTCAAAACGGCTTAAGATCTTGAGGTAGAAAAATGCTGTTTTTGAGGACTTGATTAGAAATACAAAAAAATATATATATTACAGAGGTGTTCCATAGACTCACAGGAATTGTGTAAAAGTGCCCAAATAGTGAAAGAAATAGTAAAATAGTTCCCCTTTAAAAAAAAAAATAAATAAAAAAAAAAGGGGGCTATTCCCCTCAGTGAAAGTGGATTGTCAGATATTAGTTAGCTCTGGCTCTCCTCGCTTCTGTGGTAAATTTCTTCAGCACCTTGGGAGTGACACTCAGCTGTAACATCTTAACTCTGGCATTCCACCAAGTCCAGTCCAGAGGCCCAGAAGGCTGCCAGCCCTCATTTCCCATCATGTCTGGGTTGTCGTCTTAATATTCCTGCTTAATTTTTTTCCTTCTTCTTTTCTGGTAATACATTTCCGGTTTTGAGCTTTATTGTGAATGTTTAGTTTGTTGTAATATGTTTTGCTACTGACGATCCCTGTCGTTATCTCCCTCTCTCTCCCCCTCTCTTTCTCTCCTCGCTCTCCCCTCTTTCTCTCCCCTCTCTCTCTCCTCTCTCCCCTCTCTTTCTCCCCTCTCCCCTCTCTCCTCTCTCCCCTGTCTTCCCCCTCTCTCCTCTCTCTCCCCTCTCTCATCTCTCTCTCCTCTCTCTCTTCCCTGTCTTTCCCCTCTCTCCCCTCTCTCTCCCTCTCTTGTGTCCCACAGGCAGAGTCTGTGAGATGCAGTCTCCCCCCTCCAGTCCCCTGGCTTTACCTTGTTTCCATGCAGTCATGGAGA